>NW_020664909.1:8236383-8315380 GCF_002925995.2 Terrapene triunguis
AAAAAAAAAAAAAAAAAAAAAAAAAGCCTATGGCTGTGAAATTGACCAAAATAGACCGTTAATTTAGTAGGGCCCTATTTATGCACCAGTACTGTTAACTGTAAGGGTTTAGGAGGAAAATTTCAAAGACACAAATGGCGGTTGGGCTTCTAGCTCCCAATGGAGTTGGGTGCTTAACTGCAATTTGTGCCTTAGGAAATCTCCTTTTTATTACATACCTTTCTTACCTATTGCTGGGAGTAGGTGGAGGTGGTATTTTCTTTTATAATCTGATGATGGGAATGTGATTTATTAATGCCTGCTCATTTGATTTTGAGGTAGTAGAACAGAATGTATCAACTGCTTGGTTTTGTTTTGTTTTTGTTTATTTTCTTTAACACTTCGATTGTAGGCACCTCTGCCTGGATATAAGTTGTCACTAAAAATCCTTGTCATACAAATTCAAGAGAAGTCTCCAGGGTCCAATAAATGTGATAAGGACTGGTTAGAAATTGATGGAGTTAGGTGAGTTAAAACACCACTCACTATTTTATTTGACATTGACATTAATTAGTGATATTCAGAGAGGACACAACTTGCCATTCTATAAAACATTCTGTACTAAAATCTTGAATTTCTCCAGCTACTTCCAGTGCAGAAACATACAACTTTGCAGACATTGTGACATCTTTATTCAGGCTTTCAATGGACGTATTTTTCCTAATTATGGCTAAGCAGCAAACAGGTCAAATAGTTGTCACCAATGGTAATAAAAGCCTCATGCCTATTTCACATCAATTAAAAAAATACTTAATCTATACATTCATTACAAAGGTTGGTGGTCCAAGAGATGTTTAGTGCAGGATCCTGCATTGTTTTGCTGGAGGTGTGAATTCCTGGCTACCATCTTGAACTAGCTTCTTTTCTAGGGAGTGAGATCCTTTGCCATTTTAAAGCTTTGTTTTCTGTTTCCAATGTCTCTTTAATGATTGCTCTTTGCCTTGGTTATTGAAAACAAAACTAGACGTGATCAGTCACTCGTCCTTCAGAAGGAGAAAATTCAAGGTTGCAACTGCAATGTTGGATTGTGAGGATCCATGTCTAGGAAGTGAAAATGCTGGGTTTGCAAAACTGAACTGAAAACCTTTAAACAAACTTTCTTAGTTTCCAAAGGCAGAGGATGTGGTTGCAGTATTGACCTTCTTGCTATATTTTTAGAACTGTAGGCTTCTAGTCTGTGAGAACCAGGAAATTCATTACATGCAAAATAGTTTGGAAAAAAATAAGTTACCTACATTGTATTTTAAACCTCCAAAGATAAGTTTTGGGAGCACATGTTTAACGTAAAGATTTATCCAAACCATATCACCATCTTTAAATGTTAGTTGTTTTGTACATGTAATAATAGGGTAGCTGAGTTGGCAAGATACAGTAAAGTAACATACAAATACTGTTAAGACTTGGTGAAGGTGGATTGTAGTTGTAATTATTCTGTTCTATACTTGACAGATATTGTAAAGCTATTGCTGAAAGCAACAGAAACAAGGAATATGGCTATTCAGTTGCGATTAATTTCCATTCAGATGAACTGGTCACGCACAGAGGGTTTTATATTGAATATAAAGCTTTCAGTCACGCAGATCGTAAGTGGATACAAGTGCACTTTAACATGGACCCCTTAAAAATTACAGCTTTGGGGGAAACCTTGCTTCATAGACCTACATTTTGTAGCCTAAAGGACTAACCTGCTTGCTTGCGCGTGTGTGTGTGTGTGTGTGTGTGTATATATATATGTGTGTGTGTGTGTGTGTGTATATATATATTAGTTTATTTTTATATCTATATATATCTATATATATATCTATATCTGGTTTATTGTAAGAGGTTCATAAATTTATAGTAAAGTAAGTTTGACTGTAATGCAAGAGACCTACAGGTCAAAAACCTGTATGTTAAGCTAAAGCAAAGTTAGCATATCTATATTGGGCCCTTTTACCCAGAAAGTAAAGTTGACCTTTATCTTGTTTATCCTATGCCTAAATAGATAAGTACCCACGCCTATGTCTAAGACCTTTACCTAGATCAATAGACAATGGAGAATGGCATAGGGGGGTTTTCAGTGTTGTACCCACAGACTTAACAAGTACACCACAAGACACTGATGTGCGTACATACCTGTCATCATTACGTACGTACATACATACTAGCCTATGGAGTAAGTGTACCCTAACATTTCTGTGGGTGAGGAATGAAATTTGGGCATAAGAGGAAGGATTTCTGGCACTTGCCTTATAAAAGAGGTGACATACCTCAATAGAGTACTCCATTCTCACTTACTTACTTCCTCTCTCTATCTATTCTATCTATCTATCTATGATGACTACTACTATTAGTAGGCTATATTTGTTCTTCTTAAACTTTGTTTCAAGGGAACTAGGCTAAGCTCGGTTTCCCTAAGTTTTATTCTTTGTTTATTAGGTTTTGATTTTAAGTTTTCGTTAGTCAAGTAAACCCTAAGTTAGATTTGATAGTTCTTAGCATTAGCTTCTTTAAGCACTGCATCCCTCACTCAAGAATTCAGAAACCTGAAGCGCCAGGCTATTCCTGTGTCTCTTACCACCAGGTTATCAAGGAAGGGTGTGAGTATATTAACCAAAGCTTTGTAGCATATAATACTATATTATCTTGTGTATCTTTTGAATAGCAGTAATGCAATTGTAACTTTGTAACTCTGATTATTTTACCATTTACTTACTATTATTGATTTTAATAAAAAGTCTTTAAGGTTATATCTGTCTCAGTGTGAGCTTCCTGTCATACCCCCGAGGGTGCTTTGTAAATTCTATGGAGCCTGATTCGGGACAAGAACTTTTATCTTCTGATCAAACAGATTGGCGAGCCTTAAATCCATACTATTAATATTAATAATTAATTAGTATTAATATTATTAATTAATTAAATGCAATAAATTTAAATTCCCATATTATCCAAATTAATATTATTAGTACACCCTAAATCAGGCTACAGTTTCACACTCTAACTCATAGTAATTGTGGAATGAACAGGGAGTTGTCCTTCAACCTGATTGATCCTGCCTGTCTGGTCCAGAGGTGAGGGGAAAAGAGTCTCTGCTGACTTGACCAGGCACAGACAGCAAATTTGCAGGTAAACTGTATTAAACCTTGTCCCTAAGAATCTAGAGGCTGGCGTGCTCCAGTTATTATGCAAGGTCACTAATGTTACTAACAAAGCTTTCTAGTAATGATAACCTACAGGTTTCAGTCTTAATGTTGCTGTCCAGTTGGAGATTTTTGGTATATTTAAATCATTAAACATCTGCATAATTAGAGCTCACAGAAAATAAATCTGTGTGGCCTCCACATCTTCAATGACAATGATAAGAAGGTTAATACTGATTTAAATTCTCCAATCCATTAATTTAAATTCACGTAAATCAGAGTACCTGTTAAAATCACTGACCTTTTTTTAAAAAAAAAAAAAGAAGAAGGAGATGGCATTTGCCTTAGTTGAATTTTATAGAACGAAAATAAATGAGGTACTGCCACCCTCTGTGCATATTTGGTCCATGACACCATTTTCATTACTTCTATCTTTTTTTCTTCTAGCATGTCCTAGACAATTTAAATGTACAGACAGAACGTGTATTCCTTTAAACAACCAATGTGATGGATGGAAAGACTGCTCAGATGGCAGTGATGAATTAGACTGTGGTAAGTTTATTCAATTTCTGTTTTTAAAAACAGTCCTTCAGCAAGGGACTTGGAGGGCTGTAAAACACTTTTTCTAAAAAGTGCAATCAAAGGGAATAATACTTGAAATAATATCCTTCAATAATACCATATAACACTGCACCTACCAAAAATAAAATACATATCGAATAAGAACCAGACCTTCCAAGAAACAGTCAATAATGTTTTACATATTTATTCCAGAGCTTCCTGTAAAAGGACTAAAACCATGGAAAGGATAATCTTAGCCTACTTCAAAGTATTGTGTTCTTGAGTGTTTTCAGATCCTTGCATGAATGACGCTGTGACTGGAAGTGCCATGATATTTATAGATCTCTCTTCTTCAGGCTGTAGTCCAGAGGAGTCTAACTGTGGCGATGGGAAGTGTAAACACCATTCAAAGACATGCAAAGAGGATGACAGTTGCGGAGAGGATAGTGATGAAAATGATTGCCGTAAGTGTGTTGAAAAGTAGTTGAGGATATCGGTGGGGAGTCGGGGGGATAGAGAGATGTTCATTTCCTTACTGTCTAAAGTTTTTGTGAATTATCTGATAAATATATGGAATAGCCTGCATTGTGTATATGTGTGGTGTGAGGATAATTAGAACTTTCATACGCATGCATCATGTTATGCTTTTCAAAATATTAGCATGTGTTGATCACACTTCATGCTCTCCATTATGTTACATAACAACTGAACCTTAGATTGACTGGGTGAACTGGATAGTTTTTGGATACCAATGAAGGTAAAATGAATTTGCTGAAGGAACAGGAAAGAGTGATCATATTTATACATGTGGGAATAAAGACTGTTGGAGAATCAAAGGTGTCAGCGATGGAAAAGAGTGATTTACCATCATATGCATGGCTCTGTCAGTTCCAGAATGTTCCTTGCAAAAGTGGGTTTGAGGTTCTGAAGATGATATTGAAACTAAGTCAATGTCTATGCTGCAAAAAAAAAAAAATGTTTCTTGCTTGACTGTTATCCCCTATCCCAAGCTCCTGGGTTAAAAAATAGTATTTGCATAATCTGGGAGGTTGAGTCCTTCATAGAATGTAGCCATCACAAGGATGCATGCTCTGTGACTAGAGAAAATGAACTACCAGCAGGTCAGGTAATACCTCAGGGAATCCACAGTTCACTTGATAGTCAGAGCTTTCTTCTCAATAACAGAATATGTTCTCATCCTGGGGAACAACTTTCTGCTTAAATATCGGATTGGGTGCTCTTTGCCTTCAAAGTCCTGGGAGAGCACCACTCCCAGCCTGGCCTCCGGTGAATGAACTACTACTGGGAGAAGTCTGCATTGGCAAGGATAGGCACCTAGCCCAGCCATGCCTTCAGACTGTTGAAAGCTTCATCGCATCAATCGTCTCACCAGACCTTTTTGGTGTCTCTGCCTTTTAGTAGATCATTCAGGGGAGCCGCAATCAAGGCAAAGGTGGAGATGAACCAGTAATAATATCCTTCCAGACTGAGGAAGCAGCATATCTGTCTTCTGAGCCAACATGTGGGGCACGAATTTAACATGTGGACTTTATCTAGCACCAGTGTCTCAAGGTCTCCTCCCAACTGATACCCTAAATAAGACACTTCTGTCATGGCCAACTTGCACTTGGCAGGATTAGCTCTGAGGCTGGCCTCCTGTATGGAGCCAGAACCCCTCTTAGCTGACATAAGTGGTTATCCCACATACGGCTATGGCTACAATGTTGTCAAGGTAAGCCCCAGCGTATTGGTGGTGGTGTCCGAGGATTCGATTCATAGGGTGCTAGAAAGTCGCTGCCACCCCCCTTGGAGGCCAAACGGCATGGTTTTAAAATGGAAATGACCAAAGGGGGTTGAACATATTCTCTTCCTGGGAGGATGGAGACCAGGGGATCTGCCAATGGCTTTTTGTGAGGTCATCCATGCTGAGGTATCACACCAGGCCCAACCACTCTAACAGCTCAGCCACCTTTGTCATTGGATAAGTGTAAAACTTTGATGGAATTGACCATACAAAAGCTTGCCCCCGTGTATTGTCGAGGTCTTCCCCTCTCCGTGTGGGTAGCTTGGGTAACTGGTCTGGTATTTGTAAATATTTTCTGTCATGCCTGGGGTTCAGTAACTGCTGGCAGGCATCCAGCACCATGAGTGGTCCTAGTAGGCGAGTGGGCAGAGGCTGCACAGTCCCATCTCTAGTGACCCATCAGCTGCGAGAAAATTCTCCATCAGCTGCACCATGTATGAAAATTACTTGGGGTGATGCTGGAGCACCCACTCCCAGCCCCTTGCTGTAAGTATGGATACAAATTCTGCATCCTGGACTGGCTCAGAGCACTTGCCTGGGCGCAGCTACCACCAGCAGTGCTCTGTAATCAGTGCACCACCATCAAAAGCCTGCCCCCTTGTGGTACATCTCTGCATTAAAGTGGGCATCTTCACGGATAGCCAGGTAATCTAAAACAGTGGCCTTCACCCAACTGTAGTCTCTGGCCGGTTCTGGGTCAAAGTTGCAGAAGGCCAACTGTGCCTGTCCCGTCATGTATGGAGCTAAAACTAAGTCCCAAAGTTTCAGAGACCATTGAGAGACTAGCGCCACCCTCTCAAAGGTGGTTCAGAATGCCTCAGGACTGTAGTTAGGGCCCATCTTAGTTAACGTCGCAGTTAGCAGAGCTCTAGGATTGGGTGCTTCGGGGCCTCCCTGTGCAGGAGTTGGGGGCGGGGGTTAACTGTTGCAGAAAGTCCCTCTGGAACTCGGGCTGCTGGATACAACCTCCTGCAACAGCTGCTGCTGGGACATCCAGTGCTGCAACATTGGCTGCTGGAATTTCTGTTGGTAGTTGGCTTGCTGCTATTGCCATTCGGCTATCCATTTACACCCGTGCTCAGGGTCTATCGCAGCTGAAGCCCCCCCTCAAAGGGCTGGTATGGAACCTGTTTCTGTCTCTGGGTCTTGTATCAGGTACAGGGCTTCATGTCTGCCTTCTCCCTCAGTTGTGGTTAGCCGACCCTCAGCCTGGGCTTGGCCTTAGTGTCATTGAGTCTCTTGCCCCTGGGTCCCCTACGGGAGCCCTCCTCCTGGGGAATCTCACTCTTCCCAGTGGGAGTTTCTCACTCCTGGGGTATTCTCAGAGTCTAATTACAGTTCACTTACCCAGGACCCTGGGTCCTGCCACAGGTAGTAGGCGGGAAGCAGCCTTTTAGGGCTCCTTGCCTGCATCAGGCTCATATTGTCAGTCCGCACCAACCAAAAGGGGGCGAAGGGAAAGAAGAAAGGCTAGCCAAAGCCATGGGCTGAGTTCCCCTTGATACTGGCAGTCCCTAGCAGTGTGGGACCCCACCCCCCCGTTCTGAGGTCAATTTCACCATTTTAATCTCCCCTTCTCCAGGTGGAGCATGTCTTTCAGGCATGCCTAACTGGCACTAGCCTTTCTACCAGTGGGATAGGGGTGTATCCCATCACAGGAGCCACCATAAAGAGATACAGATCATTAGAAGAAGTCACTTGTTTCTACCTTAAATGAAAGATCACAGACTCTTTGCAGGCAGAGGGAAATGCTAGAGGCCTCAATTATGGTTGGGTAAATTTCGTTTTGTTGTTGGTTGGTTTTTTTTAGGTATCTGAGTTGCAATCTCTGTATAAAACTATTAAGCTGAAGTAAATTGTTAATTTAAAACTGCCTTGTGAGAAACTGGCTATAAAATATAGGGTTTTTTTTAACTTACCAAAATAAGCCCTAGTCTCAGAATCTAAGCGTGTCTCCTGTGTCCTTCAGTAATGTGGAGGAATCTTTAGAATACAAAATGAGTATATTAACAGTATACCTTTTTGGCTTATAAGAAAGTGTGAGAGTAACATCTTAGATGCAAGTAGTGCTTTCTGGAATGGGATTCCACAGTATAATCAAATGAAATCACAAGTCTCCAGACAACTCACTGTTTCATTGATGTGAAACTTATTACTTTACCCTCTCTATATCTCTCTTTCTATATATATCCATCCAAGTTGCTAGACTTGCACAAAAAATGTGTATCCATTATTTGAAAAAGTTTCCCTAGGGAACTAGTAGAAATCCTATTTTTAATGCATGAAAATCTGGACTAGACAAAGCACTCAAGTATAGTACAGGGAACAATGCTATTCTGACTTAAGGCCAGAATGAGCAAGATGATTAAATCAGGTGTTTTCCATCTCCAACTTCTGTGGTTTTTTTGTTTTTGTTTTTTGACTGGAAGAGCTGTATAGTATGAAGGCAGATGGACAGTTAAATGTCTAATGAATGACAGACAGTGGCTGATTCTGAAATATCTGCTTTGTTCTCTTACTTGCCATAGGTTTTCTGTTAGCTCTTCTGGACAGTTGAATATCCACAATACGACATACTACCCTTTCCGTTGATACATAATATAAAAGGAATGTCTAGGAACTTGGCTCCATTCAGCAATGCAAAGCAGTACAGCTACAAGCTTTTCGGACAGTAAAACAGCAAGAGGCATTGACTACTTTAATTGTGATTACACAAATACAATGATACCTACAAAAATGCCATCATTCGGGGCATAGGCATGGATAAGAACTCGTAAACAAACTGATCAAAAAAGTTTAGGATATTTATAAACACTAACAATCTGATTGTGTAGAGATGTGGCACAGTACATCAGAGATAGCACTACTTACATTCCTTCCTCCTAATCTCTGGTTTCCTGTAGATTGTCAGTTGCTTGGCGCAGAGACTGTACTCTCTTGTCGTCTGCAAATAGCTCAGTATATTTGTGATGTTACCATAAAACAATAATAATAATGATAATGATAATAATTAATAATAAATAGATGCATGATGCTGAGGTTTCTGGAAAGATTCCCAAATAATAAATTGTAATGGATTCCTAAAAATGTACCTGGAAAAGGAGGTGGAATCATAAAAGGAAGTCATTTACTCAAATTTGAAACCCACAAAGTCCCTTTTATGGTGATTTACTGCCACGTAATTGGACAACAGGCCGATCAGATGTTGAAAGTATTCGGAATGCTGAAAGTATTGGTGATGCAAGAAAAGCAATAGAGTGCCTTAAAGCTACACAATTTAGAGGTAAAGCAGGGTGGCTTTGTTTTGGCAACATAGGCCACTTCATTCCTGAATGACAGCAGCCACATGGGCTAATGCCCATTAACTTCACATGTTTAGTTGACTTGCCTTAAATATCTTGAGTGTCCTCATACAGACATGACCTTAGAGGTGTAGCTTTCAATGCCCTTGTCCAAATCATATTTATAAATAATGTGACCAAGCTTCCTCTCCGCCTCGGTGGGTCCTGCGCTTCTGTTTAGCGGGGACTAGGATATTCCTCTTTTTCCTCAGAATTTCCCCCCACGCCCCTGGGTTTACTGTCCACACCCTGTTGGAGCAGGGTTCCTCCCGGCCTTCCCTCAGACCTCCAGGGCCCGGAAGGGCCATCCGCCCTGTTGGGCAGGGATTCTCCCACCCTTCGCCACTGTACCTGCGTGGCTTCTCTCGTAATGCTTGTCAGCGTCTGCACTGTGTAGCTCTCCAGTAGCTCGCCTTCCTCCCTCCGCTCTTATACTCCTTTTTTTCACCTCGGTCATGTTTTTTTTCAGCCTATAAAAGTTGTTCCTCATATGCATATAAATGCCTGAATGGAAAATGCCCCACAAAACCAAACCCAGAATGTGATGGAATAAGAGACTGTGGAGATGGATCTGATGAAATGAACTGTGGTATGTGAAGTTTAATTCATTTGAAATACATTTTAAATGAAAGTTAATTCATGAGTGAATTATTGCAGTAAACTTAAATATATATTTATGTATTTGGCTCAAAATTTGGGTCAAATTTAGTATATATTTAAAAAGAAAAGATAGGATTTATAAAACCCCATATGAATAAAAATAATTCCTTGATAATATTTATATGAAAACATTTCCTTTACATCTTTCTCTGCTTTATCATCAACCCAAATACAATAACCTTGGGCCAGTTGAGGACGCCCAGAAAGTGACAATTATTTAAAATACTGCACTAAGTGAAACTGACGTGTCTGGGATCAGTGTCCACGCCGAGTGAAGTTAAAAAAAAGTAAAGAAGTCACATGTGGTGAAAAGTAAATTTGATATTAAAACTTCCTTTTAAGTAAGATCTTACCTGTAATATCCGTAAAAATAGTGTTTTTAGTATTATCAAGAGCATCGACTTTGTACCTTAGCTTGGATAGAACACTGGAGCAGGATCAGTAGATGTGAGTTAAATTCCTGGCTCTGTCATAGAATCATAGAATATCAGGGTTGGAAGAGACCTCAGGAGGTCATCTAGTCCAACCTCCTGCTCAAAGCAGGACCAACCCCAACTATATCATCCCAGCCAGGGCTTTGTCAAGAAGGGCCTTAAAAACCTCTAAGGATGGAGATTCCACCACCTCACTAGGGTAACCCATTCTAGTGTTTCACCACCCTCCTAGTGAAATAGTTTTTCCTAATATGCAACCTAGACCTCCCCCACTACAACTGGAGACCACTGCTGCTTCTTCTGTCATCTGTCACCACGAGAACAGCCTAATTCCATCCTCTTTGGAACCCCCCTTCAAATAGTTGAAGGCTGCTATCAAATGCCCCCTCACTCTTCCCTTCTGCAGACTAAAGAAGCCCAGTTCCCTCAGCCTCTCCTCGTAAGTCATGTGCTCCAGCCCCCCATCATTTTCTTTGCCCTCTGCTGGACTCTCTCCAATTTGTCCACATCCTTTCTGTACTGGGGCCCCCAAAATTGGACGCAGTACTTCAGATGTGGCCTCACCAGTGCCGAATAGAGGGGAATAATCACTTCCCTCGATCTGCTGGCAATGCTCCTACTAATGCAGCCCAATATGCCGTTAGCCTTCTTGGCAACAAGGGCACAGGTCCTTTTCTGCAGACCTGCCCCTTAGCCAATCGGTCCCCAGCCTGTAGCAGTGCACGGGATTCTTCCGTCCTAAGTGCAGGACTCTGCACTTGTCTTTGTTGAACCTCATCAGATTTTTTTTTGGTCCAATCCTCCAATTTGTCTAGGTCACTCTGTACCCTATTCCTACCCTACAGCATATCTACCTCTTCCCTCAGCTTAGTGTCATCTGTGAACTTGCTGAGGGTGCAATCCATCCCCATATCCAGAGTCAGTTATCTCATCATAGAAGGCAATCAGGTTAGTCAGGCATGGCTTGCCCTTGGTGAATCCATGCTGACTCTTCCTGATCACTTTCCTCTCTTCCAAGTGCTTCAGAATGGATTTCTTGAGGTCCTGTCCCTGCCTTGCAGTCACTTCATCTCATTTGTAACATGGGAATGATACTTAACATTCCTTTGTGAAGCACTTTGGGATCTGCAGCTGGAAGAACACAGTTTAAGAGCCAAGTATTAATAAACCTAAGTAAAATGGCCTAATGTCTTATATGTATTAAAATATTAATCCTCCTGTTCAATACTTTCTTTATTAGCTTGTGGAAGAATCCAGTTAAAAAAAACTAGAATTGTTGGAGGTGAAGATGCAAGATCTGGAAAGTGGCCTTGGCAAGCAAGCTTGCAGATGGGAATGTATGGCCATATTTGTGGTGCATCTGTTGTTTCAAATAGGTGGCTGTTATCTGCTGCCCATTGTTTTCTGGACTCTGATTCTATAAGGTAAGTATAGGTTGTACAATCCAGCGTACACACAGTTTAGTTTCACAGTTTTAGTTTCATTAGTTTATGTATCCATGATGCTGGAATAGTGGCTTTGAATGCAAAGTTCTGTGCACATGGTCTAATTGGTATGTTTTGTAGACCCAGAGTACATTTCATCCAATACTCAAAGTATAAAGTATTCAGAATAATTATACCACCACTGTAACCAGAAAGTAAATCCTGCTGTTTGAACCATGGAGTTAATTGGGAACGCAGCTTAAAAAAATGTTTCCAAAATAATACTCCTAACCATTAAGATTAGAACACCTCTAACAGTGGAAAAGTATAGAAACTGGCTGGTGGATAGGGGCTGGTGTGGTGTAGGGAAGACAGGCATGGTGATGCATAATATCCTGCAAAGGTGTCATCAAGATTACTCATGTGTGGCATCACTGAGGGATTTGGAAAGCTGGATGTCCTGAACTGTAGATGAATCCCAAGTACCCATTCTATGTTTAAAATGCCATCCTCCTATCAAGCTAATGAGTGCATTGATGGGCTACCACTCAACGTTAGGAGCAAGCTGTGGTCCATCCTGATTTTAATTGTATGGCTAGGTGAAATACCTGAAGTCTAGGAGTCAGGACTCAGAACTTCTGGGTTCTGTTCACAACAAGAGTCATAGTGAGGGATAAAAATGGCAAAATTCCATTCAGACTACATCCGCATGATCTGAGCAGCTGGAAGTTCTGCCAAAATAAGTAGTGAAAGAAGTTGGCAATGTTGACATTTAGGAACCTTGATTTTTCAGATTTGTACAATATAATTACTGCAATTACGCACAGAAAAAGGGTAGCTATACATCTAACTGGCCACTTGGAAGCACAATTACCCACTTTGCATACAAAAAAATCAGACAAAATAGGCATAGATTATCAGCTGCAATTATGAATAATATTCCTTTAAAGTATTATTAGGTTTTGGAGTCAACACTTCATTGAAATGGATATGCTTATTTGTTGGAGTTATTGTTCCTGTTGGTTTGCTGGCTGGTGCAGCAGTGACAATGGTGGTGTTAGTTCTCAACCAGAGAAGCAGAAGGATAGAACTTTTTCTTAAGGAAGCTTAAATGATTGGGGTCACCATATAATTGGAACTGTAGCAATCATTACTGGCTCAATCTGACTGGGAGTCCCAACCCTGCCACTAACTCGGTGAGACCTGGATAAGTCGCTCAATGTATCTGTGCCTCAGTTCTGTACAGGATAGGCAAGTTATCCCCATGTGACTGATGCAAAGTCCTTCAAGATCCTTGGATGAAAAGTACAAAGTATTAGTCGTATTACTCCCAGAAAGCATCCCTTTGGAAACCATGAACAAAAACACAAAACCAATATGCTACTTAAAATAAAAATGAGATGCATCTGTCCTACTGATTTCATGTTGTGCTCCTCCCCTGACTTTGGTATTTCTCATAAAAATATTGTAAATAACTCTTAAATAACCTGGCATGATGATGATTATCATTTTATAAATATTGTCTGTTTTGCAGATACTCTGTGCCTTCTGGCTGGAAAGCGTATATGGGCATAAGGATCATTAACAAAAACAGCAATCATGTAGCTATGAGATCAATCAAAAGGATTATTGTCCATCCACGGTATGACCAATATATCTCAGACTATGACATTGCCCTGTTGGAAATGGAGACACCAGTATTCTTCAGTGAGCTGGTACAGCCCATTTGTTTACCCAGCAGTCCTAGAGTATTTTTTTATGGAACTGTCTGCTATGTAACTGGCTGGGGAGCCCTAAAAGAAAATAGTATGTTCATTTCCTGGATATGTTTCTTGCAAGTTTGACTCTAATTTTAAACTGTAAGAGTGAGGTGATTATGCTAAAAACAAATATAATCACGGTTTACTTAGCACAGTGGTTTTCAAACTTTTTGTATTGGTGACCCCTTTCACACAGCAAGCCTCTGACTGTGAAGCCGCTTATAAAGTAAAAGCGGGGGGGGTGTCTAATTTAATGGGGGGGGGAGGTCAGGGCTGTCAACCCCAGGGAGCTGACAGCTCATGACCCCCATGGAACCACCTTGTGACCCACTGAGAATCCCTGATTTAGTAGGTCTTTTAAAAGCTAGAATATTCCTTCTTTGTCAAAGCAAATTCAGTGGTTTGGCTCAGGTGCAGTTGAAAATCTGCGGAGTTTCTTAATGCTGGCATGTTGAAATAGTTTAGGTCAATTAGAAGTCCTACCATTAGGCATTGAAGACTGTCATAGGCCATTAGAAAGATGATTACCCTGGATTAGCACTTGTTTCTCACATATACAGCTCATTTAACTGTAGAAATTAAATTCTACAGTTTCAGTACAATACAATACAGTACAAACAATTTATAGATAGAGAAATAAGAAAGAAATTGAGACTAGCACAAACTAGGAAGTAGTCTGTGTCTGATCCAGAATTAGAACTCAAGCTCTTCCAGCTGGCAGTTTTTTAGTCCCTTTTTAATCCCTTAAATGTCATTATGATCTAAGACAGAGGTAGGAAACCTGCAGCCTGCCAGGGTAATCTGCTGGTGGGCTGCGAGATAGTTTGTTTACATTGACCGTCTGCAGGCACGGCCGCCCGCAGCTCCCAGTGGTCGCGGTTCGCTGTTCCCGGCCAATGGGAGCTGCGGGAAGTGGAGCGGGCCGCAGGGACATGCTGGTCACCACTTCCCGCCGCTCTCATTGGCCAGGAATTGTGAACCGCAGCCACTGGGAGCTGTGGGAGGTCAATGTAAACAAACTGTCTCGCGGCCCTCCAGTGGATTACCCTGACGGGCTGCAGGTTGCCCACCACTAATCTAAGGTTTTACATTTGACCCAAATTTATCTACCAGGGTATCTTTGGCTTTCTTAACATACTTTTCATCTAACATCTGAACCCAGGACTATGATTATTTATACCTAAATATACTTTAAGTGAAGTTATAATATAAAAAAATCCATTATACAGTGTCAATTTTTCAATAAAATTGATATATAAAATTTCAACTTAATTTGAAACTGTGAAATTAAAATATTTGAACACCTTCCCCTCCCATAATTTCACTTAACCCCCCCTGCCCCCCCCAAGTCCTAAAAAGGTCCTAAGGCCCAGGTTGGTGGTACAAATTGTGGCATTGATGATGAAACAGTTGTAGCTCAAGCCAGTTTGGTATTCTGTAGGGTGCCAAATTTGGTCTATGGTGCAATTTAGCAATAGCTACTATCATTGGGAGTTATAACTAGTCAAAGCAGGTTTATTTTTATCCACAACCTCCTCCCCGATTCCCTCTCTACTAGGAGCAGCAGCGGGTTGCCAAATAATAGGACCTGAAAGGGGCCTTTGGGTACAATTTCAATACAAATAATACAGAAATATTAAAAAGCTCAAGTGAGGGCAAAGCATGTAACAAAAACAAAAACTTGTTAAATTTTGGCATGGGTGTCGCGTGTTGTACTGACAATTCCTGCAGATCTCCATGCCATCCTCTGCTTCAAGGTTTGGCTAATCATTATCAAAGGAAGGACTAAGGAAATGCAAGAAGGTTACAATGGCAGAGGGCTGTAAACTTTCCTGCTCTCCTTATATGAAAGCGGCATTAGTAACAGACATTCAAAAGCTGTGGGGAAGGGCAATTTAAGCTACAGTACATAGTAATCCTTAGGCTCTGTAGATTCTAAACACATTCCTCCCTTCTGATGTATGTGCTTTTTCCTCAGAACTGTAAAACCGGCATATGTTACATTTATATTGTTCTAGGTTACCTTGCCAAAACCCTGCAAGAAGCTAAAGTGAAAATAATTAATCAAAGTATTTGCAACAAGCTATATGATGATCTGATTACATCTCGAATGCTGTGTGCTGGAAATCTTAATGGTGGCATTGATGCATGCCAGGTAAAAGTGAAAACTGTAGGAAAACTACCATTATTTAATTCCTTTGTATATCAGGAATGTTTGGTTTTAATGCAGTGATGGAGCACAGTGTTTTGGGAATGTGGTTAATTAGTGACAAGGGAGGTAAGTTTGACAGGCAATACTTGCATCCTTTGAAACATGGGTGGCAGGTGAATTGCGGGCTCGGGGAGGCTAGCTCCTGGCCTGGCCTGCCCCTTCTGCCCAAGGCCCTGCCTCTCCTGCCAAAGCCCAGAGCCTCCTCCCCTCCCCCACCCCGCTCCAGGCCACCCAAGCACGTCCTCTTCCCCCAGTGTGCTGGGTGGGCAGTATGGCCCCCTCCCCCAGCCCTGGAGCACTGGGAGGGTGAGTGGGCAGTGCGCCCCGGAGCGCCGGGTGGGCGGGCAGCGCAGCCCCCTCCCCCAGCCCCAGAGTGCAGGCTGGCCCCCATTAGTCCCAGTCTGGGGCACCTGCCACAAGGAGAAGAGCCCCCAGCAGCACAGCGTGGGGAAGCAGGAACGGGCCTGGGGGTGGAGTATGAATGGGGCCACGCAAGGCTGTTTGGGGAGGCTCAGCCTTCCCCTGCCTTTGATACCCACCTCCCATGCTTCGAAACAAATGCTGCCTTTCAAAACAATAGGTAAGATCCAGTTTGTTGAGATTGTTCTGCCATAAGAGGGCCTCTGTTGGTTTTGGGTGAACAGGGATACAGGGATGAAGGAGTTTGAGTTAGGGTTGTTTGTGGAATCTCAATGATGAATTTCTTATTCTTGAACTCATGGGCTAGTCACGGTGGAATTCCCTCTTTTCATCTCTTTCTACTGTCCCTGTACTGCTCTATGACCAGCTGCTTGTTCAATGGGATGATTGGCAGAAGAGAGGTAAGTCACCATTCATCTTCTTCTCTTCTCCTTTGCATCCCCTTGTTGTTGCCATTGTGTTCTATTTGGGTTTGGCAGAATTAGATTTTCATTTTTTAAAATAATTTTGATGGATTATATTTGTTTGTTTTAAGCATTTTTTATTTTTTTATCAATTTTAAATGTTTACACTTAGGGACATTATGGGGGGAGGGTGTCGGACAATAATTGTGTAATGACAGTAGATACTGAGATTCAAAAAGTTAAAACTTTCTAATAGTTAAAAAACAAATTGTCAGCATCACACATCAAAACACACAAAGTAAACATCCTTAAATCAAACGCTAATACATTCTTTCTTTGCCTATCTGTAAATTTTAATTATTATTGCTGGAAATATTTTTTGTCAGTTTGTGGTGTATATGGTAAAACTGACATTTACCAGCATTCACTAATAAAAATCTAATCCTCCCTAGCCTAGTTCTATTAATTTGCATCCTTCCATCGTCTTAGTTGTAATGAAACGTTACAACATGAATTGGATGCATAAACAAATGTACAGCCACTGTCCAGAAATAGAAAATATAATAATTTGAGGGAGAAAGTGTCTACTGTCCATATGTTACCTAATCATCTTATTACAGTGCAATGTGTTTGTTCTAATGATTGAACTGTATCCTTTGCTTTAGGGTGATTCTGGAGGTCCATTGGCCTGCGTCGGAAAGGGAAATAGATGGTATCTTGCCGGCATTGTCAGCTGGGGTGAAGGATGTGCTCGGCGTAACCGCCCTGGTGTATATACAAAGGTGACAGAGCTTTATGACTGGATTCGTCAGTACACAAACTGATGCGCTTAGAAGAAAACAAAAGTCACCATTTTTACCGGAGTAATCCATGAAATATGTTTTTATGATGATAACATAAGGAAACACTGTAGATGTTTGTGCTGAAGTTCATATATATTTTTTTAAGACCTAAAATTGTTATTAACTTCTCTGCACATTTCAGGAACAGTCTGAACTGAAAGTAACATTTTCCATCTTCAATGTCTTCATCACCAGAAATGGACAAACAGGGTTGAATGAAGTAAGAATGGATTAGAACCTTGGGCCAAATTCCAACCAAACCTTATTGGATGTTTGGATACTTCCTTTCCTCTCCTCTCCCCTCCTCTCCAGCACATATATATACATACATACACTCTCCATATGCAATGTATTGCGGTTTCAGACAGGATCAAGGGCCCACTTCTCACGTCTGGTCAAAATACACAAACTGCAAGTCAGGGCAGTGTGCAAAGGTGGGTTAAAGCTCTCCTTCACTCATGGTGCTGCGATGCTGCTCCCTCCTGTGCTGTGTTTAGAGGAGCCCTCAGGCTGTTCTACCTTAATATGTTTTTTAAGCTGGAAGGGGCCAAAAACATAGCTCTGGTTTGTTGTGATATAGGGGCACCCCAAACTCTCTCCCACTTTGGTAGCCATGATCCCTTTCCTTGTTAAGTTAGCAGCAGGGAGGGTGTTTGGCGTTCAAGACCAAAGATAACACTAAGCTGTGTGCCAATGTTCGATTCTCATGATCCTCCCTGGGCTGGTTAAGACAAGCATACAGGGGTGCTGGAACAATTTTTATAGTGGGGGTGCTGAGAGTTCTTGAACCAAACTGTAGACCCTGTATATAATGGAAACCACTTCAAGCTGGGGGTTGTGGCAGCACCCCACTATCCCTAGTGCCAGCACCTATGCAAACATGTGATCAAATTCCATCAGTAGTGTAGCACAAATCAGTCCCATTAAACCTGAAGATCTGGCCCTAAACTTGCAAGGACTGAAATACCATTATTGGTGTCTTCGGAGTGATGGTATTTTAGAACAGGAGAAAATGCTGAGTTTATTAAGAGGAGCTCAATTCAGTTAATCTAGAGGAAACTGCACCTATTAGATGGAAAGAGAATTCTTTTTCAGTCTGGTACAAACAAAACTTCACATGCACAAGCTCCCTAGCTGCTATCAAATGTTAAACTATATAATCACAACACATTGCTGATTATACTTTGTGAGAACAAACCTGTTGCTAGCTACTTATAGTAATAGACTTATTCAAATTAACTCTTTCGTGGGTGTCAGACTGCAATAAGAGTGTCATCTTGAATTATCTCCTACACAAAGAAAGACAGGAACTTGATCATATGATATTCCAAACCAAAAAGATTGGAGTACTTTTTAATAGGAATCTATACTTTTTGGATGATTATCTTGTAGTCAAAACAGCTTGAGGTTCACCTGGATCTATAGTAGTTATTAGGCTGTAATTATTCTATCTGCTCAGGGCTGTAGTACATCCAACCTCTAAGGTACTAGTAGTGTGTCAGAGATACTGCAACTGGGAGGTAAGGCATGAGGTGCTTCAGTTGCTAGGCCTTGTGCTAGCCCTGGTGTGTCCCAATAACCCCCCAGACACTTGGAGAAAGGAAAGGGGCATTTTACTAGGTCTGGCAGGAGAGGGAAAGGTTGCAAATACCCTAGGAATAGTGGCTTAAACAGTTAGAGCTCAAAGTGAAACAATAGTGGTTCTTATTTGGGCCCACTAAACAGCTTTCCAGACCTAGTGCCTAAGGTGCTTTCTCCAGTCCAGTTTTCTATTAAAAGCTAATAAGGCTGTGCAGATTTCCTGGCCTGGATCAGTTAGTGGTGTGGCTCATTAGAACCCCTTTCTGTTGGCTCCCTGCCCAGTCTCTGCTGCATCCACACATACCTGAACCTGGCTGCCATGTCCATCAGTCACTGTTCCATATGTGGTTGCCCAGCTCCTGCTGCAGCCTGCTCTGAACACAGTTACCTGGAAGTTTCCCTATGCAATCAGCTTCTCTGCTGCTCCATTTCCCCAAGTGCCAGGTTACTTCGTGGGTCAGGGTTTCTCATAGTTTCTGCCCCTTTTCCGTACTGGCCAGCAGAAGGGGATGAGCCTGAATGTCCATCCCACAGGGTCATAGATCAGTGGAGAAGGGGTTCCTGCTTAGCAGACTGATCACAAGAGTTTTTCTCCTTGCTTGGTATCAGTAGATAGATCCAGATTGAGACTTCCAAAGCTGTCTAGGGGATTTAAAGCACCTGTATCATTAAAAGTAATGGAAGATCTATCTAACCCCGCTAGCCAGCTTTAATGGTCTCCCCTTCAATAGCTTGTAGTTTTAGGTTTTCAGACCTGAGGTAACATGATGATGGCAGTTGGCGACTTGGATGCCACTCCCTGCCACACTCACAAACACACAGCTTGGTTATGTTGTATGAACGTGCCCCTCACAGTGTGGCCAGAATCTTGTGATTTTTTTTTTTCTTTGTCATGAGTGATAGGATTTTGGCTGGTATGGAGCCAGTCTCATAATGATGCAAGTAGTCCAAGTCCTTTAATGTATTTGAGCCCTCTGATTGGTTATTTTTCCCCAGGAGGTGGGCAAATGGGGCAGGCAGCCAACCAGAGCTGCCACAGGAAGAGCGCTGTCTCCTCCTCCTCCCCTCTGCAGCAATCCAAAGCCATCCTCATAAGAGGGGCATGGGGAGGAGGTAGCAGAAAGAGCCCAGCAGCTCAGGGCAACTCCACTGCTCTGCCCTCCTCCCCTCTGCAGCACCTGGCCTTGGGGCATGGAAAGGAGCAGCAGCGGTGGGGAGGCTGAAGAGCCCTGGAGCTGCCCCTCCAGCCTGGAAGTGGGAAAGGGGACCCCTTTGCAGCCCCCCCCCTACACACACCTGGGAGAGGGGGATGAAGAACCCCGGAGTAGCAGAGGGGAGGCCGGGTTGCACTGATGTGGGAGTTAGGGGCGGGGGCTACCAGTGACTGAACTGATACAGGGATTGAGGGGACAGGAGTGATTCAGAGGCTGGGAGCAGAATGAATTGCTGGGCAGGGGATGGGCTGATGTGGGGATGAGAGCTGCAGCAATGGCCAAAATCTACTTATCTAATAAATTTGGGAGAGTGGGGCCCAGTAATTGTGGCTCTCTCTTGGGGGTGGGGGAGCATTCAAAAATCAAGACTGAAACCACTATGTAATTTTTTTTTTTACCCTCATATTTTGAGTCTCACTCACGATTTGTAATCTCTCTTGAGGTTGGCAATACTACCCTCACTTATTTTTAGCTCACTTTCGTAGGCTGACTCATTGTACAGTACATCGGGGAAGGCGTTCTGTAAATTACACGTAGATACAGGAATGAATTTTATTGTTGTCTTCATGTTACATAATTCATGTATTTAAGACTAATTTTTTAAATATAATTCTCTCATTAAAATGTGTGGTACTTTCTCCAGGTTTTTTAATGGAATGTAAAGGCACTGTCTATTCTAAACTCTAAAGATATTAAAATTCTAAAAGTATTTTACTAATGTACTGGTGTTTCTTGAATAGTGGTGACTAAGTATTTACTAGCATGGCGGCGCTACTGAAATAAAGTAATTCACTCTGAACTCTTGGTATGCTTAGAATTACAGTCACAGCTTGTAAGCTGTAGATGAGTTAAAATCAACTGACGTTTCCTCTTTATTTAAATAAAGTTGAACTGTGAGGCACTTAAACCTGCCAAGGTTTGAGTTTGTTTCTACTCCATGTATTGATAAGACTGTGAATATCGTCACCAGAGAAGGACGTTGCATTCCTAGAGTTTTAGATTAGATGTGAGCCTTGGCCACAAAGTTCAGATCCAGCTCTCAAATTGCCTTACGCTAGGGGTATGTGGTCTCAACACCGGGGTTTTAGTTCAGCCCATTATGTATAATGTGTGTGTATACGAGAGAGAGGTAAACCACGAAGTACGCATCTGGGTGCACACTTCAGGAGTTAGTGTGCAGGCCTCACTTATTAGTTGTGAATGAACGAACATTGGCCTTGACAGGTAAGTGAAATAGGAATACAATTTTCATAAAGCTTACACAAGGTTAATGATTGCAGATCTTAACGTCTGAAAGTGTATTGTTGACTTTTCCTATTTTTCTAAGAACTGATGGCTTAAGAGTAAAAGGAGCTTATATCCATCAGGAATATTCTGAGACCTCTCCAGGAGCGTCTGGGTCAGGCGATCACTACATGAAACAAAGCCATGAACCCAGGTGCCTGAGTTTTAGGGTAGTTCAGAATTGAACTTGACAGCTCAGACGTCCTTTGTCTACTGAGCTCTTTGGTTTCTTTTCTTTGGGAAAAGTGCTGTATAAATGTAAGCTTGCTTTAGTTCCTTTGTATTGTACAGGTATAGTGGTATTCAGACATGTGACAGGGGGATTGCTTGCTTGCCCTGTCGGAAAACACCATCTTCTCTTCTGAGACAAAGATAGATTGCTTCATCTGCTGAGTTTGTTGCTTTAGCAAGCACCATGTTGCTTGTGCTGGCTAAGGGCTGGTGTAGTAAGGTAACCAAACTGGAAAATCTAGTATGACACAGCTTGAGAATGAACATTTTGTGTTTCAAAAGTGCAGGCAAATCAATACTTCCGCCTCATCCCATTTCTTTTTCAGAGGATACAGTCCCAGTCCACTCCCCGCTCCATGGAATTTCCCTTGTTTACCCAACTTGCTGAGATCACTTGCTTGTAAATTATGCGGACCCTGGCTGCTGACGTCTCAAATCTTGACCCTGAGCTGACACCAACATTATCACAGCAGAAACAGGAAGGAAGTGAGTCTTGTCAGTATTTACCTTCAAATAAAAATTTCTCACAGAAGTGGAAGCAATGAATGGCCATGTTCCTGAACGTGAATGTCAGGCTATTGAATTACAAGGTGGGAGAGAACTTGAGGAGGAAAATGAGACGGACCATAATAAACCTCTTAATCCTGAAGCATCCATGACAAATAAGGTAGGACTCACATTCATTCACTTTCTACTTATAAGCATGTTACCTAAACATTGTACAGTGATTGAAATAACTGAGGAGCATTGTGGTGGAATAAGTTGCTTTACTGTAAAATTTATTTTACATCTTTGTTGTTGTTGTTGTTGTTGACTTATAGTTAAATGTCAGAAATACTAAGGTTAAATGCAGATTTCTTTTCCTCTGCTGTTAATGACATCTGACTGAAACAGAATATTTAAAATCTAACTCATTTGCCATTTTTAATACTGTTTGTTAATTAGCATTCACTCCAAAATGAAATCACACTTGTAATTTTAGGAGTTTCGCTTTCAGTTTGTCATGATATCAGTATTGCAATGGGTGAATTCCAGTCACTAAAGGGAGATGTTAAAATCCAAATTAAAAAGGTTTTCATTTGGAAAAGAATTAAAATGCCAGGAAAACACTACTGCTAGTATTAGGATTTGTTTCCTTTTTAAAAAGTTTGTCCCTTCCTACAATCTAACCTTTGGGCCAAAACTATTTAGCACTTCTCCTTTAATATACAAGTAAGTGTGTAGTGTGATCAAAGGAAGCATAGCAGATATAAATTTTGTATCCTAGATTATTAACATCAGCCGACAATATCCCTCTGCTGGTATTGTAAACTTCTTTAACTTTGCTAAAACGAGAATAGGCTTGTTAATAACAATGCTCGTAACTTGTGAGTGTGAATGATTATTAATTTGTATGATGAGCATGTTACACATACACATGGTAAGATGACTCCTGCCCCAAATACACGAAAAGAAGTCGTATCACCAGTCTACTGACGGAGAATTCAGATGCAGTAACATTCAGTGGTTTGCCCAAGACCACAAAGGAAGCCTGTGGCAAAGCCAAACATTTAATCCAGTTTCCTAAAACCCAGTCTAGGGATTTACCCACCAGACTCTTGTGGTTAGTTTTTGTTTAGATATGTGTGTCTGTCTGCACTGGCAAATCAGGCATTTAGCTATTGAAGTGATCTAAAGTGTGCTTGAAACGTATCTTCAACGCGGTTACTCCCAGTTTCTTCTTCTGCCTCACTCCTATCGCCCAGTAATCAACACTACAGCAATGCCCAACCTGACTGTAAAACTATTCATTGTTTTCAGTAGCTACCTTTCCCCCAAGCTCTGTGACATATTGATTTTTCTTATCTAAGTAAAGAGGGTGTTGGTTCAGTTCTAGGGAGGAATCACAGATTTGAATGTGTACTTTACATCAAGTCAGTTGACACTTCTTTAATAGAGGCAGCACTCTGTATTGGTCTGAGCACAAGGCTGGAAACCTGAGCTGAAATCCAGGCCTTCACTTCCGTAGTCTTGGGCAAATGTCTGCCTCTGTTTCCTTACCCATGAAATGGGTATTGTGCCTTCTGACTACACAGGAGTGTTGTGAGAGATAACGTGATGCACTAGTGTCAAGCATTAAATTAAAAGCTAGAAAATTCCTGTTTCTTTTTTTACACACAACATTCCTATTAATTTCACTATAAACCTCATGTGTTTAAATATCCAAACAAAAATAGTACATCCTACACAGTGGATTTTACTCACTGTCTTCTTTGCCCACCTCCTGCAACCTACCCCAAAAAGTGAAAACCTAAATGTACAATAATCAAATGGTTCTTGTCTGTCTCTTCATATTTTCTTCATTTTTTTTTAAACGTAGACATCAACACCTTAACATTAGCAGTGCCCTAGTTAACAATGTAAGTGATTTCTACTTCACTCCGCAATCCAAAAAACAAAAATAACCCCCTCAAAACTTCTTTCTGCCATTTGCTATGAGTGCTTGCATATAAGGGCTATGTGGACTGATATTATTAACTTCATAGGTGTGGATGTTTTTGTAAACTTCTCCATGAATACTTTTAACATCCTGAGGAATCTATAAACTTCATAAACCAAATGGTCTGGTCCAAGAAACTTTGAAACTATGCTTGGTATTACAGTATAATGTTTTAGTTTTGATTCGAGAATAGGAAGTTTGTAAGTGCAGCCTGCCAGTTTGGGTTCAAAAGTTCCACATTATGCACTGAATGAAACTCCATGCATAAATGTAATCCCCTTGAAGAACTGTATACCATTAGGAAGATGTCCTGTTACCCAGGTACTGTTATCCGCAGGTAGCTTGCAAGGTCTGGAGGGGCAGCCTGTTCCTTACTAAGTGTCACACATTCCTGGGTAGCCTACCCCTGCTGAGATCCTTTTCCAGTCACCCGATTGAACCCCTTTCAAGGAGTAGGCCTATCCCTCTACTTCTCTTTGTGTATTCCTCACTGAGTCTTTAGGTTATAGCCCCTAATTAATTCAACAGATCATAATCATAGAGTTTAAGGCCAGTAGGGACCACCAGATCATCTAGTCTGGCCTCCTGTATATCATCAACACCACCCAGGCCACGAACACCACCCAGGACCCCCTGCATTAAATGCAACAATTAAAACTAGACCAATGTGTGTCAGCCCACAGAAAACTATTATGTTCCAGAGGCAGAGAATAGGAGGGACCCAATGTGCACAAGTGCCCAATGCCCCTGCAGTGGCAGGGAAATGATTAAGTGAGATTTAGCTAGATAATCCTGATGACTAACCCTCACCCACGCACTGCAGAGGAAGGTGAAAAAATCTGAAGGTCACTGCCAACCTGACCTGGGGGAAAACCTGACCTGCCAGTTTTCCTTGGGAGTCTGACACAGCATGCATTGGCAGTGCTACAGAAACAACGTCTTGCACAAAAGGCATAATTTATTTTGCTCAGAAGATACATAGCACTTAGAGAGGTGGAGTTAAAACAAGAGATGTGCACACCTATTCCCTCACCTACACTTAACCTCTTTATCCGCAGCTTAGGCAGTTCTCATTCCCCATCTCTGAGTTGGGAGAACCAGCTGACTGCTTGCAGCCCTCTCCCTTTGTCTGTGTATGTGTCCGTCCAGGCTATCAGGTTTTTCACTCACACATAAGCATATAAGAATGGCCATACTGGGTCAGACCAATGGTTGAAAGGGAATGAACAGAACAGGGCAATTTAGTGAGTGATCCATCATCCAGGCCTAATTTCTGGCAGTCAGAGGCTTAGGGACATCCAGCGCATGGGGTTGCATCCCCATTGATGGACCTATCCTCCAGAACTTTTAATTCTTTTTTGATCCCTGTTATAATTTTTGCCTTCACAGCATTGCCCAGCAGTGAGTTCCACAGGTTGATTGTGCATTATGTAAAGAAGTACTCTCTTCTGTTTGTTTTAAATCTGCTGCGTATTAATTTCATAGGGTGACCTCTGGTTCTTGAGTTATGTATTTATGTAAATAAAACTTCCTTCTTTTCTTTCTCCACACCATTCATGATTTTATAGACCTTTATCATATCCCCCTTTAGTCATCTCTTTTTCTAAGCTGAACAGTCCGTCTTTTTTTCATCTCAGCACATATGGAAGCTGTCCCATATCCATAAACATTTGTTGCCTTTCTCTGTACTTTTTCCAATTCTAATATATCTTTTTTGAGATGGGGCAACCAGAACTGCACGCAGTATTCAAGTATTCATATATCCTGGCTGTTTTCTCGGCTCACCCCTTCTATATAGTCCATGAGCTGTTTGAATCTTCTTTGATTCTAGACTTAGCCTTGGGAAAAGTAAAACATTTTGGCCTGGATGGAGCCAGCTAAGTAACTTTTCCGTTCAATTGATGGCCCATCCATTATTATCTTAACTTGTTTAAAGCTGGGTACCTGAGGGGCGGTCTTAGAATCATAGAAGATTAGGGTTGGAAGAGACCTCAGGAAGTCATCTACTCCAACCCCCTGCTCAAAGAAGGACCAACCCCAACTAAATCATCCCACCCAGAGCTTTGTCAAGACGGGCCTTAAAAACTTCTAAGGATGGAGATTCCACCACCTCCTTAGGTAACCTATTTCAGTGCTTCACCACCCTCCTAGTGAAATAGTTGTTCCTAATATGCAACCTAGACCTCCCGCACTGCAACTTGAGACCATTATTCCTTGTTCTGTCATCTGCCACCACTGAGAACAGCCTATCTCCATCCTCTTTGGAACCCCCCTTCAGGTAATTGAAGGCTGCTATCAAATCCCCCCTCACTCTTCTATTCTGCAGACTAAACAAGCCTAGTTCCCTCAGCCTCTCCTCGTAAGTCATGTGCTCCAGCCCCCTAATCATTTTTGTTGCCCTCCGCTGGACTCTCTCCAATTTGTCCACATCCTTTCTGTAGTGGAGGCCCCAAAACTGGACACAGTACTCCAGATGTGGCCTCACCAGTGCCGAATAGAGGGGAATAATCACTTCCCTCGATCTGCTGGCAATGCTCCTACTAATGCAGCCCAATATGACATTAGCCTTCTTGGCAACAAGGGCACACTGTTGACTCATATGCAGCTTCTCGTCCACTGTAACCTCTAGGTCCTTTTCTGCAGAACTGCCGTTTAGCCAATCGGTCCCCAGCCTGTAACAGTGCATGGGATTCTTCCATCCTAAGTGCAGGACTCTGCACTTGTCCTTGTTGAACCTCATCAGATTTCTTTTGGCCCAGTCCTCCAATTTGTCTAGGTCACTCTGAACCCTATTCCTACCCTACAGCATATCTACCTCTCCCCCCAGCTTAGTGTCATCCGTGAACTTGCTGAGGGTGCAATCCATCCCATCATCCAGATCATTAATGAAGATGTTGAACAAAACTGGCCCCAGGACCGACCCCGGGGCACTCTGGTTGCTACCAGCTGCCAACTAGACATTGAGCCATTGATTGCTACCCATTGAGCCTGACGATTTAACCAGCTTTCTATCCACCTTGTAGTCCATTCATCCAATCCATACTTTTTTAACTTGCTAGCAAGAATAATGTGGGAGACCGTATCAAAAGCTTTGCTAAAGTCAAAATATATCACGTCCACTGCTTTCCCCATATCCACAGAGCCAGTTATCTCATCATAGAAGGCAATCAGGTTGGTCATGCATGACTTGCCCTTGGTGAATCCATGTTGACTGTTCCTGATCACCTTCCTCTCCTCCAAGTGCTTCAAAATGGTTTTCTTGAGGACCTGCTCCATGATTTTTCCAGGGACTGAGGTGAGGCTGACCGGTCTGTAGTTCCCCGGATTCTCCTTCTTCCCTTTTTTAAAGATGGGCACTATATTTGCCTTTTTCCAATCGTCCGGGAACTCCCCCAATCAACACGAATTTTCAAAGATAATGGCCAATGACTCTGCAATCACATCAGCCAACTACCTCAGGTGCATTAGATCCGGGCCCATGGACTTGTGCATTTCCAGCTTCTCTAAATAATCCTTAACCTGTTCTTTCACCACTGAATGCTGTTCACCTCCTCCCCATATTGTGCTGCCCAGTGCAGCAGTCTGGGAGCTGACCTTGTCTGTGAAGACGAAGGCAAAAAAGCATAGAGTACTTCAGCTTTTTCCACATCATCTGTCACTAGGTTACCTCCCCCATTCAGTAAGGGTCCCACACTTTCCCTGACCACCTTCTTGTTGCTAAAATACCTGTAGAAACCCTTCTTGTTACCCTTCACATCCCTTGCTAGCTGCAACTACAGTTGTGCTTTGGCCTGCCTGATTACACTCCTGCGTGCTAGAGCAATATTTTTATACTCCTCCCTAGTCATCTGTCCAAGTTTCTGCTTCTTGTAAACTTCCTTTTTGTGTTTAAGCTCACCGAAGATTTCTCTGTTAAGCCAAGCTGGTCGCCTGCCACATTTGCTGTTCTTCACATCTGGATGGTTTATTCCTGCGCCCTCAATAAGGCTTCTTTAAAATACAGCCAGCTCTCCTGGATTCCTTTCCCCCTCATATTAGCCTCCCAGGGAATCCTGCCCATCAGTTCCCTGAGGGCTTTTCTGAAGTCCAGGGTCCGTATTCTGCTGCACTCTTACATATGTCATTGTTTTACCTTTCTTACTGAGTTCTGTAACAGCCCCTTGAAAGCCTCCTTTGCCTGAGCTCTGTGCATTCAGTCAGGCCCCAATATGTAACTGAACAGGGAAATGGAATCACACATAATATTCATGAATAGTATATTTTTCCAGTTCTTCTCACTAAGAACAGAGACCCATCCTGCAGACGTTGTAAGCTCCATTAAGCAGGTTACAAGGTCTGCAAGATCTAAGCTCCATGTTGACTTCTGAGAACCACTCATGAGACTCTAGATACTTAGGCTTTTTTGCACAGGTTCAAGAAACTTGGCTCTTGTCTAGATACTAAATTTGCACCAGGTTAATTAAACTGGGTTAGTTAAACTGGTGAAAATCCCTTGTGTGTAGAGACTTTGGTTTAAGACGTGGCTTATTTTGGTTTATCTTAAACCTAGTCCTAATTGATTTAAGTTTAGTGAAAGTACGTCTGATTGATTGAAACCTCAATAAGTGTGTTCACACATTTTTTTGCACCAGTTTAGAAGTATCAGTTTAAAATTATATCTTAAACTGAAGAGGTGCAACTGTGCCTGGAATCAAGCCCTTGCAAATAATATGGACGCTCATCTCCAAGGAGAAACTCATTTGATAGTCAACCAAATTATACACAACCACTTGGTTTCATTATTGAGTTAAAATTGCATTATTTCTACAGTCTTCATTTATCAGAGCAGATTGATTCAAAAGTAGACAAGGTTTTACTTCTAACTCTACCACTTTGTGACCTTAGGCAAGTCAATTTACCTACTGATATTAATTATAACTAATGTTGGTTTAATTAAAGTGATGTGATCCTAATGCTTCTGAAAGTATTTTGATACCCTTGAATTAAAAGCACAGTAAAAATGCAATATATTATCTCCTGTCTTTATATAGATTTTTTTTGGATTATTTATCCTAAAGATAAAGAAAAGCTCTTTTTCTCCCCTTTTCCATCCTAGTTTCTTAACAGACAACTTCTTTTATTCTTTGTATGACTAGGAGAGAGCCTACTACTGGAGGTCTTGTGGAGACACAATTTTTTGGAAATGTAAACTGTGGATGGTTATATCTTCAGTTTTCCTAGGGCTCCTTCTAGTGATTATTATCAGCTTAATTCTTTATTCAGGTACGTACTTTACTTTTGATAGTGTGTTTTTCTTTTAGATGCATGCTGCAGCCTGTCTGGAGTTTGGCTGTTGAGTTTTGTCATGGAGGTGGTTTATAATATGTGCTGGGTTGAGCAGTCGAGTATTCGGTGGATTTGAGGAATTTTCTTCTCGGGCATGTTTTAACTAGTACTGATTTTCAGTTAAGGCACCTAGAGATCTTAAGGGGCTGATACCTGTACATTTAAATCTATTACTCTTCTTTCTGTTAAACTATATCTACTTGGTAGCTTGCCTTCAAGATAATTGCTGCTTGAATCCAATGGCAACATGCCCATTGATTGTATGTCAAGGTTGTTAATATAATAACTAAGTCTGGAAAAAAGGTTCTCAAATTGTTATACTCTGGGCCTTTTCTAAAGCTAAAATCCTCTGATGGCCAGCTCCCCAGCCTGATCCAATATCTTCCCTATGGCAATTGCAGAGCATGATTACATGAGAAAATAATACTAGGACAAGGTCAAAGAGACAAGAGGAAAATCATACTTGTGTCGATGCAATGAATGCAGCCAGATTGGTGTTATCCTGATATTTTGTATTGGTGCAATTCATTAGCTTTGCCTGGGGGTCAGACTTCCTAATAATAGTCAGAGTGGTGCGTGCACCCACAACTGCTCAAATTTCTTCGGATAACTTACGTGTTGCGCCTGTCAGCCTGTAACCCTCCAGTTTTCACTGTGGCTAAATTTACATTTTAGAAACACCTGACAAAGCAGTCATAGGGGCTGCTTCGAGGCACAAGTTTCTTTGAGTTCAGCTAGTCAAAATGTCCCTGGAAATAGGTCTGGGCTACATATGGCAGGAAGTATTTTATCTGAGCACTAACAAAGACATCTCCACTCTGATAGGGGGGCTATCAAACGGACACTGGCATGTTCTGTTGACCATGCTTTGAGAGCTGCTCATTGTTGAATGATTCTGAACTTTTTCTATCTGTAACAGCCAATTGGGAACATGCTCTTTCATTTTTTGGTATTACAGAGGTTTACATAGATGAAGATGAATATTGGGATCCTGAATCAGTATCAAGTGGAAATTATCGCAATTTTTCTGGAAGACTACAAATAAAGTGTGCTGCTCAATCAAATTATTCTGAAGATCTTACTAAGAGGGTAATTATGACAGAGCTTTCACCATAGCTGATTCTGACCATAACACCTATTTGGTGTTCCTTTGAATATGAGTCAAAGGCAGGGCCGCCCAGAGAATTCAGGGGGCCTGGGGCAAAGCAATTTCGGGGGCCCCTTCCATGAAAAAAAGTTGCAATACTATAGAATACTATATTCTCCCTGCGAGGCCCGGGGCCGGGGGCAAATTGCTCTCCCCCCTCCCCCCCGCCCCGGGTGGCCCTATGTCAAAGGGTTCTCAATTTTATCTGTGGGAGGAAGAATTGATTCAGAAAAGTGTGAGTGATAGTTGGGAATTGTTTAAGAACACTTTACTACGTGCTCAAAATGCCGCAATCCTACGATTGAGGAAGAAGCCATACTGGTTACAAAACTGACTTGGTTTAGCAGGGAAGTGAAAGCAGCTGTAAAAAATGTATAACATGGAATAAAGAGGAAGTTGATATTAATGACTCAAACTGTGAATTATAGAAAAATCATAAAGGAAGCAAAGGGACACAAGAAGATATCTATGGCTCGCATAATTAAGCACAAGAGAGAGTTTTTTAACGAATATTAGGAACAAAAGAATCCAAACACTGGTATTGATCCATTACTAGATGGAAATGGTAGAATTATCAATAATAATGCAGAAAAGATAGAAGTGTATTTGGAGGGAAAACAAATGAATGTACTTACCATATGATGATATTCTTTCCATTCCACTAGTATCTTGGAGAATGGTAAATGGCAACTACTAAAATTAGACACTTTTAAATCAGCAAGGCCAGTGATAGAAAAACAGAGAAAAGTGTAACATGATCCAATGGCTGGAAGGTGAAGCTAGACAAATTCAGACTGGAAATAAGGCATACATGTTTAACAGGGACATTATAACGGTGCAACGACTCACCACTGCGGTGCCGCCTGATGGTCGTCCAGGGAATTAGCTCTCCAACCTCCGGAGCGCCCTCTGCAGGCCAATGTCCTGCTTGCTGCTGGCCCCGGTGTCCCTCCCGGACCTCAGGGTTCCGCTCCATGCAGTACCCCGCAGTCTCGCTGGGTCTCCCCTCCCCGGGGAACCTCCAACCCCCTATCCCCACCTCATCTCAGTCTTGCCTACTGCCAGTCACCATCTAGCCCCCCGCTCACTGGAGAAGACTACAGTATAATTGCCACTCATCATTGGCAAGGAGGGTTTGGACCTGCTGCCTCTGCCTACCCTTGGGCTGCCCCTCTGCAACCCCCGTACCTTTCTTGGCCTTCAACAAGGCCTGCAGCCTGGGGGTTTTCCAAGCCAGAGCTCCCCAGCTCCTCTGGCCTTTCCCTAGCCCTGCTCCACTTTAGGTACCCTGCTCATCTCCCAGCAGCCAGCCCCATCCCTCTCAGCATCTAGAGAGAGACTCTTGAGCTCTGGCTAGCAGCCCTTTTATAGGGCCAGCTGCGGCGTGATTGGGGTGTGGCCCCAGCTGAGGCTGCTTCCCCAATCAGCCTTTCCCCAGGCACAGCCCTCTCCAGGGCTGTTTTTAACCCCTCCGGGCAGGAGCGGGGTGAGCACCCCACTACAGACAGAGTGTGCCAGGTTGCAGCCCCTACACCGGCTCCTCACTGACATTATGTTGCGTTTTTGGTTGCACTTTTCCCCTCACCTTCTCATTTATGCACTCCCTATCCGTGGCCCCACAAAGTCACGGGACCTCCTGGTCAACTTCCTCTTGGCCCTGGCTAAACAGGCCATCTATAAAACCAGGGAGAGGAGGTTGGCCGATGGAGGTTCCTGTGACTGTGGGGCCTGTTTCCGATCCTCTGTTCGTTCACGTATCCGGGCAGAGTTCCTCTGGGCGGTGTCCACTGGCTCCCTTGACACCTTCGAGGAGCAGTGGGCGCTGTCCGGGGTTCTCTGCTCGGTGTCCCCGTCAGGTTCCCTTCTTTTGACCCTTTGACCGCACTCCTGTCCCTGTTTTTATATTAGTTGTCCCCCGTAATCATTTGGGTTTTAGGCTGTGGGGGGAATCCTTTAGCAGTGGGCGGGCTTTGCCCGCCCACTTCCCAGAACCCAATATGTACAGACAGTAATTAGCCATTGGCACCATTTACCAAGGCTCATGGTGGGTTCTCCGTCACTGTGAAATTTTAAAATCAAAATTGGATGCTTTTCTAAAAGATATGCTCTAGGAATTTTGAGGAAGTCCTATGGCCTGTGTTATGCAGGAGGTCAGATTAGATGGTCACAGTGGTCTCCTGTGGATTTGGAATATGACTCTTTCTAGGTGATGTAAGGCCGTGATCCAACAAAGCACTAGCATAACTTTAAGCACAAGAAGTCTCATTGACTTAAAAGTTACACAGGCGTTGAAGTGCTTTTGCTGGATTGTTGCCTAAATTAGAGCTATGTTGTAGAGTGTGGATCACACTTACATTAAAACATCCTTGTTAAATTCTCTTGTAAGTGTCTAAGGCCTCACAAGTTGGGTTTATTGTTGTTTGTTCCCACTTATCTACTATTCAAAACTACCTGGTAAACACACAAAACTGATATATAAAAATAGGAGTAAGAATGCTACTCAGACTTATTGCAGAAGGGGATGCGATTTACGTAGAAGGAAAATTTTTATACAATTTTAACTACTTATTGTTTCTATCAATAATTAAATTATAGATGGCAGCATGAGTCGATATGTATAGTCTTAATCTTTGCGGAATATCTCCATTGTGTCAAGGCAACACAATGATCATCCTACACACAGGTTTACTTGGCTATCTTGCTCACTGAGACTCTATTTATTGTCAATGGTATCTCAGTAGGATATGCACAATCTTTCACTCTCCACCACTTTTCCTAGAGGCTTCCTAGGCAATAATGATTTTCCTGCCTAGGGCTCTCACTGGTAATTTCTAGTTCAACCCATACAGCCAGTCACACCCTGGCCCTGGTCTTCAGGTTGGATGTGAATATCAAGGACATCACAATCCATCACCTCATTAAGGTGGTAGTAGTCAGAGGTCTCTCAGCTCTCAGATAACAAGAAAGACAAATGAAGGCCCTGAGTCCACCAAATTCCAAAGCCCATTAAAAGACGGCTTGAGAAGCTAGGATCAGTTTTGCCTGGCTGGTCTGACATTGCTTATTACTATCAAGGGAGCAGCATCACCTACTTTCCTATCCTGATTTTTAGTTCAGTCAATGCAAAGGATAAGTAAAGATTTTTGAGGTCCCCACTTTAAGATCAATCCCTAGTGATTTTTCCAGATAAACAGAAAAGTATTATGTATTTTGGAAAAAAAACCTAAATTGGCACAGAGAAAATAAACCGAAATTGAAATCCCAATGAGAGCGGAAACTGATTTTTACCATTAGATTTTAAAATAAAATGAATTCCTTGTACAGATATCTGCCAGGACTTGACCTGAAGGTTCTGTACACTTCCCCCATTCTGAAAACTTAAATTACCCTTTTTTCTTCTACTTGTGTTGGAAGGTATGCCATGAAAGAAATATTTGATTCTCTTTTCAAGCTAATAGATGTCTACAGTTCATCTCCAGCCCTGGGGCGCTATTTTATCACTGCTCAAGTGGATTCCTTCAGGTAGGAAATTATTGTAAGAATTTTCTTTAAGTGTTTGTTTAGCAGAATTGAATCCGTCACATAGACATACAAAACATTCTAAAACTCTGAAATAATCTTTCTCAGGAGAAATACCAGTACAATCAGTGAAGTTATGTTTCCACAAAAATTAACCAATTACATTTGTAAAAGATAAGTTGCCTCCCAGTAGAACATGTTGTTAAGTTATAGGAAATCTTTAAGTATTGTCCATATGCTCAGTCCTTGATGGTCTCAACTGCTAGCTTTATCACGCTTGTTGAAGTGAGAAAACTGGAATTGCTTCAGAGCAACTTTGCTTAAATATATATTTTTAGGCCCAGATATTTCAAAGGTATTTAGGTATTGCTGCACTCAGTGTTGCAACACCTAACTGAGTCTAAATCTCATTTTCTGAAGCAATTTAGGCACTTAGGATTTTAGGCAATGGGATTTGGGCACCTAAATCCCGTTTGAAAATGAGATTTAGGCTCCTAAATCAGTTACGCATTGCAATGAGTGAAGCATTGCCTAAATACCTTTTTTAAAAATCAGGTCGCAGTGCCCAAAAGCATGGTAGGTGTTTTCGTAAATTAGAGGTATGTGCTCTAAAGAACCTAAAGCCAACATAGATACACATAAGCAACAAGAAAATCACACTTGATTTCCATTTTCTACATGACTTGCTCAGACTAGCAGGAGCAGATGATGAGTAAAGATTGGAGAGATTGAAATGAGAGGAGGGATCGCTGGAGGTTTGCAAAGATTGGAGAGGTTGAAATGAGTGGAGGGATCGCTGGAGGTTTACATAATCTACTCCAGAATTTGGATTAGAAACATTGGCTTGTTGTCAGATATTGTTAGAGGGCAGAATGGATAATGTTAGCAGGAAAGCAATCACTTGTGTGAGCTCTTCTATAAAATAAAGATGTCCAGTTGCAGCAGATCTCCTGGTATCACCATATTTGGATTGCACGAGGACTCTGCTCACAATAATGGCCATATGGGGGAGATTTTTGACATCTAACTGCCTTTTTGGACCCTTTGAAAGTCTTCCCCGTGCTATATCTGGATTACATGTACAAATCCCATTAGCATCAACAGTAGTTGCTCTTGAGGGCGAAGGCGGACAACATGTTAGTTTAAGTATGCCGTTGTTTTTAACGTTTTCTCCTTAGGTCATGGTTTTTAAAAATAAATGCTAATGTTAAAAGGAAAGGCAATTCTAAAAGCATTCAGTGCTTATTCCTGCTGAGGTCTATTTCTTTTTCAGTTATGAAAATGCCACTGCATTCTACCAGCTTGTATTCTCCTTGCCACCAGTGGCTGACGAGTTCATGAAGTACACGATGAGTGAAGAGTTTGTGATGAATGTCTTGCGACAAAATATTTATGATCAGGAAGATACTTATGATCAGGAATCACCTGAATGTACTAAGATAAGGCTTGATCCAGCTTCTCTCACACTAACTTGTAAGTGCCATATATAACAGAATTTATCTATAGAAAGAGAATAAGTACTCACAGTTCTTTAAAATGAAGGAAGTATTTATGGAAAGACAATGAGACTTGTCAGTTAATATATTTGTGCACATAGAGGTATGGGTAATGTTCTAAAATATCAACAATCAGTGTTCATAACATTGTCCTACTCTTACTTTAATGTATGCATACATTCTGAGAGAGATTTATTTAGTACTAGATGGAGTAGATGAGAAAGAGTTGTGAAAAGATCATTGTGCTCCACCAGCCTGCCCTATCTCTCCAGCTTTTCACACTACTTCAGTTCCAGCCATGATCCCAGGCAAAGAACAATACGTTTTGAAAACTGGTTACAAGAGGTTTCAGTAATGAAGACTTCATTAAATGTCCTAATATAGGCCCTTCTTTTGGATGGTCATAAAAAAGTGTTAAATCCTTAATGGAAAAGTCAGGAGTAGCTGCTAGGTAACATTCAGTGCTTTTCACTTCAGAGTCAAGGAGGGAACAGCTCATTACAAAGAAATAAATCAAGTTCCCTAACCCCATAAACAAGTAATGTGCAGGAATAGTATTGCTTCATATGTACATAGGTGCTGGATGGAGCTAGAGGAAATTGTCTGTTATGATCAGGCTTTTATAAAAGACCTTGAGTACTGACTTTCCTCCTTCCTTCCCCTCTCATTATATTGTGGCTTATTGGAACGCATGAGATACTATCCCCTGTTTTTAAAATGTCAATGTATACGTACCAGCTAAAAATCCTATTGCCTTAAAGTTTGACTGAAGGTCCAGGGTCGGGTGATTTTTCTTCCTTACTGCTGAATGTAAGCACTGTAAAAAGTACTATGTTGTAAAAAGACTGTAGAAGTACTTTTTCAGGAAGGAAATTCAAACCAGACTCTGAAAACGTTTTGGTCAGTTAGGATGTAGTTTATTCAGAGCTCTAGACCCTCTTCTTACATTTTCCCAACCAGTCTGTACAGCCTCATTTCAGTGATTTTTAGTTCCTTTGGTCTGGGGGTCTTAAAGGAGGAAGTTCAATGCCCAAATCTCATTGAAAGACAATGGCAGTTGGGTAACCTTGCATGCTTTCAAAAATCCCAGCCTAAATCATGCCACTAAGGTGTGTAAAAAAAGCTCACATATTAGTTGCAAGAAATATAATCCAGCTGTCTAAGCATGGGACAGAAAGCCAACAACTCATGTGCTGTCATTTTAGATCTCACACTACGTACTTAACTTTTCAAGTAATAATGGAGTGAATGAAAAAAACACAAAGTAGTTAAGAAACATATGTATTGAGATAGTTTTAACATTTAATTTTAATTTTTTTAATGTACTGTTTCTGTTTCAGAGTAACAGCGGAAAGACTCATAGTTTACCACAGCCACTTGAGGACATGTGTTTCCTGTATGTATTAACATCCTGAGGAATGAGAATTAATTTCATTATTGTGAAACGTTTCTGAAGAATATGGCTGTATTGTGAACACTTTACACAATGCAATAATGTATGTAGCACATGCAATATATTTATCACAGCTATTTACACTTTGAATACAGCCATCTCCTTCACTGCTGTCCTGACACTCACTCCACCCTTGTCCAATCCACTTGAAGCTTTGTTGCCAAAAATCATGTAACTTGCCTGATGCTGAGCACGTTAATCCACTTTTGCAGCACCTTCACTGGGTTTACATTGCCTTTTTAATAGAATCCAGAACTTGTTCTTTCCTTCAAGCCCCTCCATAAGCTAGCTCCTTTCTAACACTCCACTCTTCTCACTCTACTGCCAGTCACATTTTCCTCTTTGCTCATGCCAAGTTGTCCATGCAGTTGCCCCTTGAACTTTGTTTCCCACACTCATCTCCCGGCTTCTCTCATGCTGACTGCATCCACCATACTTCATCCCTCAACCTGAAATCCCTCTCCAAACCCATTTCTTGCAAACTGTACATGCTTAAATACTTCACTGTTTTCCTGATTTTTTTTTTAAATGACTTTCAAACTCTTCCAGAGACCTCTGTCATGTTGCTCTCTTGCTCGTCCTTCCCTTTTCTCTCCCTCCCTGTGGAGATGTCTGCTCCTGTTTCTTGCCTTAATTTAGATTGATTGTAAGCTCTTATGGAGCAGTGACTTCATCTTTATTGGTACAGTGAAGTGCCATGTACATTTATGATGTTCTACTATTGTCCCATGACCTGGCCCTGCAAACACTTAGATACAAGTATTTCCATTCTATTCAGTGGGATTATTGATATGAGTAAAGTGAATTTAGGACTGCCGTACCCCAAAGGTATGTAGGATAAATGTGCTCCTCAGTGACATGTTCCAGTATGCAGTGTTCTAGGAATTGCTCAGGGGTCAATATAGCTGTTTACTTGCTAACTTAATGGAATTCGTCCATAATGTGTGTGTCAAATGGCAAATATTTGACACAACTATAATTTGTTTTTTTAAAAGCACTTCTTTGAGTCCATATCCTGATTGTCTGCAGGACTCAGGAAATACTCACCAACACACCATATACAGATAGGATATATGACCAGAGATGATTTTTTTTGGCCTTTTGAATGATCAAATACTGGTCACAGTTGTAGGCAAAACACCTGACTAAATTGGTCAGTGGTAACATCAGGCAAATCCTTTGTTTCTAAGCATGTCACATCAGAAAGTCAACATGTGATCATGTAACGACAGTAATACTGCATTTGCACATGGCGGAAAAATTAAGGCGAAACTGAACTATGAATTTTGTGACTCGTGGGCTGAAGAGAGAACTTCAACATTATACTATGGAAGTGCAACTTCCTGCAGTGAATTATTCTGAGTTTTGAAGTTCAAAGGTTTATACTGAAATGTGAATTTTAATATATTTTTACAGGAAGATTTATCTTAGGAAACTTTATGGCATTACAGTAGGAGACAAGTATATGGGAAATAATCACTTTTTTAAAAATTTGGCATCTATTTTTAGAAAATGACTAAACTGTATCTGATGTATTAAATTATTTTTGTGATACTATTTAACATTTGTTTGAATTGTTGTTTTATCAGTTCTAAGCCTTGACTGGTGACTTTGGGCTGAAAGATGACCACAAAGGTAGAGCTGTGCAAAACTTGTGTAACCAAACCTGCAATGATTCAAAACTTGGGCTAGGTCAATTTAGATGAGTGAGCCTGGTCAGTGGTGCAGGATAAATGAGTGAATCACCTGACTCTCCAGTTTGTCACACAGCTATTGCCACCAGCACCACATTGGTATGTACAATGTGGCGAGAACTTCATGTTTCCTTACTTAGTGTCAGTTCTCATTTTTAACGTGACTGATTTTAATGCACTAATGTGATATAGGTGCTTTTAGAGCCATATTCTACACCTAGGTGGTATTGTCTTCCTGATTCTTAGCCTGGGGAAGATAAAGTTCACTCCCACCCTCATGGAAGTGACAGGTAGTCTTTCCCCCAAAGCAACAGACCATGAAGATTTTCCAGAAGCAATGGGAGTCATGCACAGTCCCCTTGCCTTTGCACTGCTGCTTGGCCTTGTGGCGCATTGTCTATGGTGACTGTACCTGCCCTTGAGTCCTGCAGGGAAGCAGCACAATTGATCATCTTTCTTTGCCTGTTTTCCACATGGGTTTGGCGAGAGGAGCGAGAGCAGTGTTGGAGTGAGAATTAATGGGAGACTCACCACTCTCCAGTCCTCCCCTTATCCCAGCCAGCTTTGCCATACTTGGAGAAAGGAGTAGCTCCCAACTGCTGTAGTACAGAGAGGGGGAGTTGGGTCAGTAAGAGTGCTGTGGGGGAAATGCAGCAGGATGCTATCATGGAGTAAGGATTATATACACTAAACCTGAAGGGCTGTGCACAAAAGGGGCTGCCAGCAGTCTTCACACAGTCAGGCCTCCATTATAAAATAGATCCCCCGCACCGTGCACTTCATTTACATGAGTAAAAGATTTTTTTTAATTGCTCTTTACCTTTTTCTTCGAGTTTAAGTTTAAACCACACAAGACAATGATATGGCAGATGAATGGGTTTTAATGTTAACCAACATGAAAATATGCAGTAATTTGGCTAGTATATTTTTAAAAATGCTTTACTAATTTGAATGTAATGCCCAAGATCCTGGAATCAAAATGAAAGGGGATGAGAAATTTAGTCCTGATAACTCTCTCTATTGTCCTCTGTACAACAGCCAATAGTAGCATGTTTTCGACAGTGCTCTAAATGCAGCTCTCCTCTCTGCTGGTGTGCAGAAACTCCAGATGCAGATAAGACTGCCTTGCCGTTGTTTTAGCAATGTCTGTGCAAGGCTGGCTGAGTTTCCATGAGTCCTAGTTGTCTTTCCAAAGAAGTAGCGTGGAAATGTGACGGTATTAAGATGAATGAGCTGCAAGTGAGGGAGGAGTTAGGCACACAAATGCCAGAGGTATTGTCAGCAATTATGTACTTGGGAATTTCAAAACCAGAAAAAAGACACCATGTGTTTTTCCAGATGTGTTCTAATACAGAATTCGGAGACATTCAAATGTCCAGGCAAGGATACAGGGGGCTTAGTGTCACAGCATTAACCCTTCTAATCTGTTTAATACTCGGTTTCAGTCTCGCTGAAGTTTCAAGAGAAAATGAGTTCAGCTGTCTCATCTAGTAGACTGTAGACCTTTATCCATCTCAAAAATGTCATATTTGTCTGTCTCTGAAAAATCCCAGGACTGGAATAGTAGGAAGGTAAGGCTCCTGCTGGCCAGGACTGGTGACATTTTCAAAACTGCAGGCAGAAGTTCTGACTCCATCTGTAGGCTGTGCTGTCAGTCCCCTTGTCACAAACAGCCCAAATTTGCAATATGGTGCTGCAAGCCAGGAGTGCAGAGAATTGCAAGAGCTGTGGGCCAGCAGAGCTCCTATTGGAAATAATGGGAAAAGTACATGTGCATTTGAAGGCAGCATTAGGTTCCCTGGTAGGCTTCATCCACGTTTAGGTGATGGCAGTGAGTATGAATAGCTATACCATTATTTGCGCATGAATCATCAGCAATGCAATTTTATTTCTTCATTCAAATGCAACTTCATTAAGACTTCTCTGAGATCTGGGTCACAGGTTGTAAAACCACTGTACAAATGGTCAGATTAACCGCCATGGCTCTGTCCCCACACCATCCTACATCAAGATCAGCCAGTGCAAGGGCACTCTAAGTCTTTGATTTATGATTTAAGTAAACAAGCATTCCGGTGAGGTTTTACCAGAGTCACTGAAATTTTCACCAACACTTGGGTCACTGGAAATTTTCATAGTCCTATTCTAAAATAATTTGTGCAATTATTTAAAACTCTGCAAAGAGGACTGAAAGCCTTAGCAGCTTCTAATAATGAAGCTCCTAAACTACTATACCATCTTGCAATGGGCAGATACTGTTGATTCGTGTTGCTTTGTTACCAACTAGTCCCAGCATCATGTTGTGCATGTTGTGTAAATTTAATTGTGTTAAATCTTTTATGGTAAAATGAGTCACTTGAACAGTGGATGGCAGAACTACCCTAAAGTATAGGCTGTATATGTTAAAGGGATGCCCCTGGGTTTATTGTAAGTGTTGATGTTACTGGGAAAATGGTTTGGAAGACAGCATCCTAGTTGCTTAGAATATGCAGGGTCCCTTAGTGCAGTAAAGAGAGGTGCAGGTTTTCTAACTTATCAGGATATAATCATATTCATTGTCCTGGTGACTGATAAAAGTCACTTTCTTGGCAGGCATGCTGATGAAGGCATATTCAGTTTCATGGTTGCTGTTTATCATGGCAGGTTTTTCCTTAAGGCTATGATTAATGGTGGCGTAGCATATCTCATTAGGATGAGTCAAGTCTGTTTCTTCAAGATTATCCTGATAATGAGAAGAGAGAGCAGTATTAAAAATCTCTTGCCCTGCCCTGCACTGAAACCGTGAGACTCATGTGGTAGCACTGTTGCTAGCCCGGTACCACATGGCTGACAATAATATTCACCATTGTGGCCATATCTGCAATCACTTCAGTATTGTGTAAACTGCAGTTTATCATGTATAGGAGCGTACTTGTTATCTAATGGAATGTAAAATTGCAGATCTGATATTCAGGGTCATTAAAGTTTCCCACCTTGTTTTGGGGAGCAGTAAGACAGTTACCCACGCGCGCGCACGCACACACACCAGTGTCCAGGCCAAATTCCAACTCAGGCATTTAAGTTCTTACCCTTGTAGTTGCTCCTCCAGTTTTAGCTGGATACAGTGTTATTATTTCATTCCTGCCCTAAGTAGTTGTGCAGTGTTGCTGTGCATTGGTAAAGAGCTAAATTGTGCTTCAGAAGCAGTTGCGCTTGGAAGACTATTCAAATACTACTTATGCATATGCAGGGATAAATTCAGAGGTGAACCCAGTCTAAACTGGTGTAATTTACACCATCTCTGTCTTCCCCACAATCAATATGTACATTAGCCTAACTTACACTTAGTCTAGGGACCATTTAGAATAATTTAAGAGAGACGCACCCATTTACTAGCATCTAACATACACCTGACTCCTTTACACATCACCTCTGTGTTTGACCTTCGGAGTACAGGGAAGCCAAAATTAGTGCAGCTTGCAGGCTGCTGTGCTAGAAGTTATTCAAGATAACAAGAGTCTAGCTGTGCCTGTAACACAGAACTGCTTGTACAATTCAGCAAAAGTCAAGGACGAAGACTGACTTAATCCAAACCAAAAGGTCTCTTGATGCCACCCAAGGACTGGAGGGAGATCAAATTTGGTAAACAAGAGGAGCGTCAGACTGGAAACCATGTTGGTGGGTCAGAAATTGGACCTAGCTAGTAGACAAAATAATGAAGAGATGGGTATTCCGTCCATCACTCCCTTCAGGGTTCTTAAAAGGATTTCGGGGAAGAATCAAGTTGGTGGACTGGGAGGACAGGAAGGAGCAAACTTCACCATAATGACTACGATCCCCCACCATCTCCTGGTACCCCCAGGTCTTTGTTTTCCTAACCAGATTAAGCCAGAGGCAGGGACGCAGATGACACTGCCACCTGCACTGGCTCTGGCTAAATCCCAGACACCACCTGGAATGTGAGACTTTGGTTCCTGCTGTCCTCCCTTCCCCCATGTATCCTTTTCCTTCCCCACCTTGTTTCTTCTCTTTTCTAGCCCTCTCCTTTTGCCTTCTGTTTGATAAGTCTGGATTAGCTGGCCACGACTGCATATTTTGGAACATTTCTGTAAGCCTATGACAGAGAGCTAAAAGTAATGCCCTAAACAGACCATTGCTGGTATGAGTTTTCCAGATCTTGGAGTGGGCCTACGGGGCCTATGTTTGCTCGAGTAGTGAGAATGAAAGTAAGAGTCAGTACGCAAGACAAAAGCTGCATTTTTCTCTCTTTGCTGTTCTTTTTTCTCCTTTTTTTTTTTTTTTTTTGGTGCGTTCATCTTGTGTGCCTTAAAGGATCGGACTTTAACAGCAACGGCTTCAGCCCTTCTCAATTAACTTCCTCTCTTTTCTCCCCAAAAGGAGTTATTTGCCCTCTTTCATTCCATCTAAGAGCCTGTCAGGCAGGGGATTTTTCCTTCTAAAAGCTCTATGCAGGTAAAGGGAAAGGGAACAAGGGCTATTAACATGAAAGCCTTATTTAATACTTCGTATTGCAGAAAAACAGTTTGTATCTTAAATAAAAGATGAAGGTTTTTAATAGTATGGTGGTCATGGGAGTAAGCAGGCAGAGGTCTCTGTGCTTGGAACCCCAAACCTGTTTAACTGTTTAGTGCTGTACAGCAACAGGGTCACGTTGGTACTGTTGACTCTTTGGGCCCATTAATTCTATCAAAATTAACATAACAAGGCCAAGGGACCAGAAGAGTGAAGAGAAGCAGGAAAAGCCACTAATAGGAGAACAAAAGATGTAGGTAGAAGTATCACTTGCTCCTCCTCTGTCTTGTGTGTGTGTGTGTGTGTGTGTGTGTGTGTGTGTGTGTATAAATAGATAATAGCTGAAAGAGGTTTAACTTATCCCAGGGGGAATATGTGAGGGGGTAAAATTATTCAGGGCTGGAGATAGGGTGACCAGACAGCAAGTGTGAAAAATTGGGATGGGGTGGGGGGGTAATAGGAGCCGATATAAGAAAAAGACCCTAAAATCGGGACATCTGGTCACCCTATCTGGGGATTGCGGGGAAAAGTATTTAGTTGCAAATGAGATCTGAAATCATTAAGCAGCACTAAACATGGACCTCTATGGTGCCATTTTTAGTCATTTGTATGACTAGAACTGTACTTAAGTAGGTCCTACTCAGTAAGGTGCTTTCTGTAGCCACCCTTTATATTATAGGGATAGAATGGTAGTTTGTTCTCCACTACGCTAATGTCTTCAAGGGGTCATCCTCCATGTTCTCTGTCAACAGGTATGAACTGAGGAATAGAACACAATTCCTGAAGGCTTTCCTGGGTATTATACAATATTGGACACAGCAGCAGACCATCTTTGTTTTTGTACAATCCCTACCATAGCAGGGTTTTGGTCCACGATGGGGGTTCCTAGGTGAGACTGCAATACAAATAATTAGTAGTACATATTGGGTTAAGACTTAGAACTACTTTTTTTTTAATGTAGCTGTCTGACCAGATTGGACATGCTCAGTAAAGATGATTCCCTAAATTCTGCTCTATAAAATGCACAGTAATGTGAGATGGACCAGTTCCTGTGTGCTTTAATCCAGCTGTTTTCTTCTCATCTGCAGGTCCTTGCCTACTGAAGGGTACAACTTCAACCCATCCTTCCCCATGACTAGAATCTAAAGACCCCTCCCACCCCAGATCTGGTCTATTTATTCCCCTTTTCTCCCACCTTGGGTATTAGGGAAGGATTTAGCCAGCCACTCAAAGATTCATACTTTATTCTGATACTTGAAGGTTTAATCAAAAGCTTTCCAGCTCCAAAGCACTGCCTTAAAACTGCAGAAAAGCTTTCATTACCTTAGCGGCAGCTGGGGCACTTCTGTGGGCCTGTGCTGGAGAGAGAAAAGCAAAACATGTAAATTGCAAGCCTTTGGCACAGACACATCATGGAGGCAGGAGAGACAAAAGTGTGAGAGACTGGCTATCAAAGGGACAAGGAGAACTCTGTTCTATACCAGGACTCTCACAGATACAGACCTTGCTTCATCAACACAATCCCTGGAAAACTACCAATCAGTGTGAAACTGACCGTGGAAAGAGAATAGAAACTCGTCACAGACGGCTGAATAAAATCCACATGTATAAGCAGTTTTAGTTACCATTTTCTGAGCTTAGTGTGGACTTCAGACTTCTCTCGCTGCATTATAAAACACAGCTCCATGCCTTTTGATACTTTTCCTTTTGTTTTTGACTGGGTAGGCTCAGAGACTGTCTGTGATAGAGATGGGGATTCTCTGTCCTTTCCTAGCTCAGTGACTCTCTGTAGTTGATATTGCATAATCTTGTCATCCTCCGTCACACAAGATTGTTCCTTTTGACTATATAGTTTTATCCTGCCTGTGTTTGTGTAGTAAATATGGATCTAAGCATGGTGGTGTATGGGATGTTCTACATGGCAGTGAGTATGTTAGCTGTTCTGCACAGTGGTTTGGTGGACTGTGTGGAGAGTTCATCTCGTTGACTGTTTCTGTTCCAATTGTTAATGTAGAAATGGGGAATGGTCAACATCGTCCTTATCGACTGACTTATACTTCAGTACATGTGGTTTGTTTCTTGTTCTTAGGCTTGCTAGAACTATTTGCTGTTTCTGTAAACTTGGAAAGCCAAACTTTCAGTTTTGGGCACCTAAAATATACATCAAGTCTAGTATAAGTCAGTACAGTATTAAGGCACTGAAAACAGGTATTTAGGCTCTAGCGTGCATCTTTGAGTGGCTTGCTAAATCCTTGGTAGGACAGGCTAATGTTTTCTTTCTGATCTCCTAATACTGTACTCACCTTGGTGCCTAAATGTGGATATCTTCCTCCTTTGAAATTTGGTTTCACGGTGTTTTATCAATACAATATTTTGCACTTTAGCAGCACCTTCCATCAAAAGATCTCAAACACTTCAGTAATATTACTATTAGTACTTACTTGCTGAGCACCAAATTGGGGTTGCCACTGCACAAAATTAAGTGGAGACATAATTTCTGCCCTCAGCAATTAGTCTAAGTAAAGCAGTAAGTATTCCAGTGCATTTGCGGTGGGGAAAGATCAGGCCTCTTTAAAAGAAAAGGTAATAGATTTCAGGTAAGTCATGTAACCTCACTATGTGTCAGAGGGAAACGGTGGCAGAGGCTGAGCTGAAACTCAGATGATCTGACTCATGTTCTAGACACTAGACAATTCTTCCCCTTTTCTGCATTTCAATTATGAAAAATGTTACTCAGAGACCTGATAGTCCATGAATCCTCAATTGATTTTGATTCTTAGAGGTTTTGACCATGAGACTTTTGTCCAAACCTAAAATTCAGAGTATCTCATCCAAAGCTCTTTTTTTAATTGCACCTTTAACCATGTATTCCTTTTCAGGATCTGAAACTTAACTTAGGTGCCCTTAAAAGTCAACCCAGCTTAAATAAAAGGTTTTCATAACACCATGAGTCATCAACACTGTGAATTTTGTCCTGTTATTCTAAAAGACTTGTACAATTCTAAATGTGTTCACATGCTGACATGCATATGCTCAGGCACATACTTAAAGTGCCAAAGCACTCATCCGTATTTACAGTAATATCATTAGCACTTGTGAGTTGATACAAGGGCCTGAACGCATTTCCAAAAGCACAAGCACGGTGCTGTACTTGTTGATATAGACAGTGTAAGTGGGCATGCCCATATAGTTGCACAAGAACACTGCTACATACATGACCTAATGCAGTAAACACCCTCTCTTTCATGATACCTGGCAATCTGGAATTCTTCCTTGATTATCGTATGTGGTCTTGGAGGCCTTAAAATTCCACCTCTCATGTAAAGTGACTTCCCTAAGTTCACAATGAATTCCCATAAAATTGATGCTCCCTTCCTGCAATGGTATTTCAAGGCTAGAGTGTAACTGTTAGTGCAAATGGGCCGAAGCCATCATTGTTGTAAATGGCAGATACTCTTTGGGTATAAATTTGTCAGTGAACAGGAACAAAGTAATTTAACTTGCATTCCATGGACATACCAAACCAAGGGTAACTGAAAAATCAAGATGACTGAGGAGGGTTTATGATAGAGCCAGCAGTCTTCCAGCTTTATCTTATCTTCTGTTGCTAGCTGTTTGTGCTACATGTGCTTCATAAATTACACTCATTTTGCATACCCGTGCAATTCCAAATAAATTCAGGCTATGCTACTTTATCTCTCACAACTAGAATGAAAGCATAACTGCCAGTTAAATTGTGGGCCTGGCATAAAGCTGACAGTTGTAGGCTGTGGGCACTTGATACCAGGTGTTCCAAGACAAGTGCAAATTCTACAACAAAAGTCAACATGAAAACAGCCCTGAATATCCTGCATGTTGTTACTGTTTTTTTAGCGTCTACACTAGTGGGGGGGGTGTCGACCTAATAGCGAATAGCGTAGCTGAAGTCGGCATATCTTAAGTCGATTTACCTGGCCGTGAAGACGGCGGCAAGTCGACCGCTGCTGCTCCCCCGTCGACTCCGCTTCCACCTCTCGCCGCGGCGGGAGTTCCGGAGTCGACGGCAGAGCGATTGGGGATTGATTTTGTCGCATCTACACTAGACACGATAAATTGATCTCTGATAGATCGATCACTACCCGCCGATCCGGCGGGTAGTGTACACGGGTGAGTCTGGCGATTGGTCTATGGACTGTGGCAAAGGGGGAGTATATTCCCCATCTGTGTTGAGTGCTTGTGCATGGACCTGTAGCCTGACTGGGACATGAAATGCCTGAAAGGTTTACCCCTATGTGTCATACTTAATTATGAGAATTCTGGGATACCATGTTGACAAAGGCACTGCACTGCAAATGGCTAAATGCTTCTTCCAGTGTCAGTACCATTAGGAACGGCTAGCCCTGTCTGAGAGGGGAAATCCACTGAGAGCCACAGCCACGTTTTGCTTACTGTGCTGGTGTAGACGTCTCCTCCTCCTCCTCCTGAGGTAGGCACATGATTCTCGGCTGGAAAATAGAAATAAAGGGAGGCATATTAAGCTTGGTAGTGATGAGAGAGATGGTCAAGAAATGTTGTTGGATAGACTTTTGACAGTTTCTGTGAGAATTTCAGTCTTGCTTAAAAAAAACCCCAAATTAAATTTTCCACTGGGGAAAATTAAAATGTCTCTCTGTCTGCTTGCCTGGAAGGCTGTATCCAATTTCACTTTCCCACAGAAAGTGACAAAAGCTTTTCCTGAAGGATGCTAAGGGAGAGTGTTGGGGTGTCCCCCCCCGTCCCCCGCAGCTCTGAGGAAATGAGCCAGAACACAGAGGCCCCGTGAGAGAGAGAGAGATATGAGACTTGTCCCGTCCCAGAAATTGATTCCTTTTTTTCATCCAGTTCTAGCTGACGGTTCCCCACAGCATTTACTTTCTCCAGCCAGCTGCACACAACCTGTGGGGATGGCCTGGTCTCTTCTCCCCAAGATAGGTTGAAGTGGGTTATCTTCCCCAGCTTCTCCTCAATCTTGCTTCCCCCCCCCCCTTGCCCTCACTCTGTGAGCGTACCTCCTGATGCATGGAACTGTTAGGAAGAGAGGGCAGAAGGCACAAGCCATGGCTCCTTGTCTATGGTGGGCCTGACAAGGAAGGAAACGGGCACTAATCCTGGCCCCCATGGTGATAGTGTTGAATGGCCACAACAGAAGGAGCTGAGAGCCAATCATGCCTGCCTATAGTGGCAAGTAGGCAGAGGAAGAAATTAGGAGATGGCAGATTCCAATCACATTTCATGGTTGCTGAATCCTGCTGGCTTATCCCCAACCTGGTAGCAACTCTGTGTTAGAGTAAAGTCCAGAACTCCCTGGAGATTTGCAGCAACGACACACAGCTCTGGGCTCCTGCAAGTAATCTGCTCCAAGTTCTGACTAGTGAGAAATAGCTCTAGAAAGTTGGTGGTGGCAGCAGGCATTTATATTGAGGATGCGGGAGAAATGCAAAAGGTGTTATAAGGGCTGATTGTTGCCCTGAAATGGGAGGAGGCTGGAAGACACAAGTCAATGACAGCCCAGCCCTAGTGGGTGTAAAGGGAAATGTACCATCCCTTTTGATATAATTCTCAAGCACTGTATAAATCCAAGTGCTAATTATTGTTAGTCCTAATTAATAGCATTAAAACAGAGTCCTGCATTTTTAGGCACCTAAACATCTTTGAAATCTTCCCCCAAAGCTGTTTTAAATTTGGTGTAAAGATGCTGCTTGTAGAACTAGTGCTCTGTCCTACAAGCCTCCCAGAGACTGTGACAGATGCAGGAAGTGGCTGAGTCAAAAATAGAAATGTACAGCTTACAAATCATCTTGATGAGGACAAAAGGCCAAATATGGGGTGAGGGGAGAATGAAAAGCAGAAAATAGAGTCAAGAAACATCATAGTGGAGAGCTGAGGTGGGCCAGTGGATTAATAACAGGATGTGAAATCTTTCAGCTCTAGGTTACCATTTCCCTGCTTCCAGCATTTGTTGGTACTGTCAGGGTTCCCTCCCCACTCTGAACTCTGGGGTACAGATGTGGGGACCTGCATGAAAGACCCCCTAAGCTTATTTCTACCAGCGTAGGTTAAAAACTTCCCCAAAGCACAAATTCTTCCTTGCCCTTGGAACGGTATCGCTGCCACCACCAAGTGAGTTAGACAAAGATTTAGGAAAAGGACCACTTGGAGTTCCTGTTTCCCCCAAATATCCCAAGCCCCTTCATCCCCTTTCCCGGGGAGGCTTGAGAATAATATACTAACCAAATAGGTAAACAAGGTGAGCACAGACCGGACCCTTGGGTTTTTAGGACACTAAAACCCAATCAGGTTTTTAAAAGCAGAACTTTATTATAAAGAAAAAAAGTAAAAGAAGCACCTCTTTAAAATCAGGATGGAAAGTGATTTTACAGGGTAATAAGATTTAAAACACAGAGGATTTCCCTCTAGGCAAAACTTCAAAGTTACAAAAAACAGGAATTAACCTCCCTCTTAGCATAGGGAAAATTCACAAGCTAAACCAAAAGATAAGCTAACACATTTTCTTGCTATTACTTACAATTTTTGTAATCTTGGATGCTTAGGCAGGGTTTTAGGAGATGGTTTTTCCTGCCCTGGTCCCTCTCTGTCCCAAAAAAAAAACAACAAAAAGAGCACAAACAAAACCTCCCCCCCCCCACAGATTTAAAAATATTTTTTCCCCTTATTGGTCCTTTTTGTTTAGGTGCAAACCAAGTTATTTAAGCTTTTTAACCCCTTACAGGTAAAACAGGGATTTTATGCTACTCTTAGCTGTATGTTTATAACAGGTGCCGAAGAGAATGTTACTCTGGTAACTTTACTGTGGCTTGGGTGAAATGAGTTCCTGATCGCATTGTAATTCTTAGCCAATGTACATCTCAAAAACCACAGTTGGTACTGATTGGCACCCACTTCAGTCGTCACAGCAGTGATACCAAGGACTGAATCGACTTAAATAAATGCCCCTTTCATTCCTAAATGGGGGCTTCCTTGGTCAGGGTGGCAGCACATTGATGGGTAGGGTTGCAGCTTTGTGGGACATTTAGCCTGCTGTTGCAAGGTGCAGACCTATTGAACATAATTTTTTTAAAGGGCCCTGGTGTGTCAGCTGCTCTTCTGGTTGATGATGATTAAAAGTTTCAGGATAGTGGAGTTCATTATGGAGTTACCCACCTAGCATTTTTCATTTCCTCTATGAGATCAACTTTCCCAAGGTCCTGAAAATGTATTCTCTTTGCTCCTGGACAGCACTTTGGAACAGGAAACATAGAGGCAGCTCCACAGACTCCTTCCAAAAAATTACACAGTGCTGAGTGACTGTTAGGACAGGACACAGATATGTCTACACAGCAACTAGACACATGTGGCTGGCCAGTGTTAACTGACTCGGGTGTGAGCTGCTTCATTGCTGTTTAGGCTATAGGGCTCGGGCTGGAGCCCAGGCTCTAGGACCCTGCAGGGTCTACACAGCAATGAAACAGCCCCTCAGCTCAAGTCCACAAGCCAGAGTTGGCTGGCGCAGGCCAGCTGCGGGTTTTTCTTCGCTGTGTAGAAGCACCCTAGGTGTTTAGTGGGGTCAGTATAGACGTAATGATGTACTGGAAGGAGTATCAGACCTTGCCAGGAGTGCATGACTGTTCATGTCCACAGGCTGATGACCTGTAAAGACACACACACCCTAATCCTAGTACAGTTACTGAGATAATTCTCTAGCCCAAATGGCAGCTATTTGTGCTTTCAGAACAGAGGAGCTTTAGTTCTACTTTGATTCCTTTTGATGACCATGAAATGCATGCAGCCAGGCAACGTCCTGCCAAGTAGGATGAATTTCAGCAAAGCTCTAGATCTTTACCATAATAAGGAGTATTAACATGTTTATTCAAGACTTGTGTAACCTGGGATCAGACATTCTCATTGTTGCGAGTTGTCACTCTAGTCCCTTGCGGTGATGAGGGAAGTTGTGATGGATCAAATAGATGTGGATTTGTCAGCATGCAGGAGGTTAAGATGGACAAAAATTATCAGAATCAGGATCCTTCCTGCCATGTGAAAACAACCTGATCAGCCTTGACAGTCAAGCTGAGTCAAGTCAGGTGGTAATAACAGCTGTTATAAGTTGTGCTATGAAATCATTAAATACAATCTGTAATGGGCAACAGAGAGTACATACATCTAATGTCCTTCCTATATTTCCTTCATCCAGCACTTCTTCACCAGAAGAAGAGGCTGGTATGGGGAAGGAAGCAGACGTGAACTGAGATGCAGAGCTGCATTTGGGGTTTAACCGCTTCTCTGCTGGATCCTCTTCCTCGCACCTCGCGTGGGACTGACTTAAATGGATGGTTTCATTGGCTGTATCATTAGACAGTGCAAATGTCTGCATTGGCATTAGGTTTGCCCACATTTTTCTGATTGAATGCTTCTTGAAAGCATGTGTGTAAAATTTTTGAGTGCCTAAGTCCCATTTTCAAAAGTGATTTAGGCACTTATGTGCCTAAGTAAGCATTGAAAGTCAATAGGGTTTCAGTTTTTAAGTGCCTAACTCATTTTTTTAAATGGTGCTTTTAAAAAATTTATCCTGTTTTTAACGCTGGAGTTAGACAGGTGTAGTACGGTTATCATTTCTTTCAGTCCTCTCATTACTCAGAGTAGTAACCAAGTGCTTTGTCCAAAAGGTTGAATTTTGGTTTGTAGATTTTGATGGCAATAACAAAGGGGCTCATTTGGCTTTCCTAAGGCATAAGCTGACCCTGAGCCATCAGCCATCAGAGCATTCTGAGGTAATCTATTTTTGATCCACTAAAACCACAGGTAAAAAAACACCATGCAAAGCCTTTTTCCTCTTAAAAACTGCTTCTGTCAGTTCGTGCCAACATATGTATCACAGAGGAAACCACACGTCTGCCCCCTACATCTTGTTTTCTGATAGCACCTGCCACCTTCTGTGTGGTATATGAAAACAAAGAACAAGAAGCCTGGCTAGAAAGATAATAGCCATTGTGGTAAATGGGAATGGCTTTGAGGAAGTCCATGTCTAAGAAACGACTTCTAACATTTAGAAGACTGGCATATCCCAGCGTGTGACCCTGGTAAATGGCTAAGTTCAGAGAACGCAAATTGTGGACAGTGGCTAGCAAGGCCAGAATAGTGAAATGCAGTGTATTGCCAAGTACAATGGAAGTCCTAAACTGCCCCAATCCAGTGTAGTTTGCAGACTGCAGTTCTCATAGGGCAAACCTCTCTTTGTTGAGTTAAAAATAATTACTTCCATGAAGAAGATTCCACTGTCTCCAAAGAGCTCATCCTCTACTATGCAGTATAACTGTATAAGACACTGTCCTTAAGGAACACATGCTAGGAATAGGAGACAGGACTGAGACTCAAGAGCTGGGTTTTCATAGATTTTTAAGGTTCGAAGGGACCATTGTGATCATCTAGTCTGACCTCTTTTCCTGGCTCTGCAACTGACCTGTGTGACTCCAGGCCAGTCACTTGAACTGTGCCTCATTTTCCCCATCTGTAAAATGGAGTGATACTTACCAAGTCAGTGAAGTGCTTTGAGAGCTACGGATGAAGAGCTTTATATAAGAGCTAAATATTATAATGAGGTAATTTCCTGTCTTTAAAGATATTGAGTATAATTTTACTTGGCCTTGATTAGCAGATCACCTCAGTTAAGCAACAGATTTCTGAAGGCCCCTTTAAGTGATCGACAGGTTCGGTCTTGAGTACCATTTGTCCCTGTTTAGTTCCTACGTTTCACAAAATATCTGTCAGCTTTAGCCCTTCTCCTCAGTCTCCTACGCCAATCTTTGAACATAAATGGATATTGAACCTACCTCATTTTTGGTAGGCAGTTCCCCATCCTTTCAAAGAATCTCAGCAGCTCTGGAAAGCAGGTAGTTTCTTCTTTTGGATTCCTGTTTTAGTTGTGTTTTCTACCTGGAGTTTTGTGAATCAAAAACCTAACAGGCAGGTGGAATCACTATCTGACACCATCTGCACGCGCACCCAAATTCAACATACCAAATCTCCACTGCAGATAATCTCTCTTGACAAGTGGGGGTGTGGACAGGAAGACAGAGGGAGGAATTACTGCTGTCACTTCCTGAGATGCTGGAGTGAGAGAGAAGCCAGTTTGGTGCTCATGGCCTAGACCTCAAACGAGGAGAAGTTGAGTTGTTACTGGGGTGTGAGAGTAAAACATCACCGCTGCGTTTTCTTACCAAGCAGACAGAAACCACAGTCTCTGGTTACCCAGCTTTTCTTAGAAACGGAGCGACAAAAGTTAGTTTAAATAAAAAAAAAAGGCAACAAAAAACCAAAACCCACCATCAATACTGAATCTTGGATATATTTCATTTTTGCTTTCTTTTTATGATTCCATTAGGACAGCAGCACAAAAACTCTCCTTGCTTTTCTTTGCTCAGAGCCAATGGAGTTACAAGAAAGAATGAGACCTCTGAAGAATGGAGGAACCTGAAACTAAATCTGTCCGAGGGAGAATTCAGGGACCCAGTGCTTCTTAAATAAGCCGTTATAACATAGATATATTGTTTGTGGGGGGAAGGGGAGGGAAGCCGATAAGACACCAGTGGTGATGCAATAGGCATGAAGCACTGCAGCAAGGTCACCTGAAATGCAGGTCTAACTAGCAGGCAGTGGTTAACCAAAGAACTGACTTTGTCTAGAGATGATTTCACAGCACAAGCTGCAGGGTGCACACTTGTGGCTTTACAGGTGGACATGTTGCGCTGTGAGAGATGTGGCAGCTAAGCAACTTCTCTCTTAGTCTTTATTTACATTACACTTGCTAACTGTGTGTTAACACCTGTTAATTAAGACTGTAATTGTAGCCTACTGTGACAGAGGGTTGTCACAGTTCACTCTCCCTGGTAGCATGGCATGGTTCTACAGGCACCCACCCCTCCATTCCCTCCAGATCCTTGCAATAATTTGCCCATAGGCCAAAATAGTTCAGTTCCTCCTTGTGGGATTTTATTTATTACGCCTTTCCAAAATACAGACACTTTGGTCTCCTTATCCTGGTCATGCTGTAGGTCTCCAAATCCCAGCATGGATTTAGAGGGATTACTATGATACTACAGGTGCTTGCACGCATTGGGTCTACCAACAATTAAGCATGACATCAAGGACCTTCATTTGGATACAGGATTCTTCACTTCTTCCTGTCCCAAGCTGTTGTATGGGTTTGCAGTTAAATGGATGTTGCGCCTCGCTCTAGGAATGGCTGAAATTCTGTGGTGGATGAAGTGAGAGCCTTGTTTTGAGTCCAGGTTACTGGCAGCTCCTTGAAACAAGGCAATGAAAACCCATAACTCTCTGCTTCATGAAACATGTCTATGCTGTACGGGTACAAGAACTGAGCCTATAATGTATTTGAATGTGGCTATTTGTTCGGAGAACAGATTGTGATTTTTTCCTAAAGTTATTCGTTCTGCAATATTTTTCAGCAGTTTCATTCATGGCCTGGGTTGCTTCGATGGGATGGTTCACATGAATCCCACGGCATTGTTACTGTTCCAAGACTGGGTGAGAATAAGTCTGAAGTCCTCTGTTGAGTTACTTTGAACTGGAGAGAGAATCTAGGTCATTATTAAAAGGATTAGAATGTTTAACTGCATATTAAGTTAGGATAGCAATAAGAGTCAACATGTTGTTTCTCACATAGTGGCCCCTGTCAAACTCTTACAGCTTTGCCTTTGCCTAGTTATTACCACAGTATTCCAATGAATTAGGGAATATAGGCTTCTTTGTACCAGTATAAGGAATAGAGTAAATCAGAGTTGTAATAAAACAAACAAAAACAGTCCAGCTACAATATCTATCCTTTACCATGATGTTGAATGGTTATTTCTATTCTCCCACAAAAGTTTATTTACTCTGGGTGAATAAAATTTTGTGGGGCACTGACGGCGGAAACCATGTATTTGGGTTGTTATTACTACTGCAAGTCAGGGGGTTCCAGCACCTATGCTTCCTGCAAATAACAATTCAAACTCTGAATGGTGACCTCGGCAGAGTTTTAACACATAATAAAATGAAGTTCCTGTTTTGATCACTGGATGGTGCAGTTCAACTGGAGAAGTGTCAGTTAAATATTATAATATTATAATTGTATAACACTACTAATTGAAGAAACTGCGATAGCTAAGCCTGAAATGAATCTGGGCTTTTCTCTCTACAGAGCTGTATCCCATCAGTGAAAAATATGGGCGCTAAGGCCAGACCTGATGCAAGTGCATGCAGATTCTTTGACTTCAGTGGAGCTGTGCTGGCTTAACACAGGTATGAGAAATTCTGACGCCTTGAAAAATTACAAGTTTGATATTTTGTCAACTACTGAATTCACCTGTTCAGAACTACAAGTTTTTCCTGTCACTTGGGATCAGTATCCCAATGTTTCATTCCGCAGCTAAAGCTATCTGAATTTCTAGCATCTGGAAAATTGTTCTTGTGAGATTTCCAGCACAGTCTTTCTTTAATTTCAAGTACTTCATATTTTTGGTCGGGCCAGAAACATTGCACCAGGAGAACAGTTTCCTAGCAGGAATCAAGCAACAGAGTGGGACACTGAAAATGATAAATGTAAAAAAAATAAATAAACCACACTGTCAGGATCTCTTTATTTAAAAAGAAAAAAGGAAGTATGAAGGCATGAAGTGATTCAGGTTTCATTTAAAGTGGCAATGAAATACTGAGAATATGGTTCCTTCTTAAATCCAGGCCAGATTACTTGTTCCTGGTAGCAGTGTGATATGCTGGTTTTACAAAGACACCCTAGGGAGCATATTTAGGTATTCATAAAACAAGCAGCCTATTCAAACCCACAATAAAAATGTTTTTTCTAATCATATAGTAATACTGATACTTAACCCTTTACATTCTTTGAGCATTAATGAATTAATCCTCAGAGCGAGAGCTGAGAGAACAACAGGAAATGTTTTTGTGAACCTTTTTGAGAATTTGGAATAATATTTTGATTTGGGCCTGCTGTTTTTGTTTGCCTTTCACAAATATTTGTGCAACTCAAGGATTGTTTGAATATTCATACAAGGACCATAAATTTCAGGCCCGCATCTAAGATTTGCTTAATAAAAAAACAATTTTTTGTGTGTGCCATAACGCTTTATAAAAGGTCATCCAGTCAGGAAACCGAAACAACACCATGGGATTCAGGTAACCAATTGAAGTTTAAGACGCAAATTCTGAATAGAGAGTAACTGAGTGAACTCTCACTTCAGGCTGTTTGTGAGCAATCTACAGGCTAAGATTTGCTGACTTAAGCTACGAAGAATTTGCATTATCAACAAATTAATACAAATAATTATCTGTTTACAGACAATCGACAGTGAGAATAGTGGACTAAACTAACCAAATGAAGAGAACTCTAAGTTCTACTCACAACATCCAATGATGTAGGTTTGTATTACTCCTGTTGCCCAGATGAGGAAATTGAGGCACAGAGAGAATAAGAGACTTGTTTAACACCATCCGGAAAATCAGTGGCAGGCCTTGAATTAAAATTTGGGAGTACCTAGCTGCCAGCCATGTGGTCAGTCTACTAGACCATGCTGCCTCTCTTAAGTTTTAACTATCTTTTATGTGTGTCCTGAACCATTAAAAATTAGAATAAGAACTATGGCCAGAATTGTCAAAACGGCATGATACCCACAATTACAAGCGAGTGAACCAAAAAATGAAAAAAAAAATCATTTTGAGTAAAATGAAACATTTTATTTTAATTGACACCGAACATTTTGTTTGGCTTTTGAGTCTAATATTTATACAAAATTGCAATAAAAATCCTGAACAAAAAGTGGCATTTTCTTTTTGAAAATGTGAAAATGAAACATTTTGATTTTTTCTGATTTTTTTTATTTAATTTAATTTAATTTTTTTAACCAAAATTAGTCAATCAATTTGACACAAATTTGCGAAATATTTTGGTCAACCCAAAACTGCATTTTTCAGCCAAGAAAATGTTTTGGACAAAAAAATTCACCCAGCTCTACCCACAATCTATACCACATTGTCAAGAGTTTGGCATCCACTGTGTTATGTTGAAAGCTGTTGTATGAGCACTTAGGAAATTCTGGCTTTTTTCTTTAGGTGCCGGCGTGGGAGCAGAGCTCTTTTGAAAATCTGACCCTGAGCTTTTCTGAAAGTCTAGTATTCTGTCTTCAGGATTTTTCAGAAAGTATTACACAGAGTTAAACTTCAGGGCTATTGTATATAAAACTCTGATAAGTAGGTGCCAGTAGTTGACTTTCAAAATTCAAAGAAACAGTATCATACAATTTTGTAGTAAACAAATATAATGTACACAGAAAATGTTATAAACAGTATTTGGAATATTCACCAGTATTCACCAGTTCTCTTAGACAGTGTTGCCAACTCTCATGACGATTTTGAGTGACTGGATTTTGGCGGGGGCTAGAGCCCATCTGACAATGACATGAGACTCTCCAGACCCCAGGAGAATTTGAGCCATGCTGGGGAGCAAACCCCCTCTGAATGGCTGCCTGCCCTACTTGCCAGCTTCCTGGGCCAAAGCAACCAATCAGCAGCTACAGGCAGAGCTCTCTTCCTCTCCTCAGCAACCTGACGCCATTCTCATGGGTGAGGGGGAGCAGAACAGCTCCCCTGTCTCCCCTCCCCCTCCCCCCCCCCCCCCCCCCCCGTGAGCAACAGGGATGGGATGGCATCTCTGCTCCTCCCACCATGTAACACCCGGCCTTTAAAGGGGAGTAAGAGACCCTGCTGCATCACCCAGGCCTAGTAGGCTGGGGATGGGGGTGTGAAAAGCCTAGGAGGAGCAGAGGTGAGGCTGGGGACAGACCCGAACCAAAGACTGGAGAGACAGGATTGTTTGCTGGGCAGAAAGCAGACAAATGTGGGGTTGAGCGCTTCTGCAGTGGGGGCCAAAATCACCTTAACCCAATAAATTTGAGGGAAGGTACAGCATTAATTTTCAAAGGGATGGGGAGGAGGAATTGGAATATCAATGGACAGGCCAAAAAACACAAGATCGTCTTTTTTGAGTTTGGCAATACTTCCTGCAACACCCCTGCTATTCCCATTCACCTTAATACTGATTTCCAACAAACCCTCTCTTTTGTCTTTTTAACTCTCACTCTGCTCTGTCCATACATCTCCTTCAAGATTGACACTATACTTGGCTATTCCAGCCCATGTTTCTCCCCTGTAGACACTCATGTAGAATTATGGAGTGTTGGGACCGTGTTGGAGACCTTCAGAATAATATTCCTTGTTATCAACTGGCAGATTGAAAATTAGATCCCCCAACATGCATCTGCTCATGTGACATCTAACCTTTCCCTTTCCCAATATCCCATCTTTTGGTTCTCCTTTATTTGTAGCCAGATGAACACACATACACAACTGCATTTACCTTTAAATTTCCATGAGTGCAGATGAAAGATCATCCATATTAGCTGCCAATACTTGTTTTTCTGAATTACAAAGCAGCAGTAGTCATCAATCTATCCAGGTTTCAGTGGGAATTTCTCATAATTGTTCGGCAGAAGGAAATGTATTGGTATCACGGAGGGGAAGAGTCTAATTATATAACTTACAGTAGATGACGATTTGGCATGTCCCTAAAGGGAGTAGTGTATAAAAAGGGAAGTTCAGAACTGAATGCCTTCTGTTGCCTGCTCATCTGGTTGATCTCACAGCTGAGATGATATTCACATGCATTTTCTTCTCTTGGATCTGGGCGATGGCAGCAGGTAAATTTTCTATTCTTTGGCTAAAATTGTATGTGAAACTTTGTTGACCAAACATCCTGCTAACCTGGTGATGTACAGCTCTTATAAGATCTTTGCAGAAGCCCTTGCTCCTCATTTACCACCCCCTGATTAACACCATCAATGATATAACACTTCTGGCCAGACGCAGCTGTATTGTGCTTGGTGACGTGACCTTGATAGAAGCTGAAATGAGCTTGATAATGCTTCCTCTACTGCCACGGCATTATTCATGTTTCTACTTTATGGATAGTGTCTTTAGTTTGATATAAAAGGAGTGTATCCATTAGCTCGAGGCATGTGTACATATTTATTTAAAAACTACAATAAAGCAAATGAGCCACCTAAACTGCGACTTGCTTTCAGCTTACGTTACGACAGAGATTTTTGGTTATGCAGTGTAAATGGATTCCTTCTGGTCAGGATGGGGTCGTCTGTAATGACTGACATACAGGCTACTTGATCCTTGCCACGCCGCCCTGTGTGAAGGAAATATAGCCACATCGTATTGTGGGACAACCGTCTACCTCTTCAAGAACACTATATGTAGTTTCTCATGCTGAAGCAGCAGTTAATGTATAAAACGCTATTTTCAATGCGGTGCCTGTCGTTGCTGGCATCTTTCTTCACATGCTGGTGTACGGTCCACATACTGATGTAAACCAACCAAGTAATGTTAACTTTGGCTGTGTGAGAAAATTGGTGTTGAGTGAAAGATTAAGACTGGAAATCTCTCACTTGTCGCCTTAATGGCATTTCAACCTGCTTCTATTCATTTAAAGAGAAGGAGGACAATAATTTTTCATGGAGAGCTTCACTCCCATGATTCTCTGGCTTAGAGAGACAGGTTTTCATGGGCATGTCCCCTTCTAGCTGATAAGTCACCAATACTGATTCTCAGAACATTTTATTCTATGAGCCGTCAGAAAGGGCTCTGAAGGTGGCTAGTGGTCCATGGACTGTGTTGGAAAATAAGTTATAATTGAAGCATTCACTCTAAACTTCAGTCTGACTTGACCTAACCTTTCTGGTCTCTGATAGATGTGTATGTAGGGGATGACAAAATGTGTGTTAAGGGCAAGGTGGGGGGCTAGGGCTTTATTAATTCCCTTCCAATTGGACAGATGTCCATAGGGTCCAGAAATCATTAGTATAGTGGAGCTGCTCATTAGCTTAAGAGTAAGTGTTGTGTGAGTCTTTAGTACAGATCGAGCAGACAAATGTCTTCATCAGAAATAACATAATTGCCCTTGTTCTTTTGATCTGAACTGGCTTTCTTGCTGGAAACTTTAGCAGACAGGCCAAGGATTGAATGGGCTGGGAGAGTTGCTTTATTCGTCATGGTGAAGTTTAATGTCCCAGTGTGATTCACAGGGAATCTCTTTATGGAAGGTCTGAAGGCAAAGCATGCTAAGAATTCTCACTCAGAAGTTGCAGAGGGGTGTTGCCTTGGTAAATAATGGAATCTCTGTTTAGAATGTGCCATGAGTGGATGAAAGTGAATCTCAAAATTATGTGTGTGGTCTGCCCACAGGCTCTCTGCAGGTAGTTCATAGGAAGGTCCAATCGTCCAAGACCGGAGAAAATGTTACTTTCCAATGCCAGCTTGTCATGGATCATGAAGTGCTGCAAGTCACCTGGCAGAAGGAGAGTGGAGAGGGCAAAGGCAACATAGCAACCTACAGCAGGATTAACGGCCACAGAATCCTGGGTAACTATAGCAGCCGTGTGACCTTCACCCAGAGCGAGCTGACAGTCTCTGCCATTACTGTTCATGCAGTCACCCTGCAGGATGAAGGCTGTTATAAATGTATCTTCAATACGTTTCCCATGGGATCCATTACAGGCAGGACATGCCTCAAGGTTTACGGTAAGACCTCATCATCACAAAGCGGGGCTTTGACCTTTCAGAAACTCCAGCCGTTTCCTAGTTTGTGATTGTCTTTAGTGGCAGCGCTGGTTAATCTCTTTCTTTCTCAGTGGGAAGGTGACCTAATTTTCCCTTCCTCATTGGTTTTTACCTCTGAGAGGGAAGCAGTGGTGAGCAGAACTGTGTGAATAATGGATTGTTTCAATTCACTGGCAATTAAAAAAAAAAAAAAAAAAAAAAAAAACCAAAACAGTTCGGGTCAAACCAAATTTTTTTTGGCAAATTGTAAAGTAAAAACAACAGTTCATTTGGGGTCAAACAAAAAGTTTAGTATTGATAACATGTAAATGTTTTGTTTAAAATTTGACCATTTTAAAATGTGTTTGCTTTTACTAAAACAAAAGGAAATTTTGACAGTCATTTTGAACTGAAAAACCAGGTTTTGTTTAGAAAGTCAAAACAAAAGATTCAGATTTTTAAAGGTGTTTTTTTGTTTGTTTGTTTGTTGTTGTTTTGTTTTTTACTAAAACACTTCTGGAAAACTGAAGGAAGAAAAACCAGGGGGGATTTTCTTCAGAGCACTCAACCCTATATTCTATGTTGCTCTGATCTGCCTGTTAGCAAACTTCTCCTTTTGAAAAGTATTTATTTTCTGTTAATGCACGTGCTCTCGGGAGCATTTGTTTCTGTGGTTTCGGTCATAATGTATACAGTGAAACCTCACCATTGTTCACTTCTCTAATTGACAAACATCAGTGTTTGGAGTTTCTGAGCAGTATCTGGTGGTTTTGAACAAAAATCTACTGGCTGAATGTTGTTGTTTGGTCTCATATGAGCGAGATGTCTTTGTTTTTAACATACGACTACTTTTACATAAATGGTGAAGGGTTGTTATAAATAAATTAAACAATACTGGTTAAAATGGATGATGGTGGGTCTTGCCATATGGAATGAGACTAATAGCCCTTCCATGGTAGCTGGTAGCAGATTCTTCAGAAGAAGGTATAAAATCCATATATGCAACAATTACATCATAATATGCGTTTGGGTTAGGAGAAATCTCCCCACAAGCACTTAGTGGTTGGTTTGTGAACCATGAGAGTTGATATCCCTTTAAAATCTTAATTTTATTATTGTGTAACTGAGGAAACTTTTATATCAGGAAGTGACCAGAGATGTCTTAATTATGTGGGTGCCAAATGCTAATGATAGTTTGGGGATAATTACATGTCTCATTCTTACTGGAATCCCATGTTTCCTTTTCCCCACACTAACTAAAAGCTAAGGTTTTTGTACTGAGAACTTAGTCAGAGGATACATTCTGGGAAATGTGTGACAGAAACCAGGGCCGGCTCCAAGTTTTCTGCTGTCCCAAGCGGAAAAAAAAAAAAAAAAAAAAAAAGCTGGGGCAGTGCAATCGCGCCGCTTCACTCTTTGGCAGCAGTTCGGCGGTGGGTCCTTCACTCCCTCTCTTCGTCTTCGGCGGGACTTCGGCACTTAGCGGAAGAGAGGGACTGAGAGACTTGCCAACGAATTCCCGCCGAAGACCCGGACGTGCGGCCCCAATAGTGGGCAGAGTGCTGCCCCTTTGTATTGTCCGCCCCAAGCACCTGCTTCTTTAGCTGGTGCCTGGAGCCGGCTCTGAGAGAGACAGGCCGTGGCTACACTCAAAACTTCAAAGTGCTGCTGCGGGAGCGCTCCCGTGACAGCGCTTTGAAGAGCTAGTGTGATTGCGTGCCAGTGCTGGGAGAGAGCTCTCCCAGCACTGCAGGTACTCCACCTCCACGAGGGGATTAGCTGGGGCACTGTTTACACTGGTGCTTTACAGTGCTGTAACTTGCTGTGCTCAGGGGGGTGTTTTTTCACTCCCCTGAGCGAGAAAGTTGCAGTGCTGTAAAGCGCCAGAGTAGCCAAGTCCACAGTCTGAGGGCCAGAGGTTGCACCCAAGTACAGGAAAGGCAAATTCTGCTCCCATGTAAATGATGGCTTTAATGATGGAATTATAATGCGTGGAACTGCTGAATCAGATCCCAGATGCATTAACTTGGCTCTTTGTTCTCTAGTGAATGGATTGAATTCTGTAAAGTTTACTGCATGTGGGTCTTTCAGATGAAACTGTAAAAGCCCAGGTCCTGACTGATCTATGTGGGTGTTACGATCCCAAGGCGTTCTTGATAAGAGCAGGGATTTGTCCTGATACCGGTGGCCAAAATTCTTTCTCTCCTCACACTCCTGTATGTAAACCTTACGGTTATCATCATCTGCTACAGAAAGAGCTGCATTTCTGAGGATCTTTTTGTATCCAATAGAGTTTATAAAGTACTTAGGGATCCTGTAGGGTGAGATAACAACTTCTAATTAAAAAAATAGCAGTAGGGATTGTGTTATCTTGGTTGGTGGGACTTCACCCTCACAGAGTAAATATTGTTCTACATCACTCACTTGCCCACCCTGTGAAGGAAGAGGGGTTTGAGGCTAAACCAGCAGGTGACTGTATTAAAAAGGATGTTGGAAAAGACTCTAGTTATGTTCATAGGGCCACTGATCTAGGGCTGGCAAATACTGGCTATTGTCCAGGCAGTTTACAAGAACACTTAATAATTCCAGACAGGAACAGGCCAGGGAGTGGTTTGTTTTAAATGTTTAAACTTTCTAGGTGCTCGAATAGGACTGTAAGACGTCTCCTTATCAGGGATGTTAGTTATTGATGGACCATACACACAAGAATCTTATCACTGTTTAATACATAAGGCAAACGTACCTTTTCTGAAATATATAAAATAAGATTTAGCATTTGGATGGATTCCAGATCATATCCTAAGATCTTTTCCCCTTGTTTCATATCCAGTGCTATCCTCAAAAAATATTTTGCGCACTCTGTCCAAATAGATTACAAATCGTTTTCCCCAGCACAGGCACCTCATTTTGCATAATTCATTTGTCTCTGTCTCAAAGCTACTTAAAGCCCTGATTTATGTATTTATTCTCATTGCTATTAATTGGGGGTTAACATGTTTAAAAAAGTGTGTGTGGGGGGGAGAGTATTCCTACTCTCTAGGGACATGATATGAGAATGGCCCCAAAGGCTTTCTGAAACCTTCAGTCACTCACAGCAAGGTGCAAATCAATTTATGGAGATCCCAGCTTGAACTGAAATTGTCAGTTTACTTGTCCTGGAGGGGTTGGTGGGGATTACAAGGGAGTTTACCTTCGAGTGATTACCTGGCAGTTATGACCTCTATATTTCATATATGCGTTATTTCCCGTGTTGCCACCATAACTTCTTTCTACCTGTTTAAGGGAAGTGAAGTCAAATCAGGTGGTGTATACCATACTTGCAGGAAGCATAGATACGGGGGAATGGATAGGTTTTCAGGTGGGAATTTCAAAGCTGCCTTGCTAAAACAGGAGGGAGAAACCTTGTGAAAATGGTAGTGTGTAGGAGACACTTCCTTAGTTTAAAAAACGTCCAAGCATCCCCTCCAACATGTTTTTTATTACATGATCTCTTTCAGAATTAAAGATCTACAAAATATTACTAAAGAAGAGTAAATAGAAGTTGCTGAAGATTAAATCTGAGGGAGAGAAACAATTGTTAACTAGTGGCTAGTTTAGGGAGAATCAAGATTGGCCAGTTTACAGAATCCTTTAGGAATTTGTTCCCGTGTATCTAGATATGTTATAAATAGCTTACACATAGCTGGCACCAGTCCTCTGAAGATCTCAAAGCATGGTGGATAAGTACTATCCCTATTTCATAGATGGAGAAAGTGAGGCGCAAAGAAATTGAGTTACTTGCCAAAGGCCATGCAGTGAGTCAATGGCAGAGGCACTCCCAATTCCTGTCTACAGCCACTAGATACAATTGTAAACCCTAAAATAAGACCCAGTCCTGCTCTCATTTGAAGTCAGTTGTAAATCTTCCACTGACATCAGTGGGATCAGGGACAAGCCTTAGAGTAGATCATATTCTCTATATCTGAGTGTCCTTTTTATTATTTAATAATAGACAAAAAAATTAAATATAACCAAAGTTATTAAGTGTTAGTAAAGATGAATGAAACATTTTTCATCCTCTGTATATTGGAGTTGGAGAGCTAATTAGGCAGAGAATTGGTGAGATCAGCTGTATAGGTCTTCTGTAATGATCACTCTTTGTTCTAATATGGGTAGGCAGAGGACGGTCTAGTCAGAATTGGAAGGAAATGAGATTTGGGACAATAGTTCTATTCCATGCTGCCATTTACTCGTATGTCTACACAGGAAAAAAGTATCCGTGGCGGCGAGTCTCCGAGCCTGGCTCTACAGACTCAAATTCGCGCTATGGCACTAAAACTGGCCGTGTAGACTTCCCTTCCCCTTCTTGGGGCGCCAAAGCTCGAGCTCCAGCCTGAGCCGTAATGTCTAGGCAGCTATTTGTAGCGCCGTAGTGCGAGTCTGAGTCCACAGCCTGAGGCTGTGAAACTTGCTGCCACCTTATTTTGCTGCTGTGTAGATGTATGTGACTTTAGGCAAGCTCCGATACCTCTGTGCCTCAGTGACTGCTCTGTGAGCTGAAGACAGTCACGCCTACCTGACTTGGTAAAATGATTTGAAATGGGAGGTGCCATATAAGTGCCATGTATTCTTATACATTCTTGTAAATGATTCTTTGCTGATGCTCCACTAAAGCCCTCCCAGTGGAACGTTGCAGGAAACATTGGCCCATGTGATCTGTGTAGGCTTTGCTTCACTGTTTCTGGATGTCACAATCCAGTATTTGAAGCCGATGCAGTGGGCGGAGGTAGTCAAAAGCTGTTATTTTTATGTACCCTGTGAAAAAAAGAAGAAGTTCAAAGAGTTATTTGTGAACCGAAACAGAATGCTCTTTGTGAGACTGAGCCCTTCGATTTCCAGACTTACATGGGAGACTTTGAGAAGTTCCAGCTGAAATCCCCATTGGCTCTGACCCTGCAGTTTTAAGAAAAACGCTATTGTAATTTATCAGCACTATCAGTTGGGTAATGTGACAGTTCCTCTCTTGATCAGTGATGCGGGGAAGTGAGAAGCTGATGGTGAAGTCTCATGAGCAAGCACAACCACCGTAAACAAATTAAGTATGACTTGGAAAAACTACTCATGCCATACAATCTAATGTACGTGAAATTCATTGTAGGGATAGAGACATAAGATAAAAAATAGGATCAGCTTAGTGTTCCCCTCCAGAATGTCTCTGTCTCCAGCTCTGAGTATGGAATGGCTGTAGCCTCTCCATTATTAAGGTTGCCACATGATGTCCTAGTTTTGCCCTCCTACCACTATGGCTTGGAAAATTCATCCAGTCTTGTCAGGTTCATATTGAATGGTACGGGGGCAATATAAACTTGCTGATCCCACACTTTCCTTTAAGTTACTTTCTTGTCTGTTCCATGAATATGAATTTTTAAGAATAATATCGTCATTTACCTGTGCAAGAGGAAGCAATGGTTTATAAAACACTCATAAACCTGGGAATTTCCAAAAATAAAAATGTTTGTTTAAAAATCGGTACAGTTGCTAACGACGACAATGAAGTTATCGATCACATCACTCACAAGCACAGCACTTCGAAGTTAGGTAATGAATAGTTCATCACAGCATAAAAGTTGCATTGCCCACAGCAGAACTCTTAGCTCTGACTCTAATTAAATTAGAGCTTCTGCGGCTGCAATTACATAATACTCTGGTCAAGATTTTCAAAAATAGGTGGCTACATTTGGGCTCCTAATCCCATATTTAGGCTCTAACCCTGCACAGATGCATCACTTACATGTGTGGTCGCACCGAACGTCATGGAACTGTTCACATGGTGAAGTTACGTGCCCACATAAGCCTTGGCAGGATGGGGGAATCTGAATCAGTGAATTGGTTTTCACCAGTGCTGAGCACCTATCAGCTCCTGTTGAAGTTAATGGAAGCTGCTGCATGCTCACTCAGCACTGGTGAAAACCAAGCCTCTTAGGTTTCTAAATCCATATTTAGCCACCTAACTTCAGGAACCCATTTTTGTAAATCTTGTCCTTAATAATAATAATAATAATAATCTCTACATGTAAACACACCCTAAATGTCATGTAAAAGAAACGGAAAAAAAAATGTGCACATTCATGACATACACTGATCAGCTGCGGGTACATGACCACATAAATATGCAGTAAATGTTATCATACATTGATTGGAAGTTGTCTGTGTGGGGAAGCTTGCACTACTTCTGTATAAACAGAGAACTTCAGTTGCAGGGCTGAGAGCCCCAGAATCTTTCATCTAGCAGTAATTCCCCTTAAAAAATTAAACAGAAAAGAAATAGAAATCTGGCTGAATGGAGGTGATCACTAATTTTAGAGCTATCTGATTTCTTACTTCCCAAGGACACCACCTGCTGCTTTTTACCAACTCTTTAGCACTCTTGTTGAAATCTGATAATGATGTTATTGGGACTTGGTCTGTGACACCCACGTTTCTACTCTCCCCGCCTCTGATTTGGCTGCTTTCTTCTATGATGAATGTGGGAATTTTGCTAATATTTTTATTATTCCTATGCATGCTTCAGATTCCCTCTGTGGTTTGAATTGCTATGTTGAATTGCGAGCCCAAAGAGTTTAAAAAGCTGCTTTTGAGGCAGCGCAGAAGATGTGAGGTGTTGGGTCACCTAACTGTCTGGGGTGGTTATTTAAGGACAGGCTGAAACCGGCCCATATTAGTGGAGGATCCAGGAAAAAATGTGGATAGATAGAAGCTCTTACCCGTGAGACAGACAGACAGACTGAGAGAGGGAGAGACAGAGCCAAGATTGCTTCTACAGCAGCTTGGCTGGTTAGAGCCCTGACACTGGCCAGTCTGAAGTCTGTGTTGGCCTTTGCATCTCTGTACTAACTAACTATAGGACCTGGTGACGCTGTGTTCCAGTTGGCTAACAAACCCCACTCTGTTTTGGAAAGGCTGCCTGAGATCACTGCAAATACTAGCTGAGGTGCATTGATCCCAGAAGAGGACAAAAAGACTCCTCTTCAGAGACCATCTCAATTGGACTTGCGAAGCAGAGCTCATGGTGTGAAACAGGCGTGCTGGAGCCCAGAGGCTCAGGCTATGTCTACACTAGAAACGAGACAGTGGCACAGCTGGAGCAATGCAGCTATAGAGCTGTAGTGTACACACAATAGAGTGACAGAAAGGGTTTTTCCTTCCCTGTAGTAAATCCGCCGCTCTGAAAGGCTGTCTACACTGGGGCTTAGGTTAGTTTAACTATGTCTCTCGGAGGTGTGAATTTTTCACACACTGGAGCAATGGAGTTGGACTGACCTAACTTTCCTTGCGTGGATCAACCCTCAGCCTTGGAGCCATTGAGGCAGCGTGGGATACCCTTAAGGAAGAGTGGGATCCCCCTGGAAGTCTGGCGCACTGAAGGGGTTTCTCTAAGGGATTGTTTAAAAGCTATGGCATAGTGCAGATCCTGTGCTTCCATGACTACCTCATTTTGGCATCGTTGTCTGACGTTTTGAAAGTCCACGTGTCACATGCTGGGCCCTGTCAGGTTGAGACGACAGACAGCACTGAGCAGTAAAACCAAATGCCGTGCTTGTTCTCTTCAGTCAACAGCAGACATAGGCACCAAGTTCTTCTTTGCTGAAGCATGCTCACTAAGCTACCGTAGTGAGAGAGCTGCAAGTGTTAATAATGGGTTTTCCTTCTTGTGCTTAACAGCAATATCGGAGCCCAAACTGGAGGCCAAGCTTGTGTCCAGTCCAGACAGTGGTGAGGAGAAGGTGCTGGAAATAAGCTGCTCAGTAACAGGGAAACCAGCTCCAATGATCAGCTGGAACCTGTCCCATCGCCTTCAGCAGGAGCCAGGACAGTATCTCATCAATCACTCAGACCAGACTGTGACTGTTATCAGCAATTTCACACATGACCCCTCCAGGATTCACTGGGAGAACCCAGCTGGCTGTGTGATCCAACATCCGCTCCTAAACCTGACGCTGACTCTGTCCAAGGATGGGCAGGTCCAGGGTGAGTGTGAGCTTGGTGTGGGGAAGAGGAAAAAGGAAGCTGTGTCCTCTGATACAGGAGGGAGAAGAGTAAGAGACAGTTCAAAGGAGGGGAGCCAAGGGCAGAGGAAAGGGAGGTGACCCCAGAAAAGCTGGAAGAGAATGATGGAACTCTTGGTGCAGGATGGAGAGAGGACAAGGATCTTTAGGGCAGCTGAGAGAAGTGGGGAGGTGGGTCTGGTACACATGGAAGAGAGAGAAGAGTGACTGGTGCTGACGCTCACCTAACACCAGGCCACAGAAATAAAATGGCCCCCATAAAAACCTTGGGCACAAACTGTTGTGTATATAAACAGTGCATGAGGCCCTGGTGAAGGAATTTTGTTTGGAAGTGCCCCTCGTATATGCCGCTGCATGTGGCCCCTCTCCCTTCTCTGTCAGACCCTTGTACCCGTAGCCTTTCCTTTTCCTTCTTTCCCTTGGAGAATGGTGAAGGAGTGTCTGACAGATAGTGGCAGCCCATGTTAAAGGCTTGCTGATTTTCCCTACAGGCCAATCAGCAACAGTCGACGCTGTAACAATCTACATATTGGTTGCTTTGATTCCCTTGGGGTTCTTGTTCATCTGCTTCTGCATCTTGTTCATCCGCTGGAAGCGACAACACCAAATGGATAGAAACAAAGCTGATCTATGTTGGGTGAGTCTTCCCAAAATACCTCTCCGGGGGCTAGTCTGTGCTCGTAAATACATCCATGGCTGCTACACACTGGACCCAGACTTTAAACATTGGGCTTGTTAATAGTTGTCAAACTGGCCTCTTAGTGTTTTTGTGATTCCTGTTTAATCTTGTTTGAGAATATGACAATGCTGCTGTAACACAGTCAAACTCAGGCTTCATTCTTCGAAGGCACAGGGTTCTTCTGATCCTGATAGTACAGGTACCTATAATACAGAGCAGAGAGAGACTCAGGGGTCTGTAGGGAACAGGGCTCAAACTAAAATGGCTCAAAAACAGTTTAACATGGCTGAACAACTTGATTAAATAGCCTAATAACTGTAAGCCACGTGGCCTAAGCCTTTTGGCTCCTTTACAGGGCTCTGTGTCCATGGCTTGGCCTAACGTAGAGTTAAACAACAAACTGAAACTGTGTTTCTGTAGCCACATATTCCTAATACTTTGAACCATTTTATATTCAGGCAATAAATGTTTTAGACTCTTGAAACCATAAACTTATAGTACACACCTGTAATGCAGAGCAGAAGGTGACTCAGAGATCTGTAGGAAATAGGGCTCAGATTAAAATAGCAGCCCCGTACCCGAGCCAGGGTAGGGAGTACCTAGAAATTACCCCATCTATTTGTGTGCGTGTGGCAGAGAGAGGTGTGGAGAGGTAGGTCCAAAAATTCAACCACTGTGCAAATTTCACTATCAATGGAAAATCATAGCACTTCCTTTTGTGCATGCCTTACACTGCTACTTAGTTCTTGCCTATTACCATTCATTTTTATATCTAAGCATTTTGAAAAGGGAGGGTGAATATCATTAACTCCATTTTCAGGTAGGGAAACTGAGGCACAGAAAAAGTTAAGTGACTTTCCAGAGATCATCCAGATCTGACTCCATCCGTATCCACCCATCTATGATGCCTATCTTGGTGGAAGTAGTGTTTTGAGAAACAAAAATGGAAATGGTTTAGTCTGATTTACAGTATGGTCCTTAAACAGTTTTCAGTACAAGATCAGGAGAACCACTGCTGGAAAATACTTTTAGCAACAGCTCAACATTGTAGAGAAAGCAGCACTGTGCAGAGAGGCTAAGATTAAAGATCATTTGTGGAGGCTGTACTGCTCTAATCTCTGGAGTCCCATTGGTGGAGCCATGCGGGAGAACCTTGTCCTCCATTTCTGGTACAGGCAGAAGCAGTCCATCAGCACACAAGGCAGTCAGCCTTGCGCCTTACTCCAGCACTAAAATCATTCACTTTTTTTAAAAAAGCCATGTGTTTCTCTTCTGCCAGGTTCTTCCCTTATGCACCAAGGACATGAGGCATGGACAGTGCACAAAAAATGATAAACAAGGCCCTGACAAGCTTCCTCCCTTAAAAGCCCTCTTGGACAGATGAACACCTGGTGTTGGAAGAATTTTGCTGAACAGTGGTGAAATGAAAACAGTGCTGGGTTTGGATGTGTGAAACTGATGTCTAGCTGTACTTGTAACATCTCAGACTTCCACATGAATCACATTATGTGCAACTTGCCATGTTTTATACAAAAAAAAAAAAGAAAACCCACAAAATATTTTTATATCTATTTATGTTTGAATAAATGAGCCAATAAGCATAGTTGTATATAGAATGCAGTAGGTATTTATATGAGACTGTTAAATTATAGTTTTGTAGATCTGCACAATAAAATGCAGTTTTGTATTTTCTGACATCTTTGTATTATGGGTATTTTTTGTTGTTGCTTCTAATGCCATGAGCCCCAAGGCTGTTTCTTTGAGGCCTGCGGGGCTGTGCTGGATTTTATGATGCTGGAAGTCGTGAATTATCTGCAAGAGGGAATAGATAAAGCATGAATTAACTTTGCAGTGGGTTCTCCTCTGAGAGGTGCTGCAAATACAGTGATAGACAAAGAACACTGAGAGGAACCAGCAAAGCAGCAGCCACTGGTGACCCCCATAATAAGCTTCTGTAAGACATGGGGACTTGAACCTAAAGAGATAAACCCAGAGGCTGCAGCAGGACCAGTAACCACCCTGAGAAACTGGAGGCAGGAGCAGGCCTTAAGCCACGAACCGTCTGTCACGGGAAATCTGTTAACTGGCACTAACAGGATCTTGGGGCTTGTCCTCCCCTCATCCCTTCTCCATTCCCTGCAACTAACTTCCCTTTTTTCCGCAGTGTCCTGCTCTGACCACAATTGGTTTCTCCACGTGCCTTGACTCCCTTGTATCACAGTTGCAGGAAGGAGTTTGGAGTAGGGCATTGGGGGTAGACGATAAAGGGATATTTAGCCCAGCAGGGAGAGGAGGCCATGCTCCCAGGGGGGACAGCACAAAGGAGGGGGAGGCACTGGAGAGTGGGAAAGGAACAAAGTTATGGCTGGGCCTTGAAGCAAGGGAACACGGGAAAAGAAAGGGCTGGTGCTTGAAGCTAGCCAACCTGTCAGCAGAATGAGTCTGGACAGAGGAGAGAAGTCAGGACAGGAGAGGATGTAAAGAGAGCACCCTGGGCAGCAGCTGCAGGGGCTGTGTGTGGTGGTGGTGTGGGGGAGGGGGGGTTATGAATAGTGGGAGGGAGAGGAAGGGGAAGCTCAGGAGGCAGAGGCTGAAAGGGGGTCTGTTGTGGCAGTTGTGTAGCAGAAGGGAAAAGCTTAGAGAGCAGCTGGGTGTGGAGGAGAGGCTGAGGGCCCCCTTCTGGGCATGGAGGGTTCTGAAGAAGGGTAGAGGGGCGTAAGGTCAGTATGGGGCAGCAGGTTTCTGGGAGGCAGATGGAAAGGGGAAGATGGAAAAGCTGGGGCTGAGAGGGAAGATTGCTAAGTTGAGGGGGACAGGGAGGTTGGGGCTCCAGGAACTTCGTGAACACTGAACACATCTTCTGAGCAAAGGAGGAGAAAACTGTCAGTTGGGTCTATGGAGCAAGTGTTTCTACAGCTGCCAGATTGGTGTTTGAAGTTGCAAAGGGGATCATGGGAGGTTGGGATGGGAGGTGTCCAAGAGGCAATTGGAAGAGGAGGTTCTGGATAAGGCCATGTCGAGCTGGGTTTGGATGGGTTGTTGGATGGGTGGGAGAGGCTAAGTGCAATGGTATGTGGACTGTCAATTTGCTCTGGTAAAAACCAACGACCAGTGCATTTAATTAATGATTTGGAGCCACATTCCTTTCCATCCTTAATGATGCCCAGTGTTCTGGTAAAGCCTAAAATTACAACTTTTGCAAAGCAGAATTTAAGTGGGGGAAGAGCAGAGTAAGGGGATAGATAGGGTACATGGGTGAGTGAATACAGGGTACAGGCAGCATTTATTATCCACTGTTCAAGTCAACTGGAACTGGTCAAAATTTTTCAGAGTAAACTTTTCTTTCTTGCCAAAAAATAGTATCTTGAGGTTAACTGATGCATTTTGTGAATTCGTGTCAAATTTACCAAATCTGTGATTGGAAAAGAAAAGTGAAAAAAATTGAAACATTTCATTTTGATATTATTCTAAATGAAACATTTTGATTTCTCTTTTTTAACATTTCACTTTAATTTTTGAAAAACACCTCAAACAAAATGTTTTGTTCAACCCAAAAGAATTTTTCCCCTTTTTTTTGGCCAGAAAATAGGTTTTTGGTTTTTTTCATTTTTGGGTGGATCCGAATTTTTTTTTTTTAATTTTTGTTTAGCCGCCGAATTGAAAAATCAGTTCTGCACGTGGTTCTAAAGTCAACTCGTACAACAAGAAGCCACTTCAGATTGGTAATTAGTGAATCATTTGTAAACAGCACCAAATCCTATGTGTTGTTTACTGAAAATGCACATCCAGAAGGGAAACAAAAAAAATAGTAAGTAAGAAAAAGCCACCAAGATGTTGGTGTGGGGACTGAAACTGGGCTCCGTGGGCTCTGGAATCTCCCCTTGCTTTGGGCGCCAGTAACAGGTGAGTGTAATCTTTGTTTCGCATCACTTTTGTTTCTCAGATATATGTTCTGAATAATTCAGTCCACACTAGAGCTGCAAACAAACAATTTGAAATGAAAGCGTGTGGAGGAGAGAATGAATAAATATAGTGTTGTCATACAATCCTTTATTAGTATCATTAAGGGTTAGTAATAGCGCAGCTTGGCAGTTACTGGGGAAAGGAAACCAAAAAGACGCAGCTGGAAAACTCTCTCAATTGGGGAATTTTTCATTTTTCACCAGTCATAATTCTAAAGAATTTGAGAAAGCTTCCCAGCACTTACAGCTCAGATTCTCTGCGGAGTTGAGCTAATAGAAAAATAATCGAAGTTCTGGTGGGCAGAAAAAGTGGGATGTGCTGGAGAGGATAGAGTCCAAATCCTGAAGTCCCTGCTCTCCATTGGAGCTCTGATTGAATAAGGACTGAGAAATGAACTGTGCAGTCCATTAGAGAGCCAGGACTGGTCTCTTTGACTCATAAATTAGTATTTTTAATAAAACAAGCTTCTATAAAAGTTAAGATGAATGGAAATATTTCCCCTTTTTAATCTTTTTCAGAAATAGAGAAGGTTTGGACTTGGACAATGAATGGGACAGGTGAGAGAGGAGACAAATAAGACAAGTTGATAGATAAAATATTTAATGGTACAAAAGGCAAATCCGGTGCTCCCATCAAATGGTACAGAGAGGGTAAAGCAGGTGTTCCAGTTTACCCTCTCATAATACAAGAGCAAGAGGCCATGCAATAAAATTGAAAGGCAGCTGATTTAAAACTGATAAAAGGAACCACACAACGTGCCGGTAGAATTTTACTGGCATGAGATTTCAGGAAGGCCAAGACTTTGGCAGAATTCAAAGGATAGGGTGTTTATGAGAATAACTAGAATGTCTGTAGTTATATAGTATTTTTAAAAATGTGTGAAATGCAGAGGTGTGCCCAAGAGTGGACGGGAAGCAATATTCATCTTAAAAAACAATTATTTCTGCTCTGGTCACGGCTCTGACATGCCCCTCCAAAAGTGGTTAAATTCAAATTCCTGCACATAGCACTGAAATGGATAAAAGCCTTCCTGTGTCAGGGTACAAGCCAATATCTAACGGAGGGCGTAAGGAAGAAACCTCTATTATAGGCAGATAATTAAATAATTACCCACTTGGGGTTTCTTGAATCTAACATGTAAGTATCTGATGCTGGCCTCTGTCGTTCTATTGATGACTATGATTGATGACTGAGCTAGAATTGCATTATTTATATTCCTAAGGAGGTCAGGATTTTTGTTTTTTGTTTTTAAGAAACAGTCCCCTGCAATGTTAGCAACCCAAATTTTGCAACTTTTGGCTAGTGTGAGAGAGCTGGAAAGTAAAACTGACTGGAAACAGAAGTGATACAGTCCAAACTATTTTTGTGATTTGAGGTAAGTGACATGCAAAAAGCAAACTACATAAATGATGGAAAGCACGAGATTTTCAAAATCTATTCCATTGTAATAATCTAAGGGTACATCTACACACAGCCACAGCTGGTCTGGGTTAGCCGACTCGGGCTCGGGCTGCAGGGCTAAAAATTGCTGTGTAGACGTTTGGTCTAAGGCTGGAGCCCTAGCTCTGGTACACTCCTTGCAGGGTCCCAGAGCTCTGGCTCTAGCCTGAGACCAGACATTGACACAGCAATTTTTCATCACGCAGCCCAAGCCTGAGTCAGCTGAGCCAGGTCAGACGCAGGTGGGGTTTTTTTGTATCCCCATGTAGACATACCCCTAGGTGCTAGCACCTTTAAAGAACCGTATTTAAAAATATGATTTTTAACCAGTGTCCCTTCAATGAATTAAAATCCCAGTCCCTCATTGGGGATGATGGGAAGAGGCAGTGTAGTCTAGCATTTCCTGTGGTTCCAATAGCTGCTGAGCTGACCAGAGCAAGGATTAAGAAAGAGATTCTCAGCTATACTGCGGGCAGCTTCAGCCTGGTTAATGAGTCGTCCTTAACAGGGGAAAGGTTCCAAAGGAAGAAAGTCTCTTTTGGGCTGCAGATGCATGACTCTCCGGTCAGTCTGAGAGTTCTAACTCTCTGGTCACAGTCTGAGACTTCACAGTCTGAGAATCTGAGAGTTCTATGAGTGGTTCTCATACTCTGGTTTGTTCTCCTGGCATCTAGGCAGTTTTTTAAAAAAGATTAAGAGGAGTGGGAGGGTGGGGATTTGGGCATCTGTTAAAGATGGAAGGAAACATGGATAAGTTAGCACAGCTTTCTCCAGTAGAGATCACTGATGCATAGAAGGGGAAAACCAGGCGCTGCAATTTGAAAGGGAATGCCTTGGCGGAGAGTTGGCAGCCGGTTTCAAGCGGAGTGCCCCAAGGGTCGCTCCTGGGGCCGGTTTTGTTTAATATCTTTATTAATGATCTGGAGGATGGTGTGGACTGCACTCTCAGCAAGTTTGCAGATGACACTAAACTGGGAGGCGTGGTAGATACACTGGAGGGTAGGGATCGGATACAGAGGGACCTAGACAAATTAGAGGATTGGGCCAAAAAAAACCTGATGAGGTTCAACAAGGACAAGTGCAGAGTCCTGCACTTAGAACAGAAGAATCCTATGCACTGCTACAGACTAGGGACCGAATGGCTAGGTAGCAGTTCTGCAGAAAAAGACCTAGCGGTCACAGTGGATGAGATGCTGGATATGAGTCAACAGTGTGCTCTTGTTGCCAAGAAGGCTAACGGCATTTTGGGCTGTATAAGTAGGGGCATTGCCAGCAGATCAAGGAATGTGATCGTTCCCCTTTATTCGACATTGGTGAGGCCTCATGTGGAGTACTGTGTCCAGTTTTGGGCCCCACACTACAAGAAGGATGTGGAAAAATTGGAAAGAGCCCAGCGGAGGGCAACAAAAATGATGCAATTGTCTGTGTCTTAGACCAAGGTCTAGGTCAGGCTACCGTCATATAAACCAAGTGCTTATCACCCAGCAGGTTCAATTGGGTTTTGGGGACCTGCTTTTCTTCCCTTGGAGAACCTGTGACCAATGATGGTCACCAACAGCCCCCTTAAAACAAAGTATTTTTATTTAGTGCCTGGAAAAAACAATTAGAAAAAACTATTTCAAAATACAAATAGCCTACATGCATACATAGTCTCATCTAATCTTATGCTTCATTACATAAGAACAGCCATCCTGGGTCAAACCAATGGTCCATCTAGCTTGGCTCTGACAGTGGCCAGTTCCAGATGCTTCGGAGGGAATGAACAGAAGAGGGCAATTTTGAGCAATCCATCCTGTCATCCAGTCCCAGGCTCTGGTAGTTGGAGGCTTAGGGATACCTGGAGCATGGGATTCTGTCCCTGACCATCTTGGCTAATAGCCACAGATGGACTTGTTCTCCACGAACTTATCTACCGGTAATTCTTTTAGAACCCAGTTACTCTTTCGGCTTTCACAACATCCCATGTCAATGAGTTTCACAGGTTGACTCTGTGTTGTCAGAAGAAGTACTTCCTTAAAATTGTTTTAAACCAGCTTGCAGTAAGAAGCAGAACTCAGATGGACTTTCCTTTTAAGGTACAGGAACAAAACAGACTCCACTTACAAGCCCAGATCCTAAAAATGATTAGAAATTTAATTTAAAAAAAGGGAAAGTTGAGATTTATTTACATAGGCCCAAAGCTCTGTTGTATGTCAGAATCACCATGTGAACATAACAAATCTTACTGGCTGCATGACCTTTCTTTTATACCCTGTCTCCCTCTCCCTTATTCCCACTTGTCTCACTATGTCTAAAAACTTAGTTTGTAAACACTTTGGGGCAGGGACTGGGTCTTTGTCTGTAAAGCACCTGCCACCCTTGCATAAGTAAATAATGTCATCCGGCCGCAAGGTAGCAGTGTGCCCAGTGCTCCTGCAGGGAAAAAGCATCTGAACCAAGAATGAGAAGGAAGGAAAGAGCAGCGGGATTCACCAGTGACCCAGTGTTTCCTCTGAAAAGAAGGTAATGACAGATACGATTTACAATGATGGTTTCAGTGAGTGAAGCATTGCCAGACCTGGCGCTTGACCTGTTGATGTCTCAAAATGGTGGTGCTTGACCACTTAATGTCTGATCCCAGCTGTAATACAGACATTGCCTGCCTTCCTTCAGTTAGCTGCTAGCCATTTAATTTTTAAATTTCCTTTTCTTATCTGACAACAAATTCACAACCAGCTTTAAAAATGAACAGCAAAACAAAAAAATAAAAGAAATAAAAAAGGCTCCTTTCTGATGTGACAGCCTCACATGCTTAAAGTTTTTCCTCCTCATTTTGCTTTTTTACATTTCAAAAGATCAGCTCCTCACTTTGTCTCTGCTGAAGAACTGGGCAGGACCTTAGGAGGACCTGAAGCATGATACTATGTGAAGCTGTCACTAGATTGGAATCTTTCTCCCCCCTCCCACCTCCAAATTGAGAGTCTCCCCCAATTCCTCAGTTCTCCCCTCCCTGAATCTTAAAAACACCCCGGTTTGCCTCTCCCCCATTGTGGGGAGGGAGAGGTGAAGTTCAGGTTACAGCCCCACCTGCCATCACTGAACTGGTCTTTCCAAGAATTTACCCACAAAAAGCGAGGGTGGGAAGTATGCTAGTTCTCACCAGGGACGGTGCAAGGAAGTTTCGCGCCCTAGGAGAAACTTTCACCTTGCGGCCCCGCCCCTCCCCCAGCCCTGCAGCAGCTTCCCCCCCGCCCCCGCAGCAGCTCCCCTCCCCCGAGCCATGCGGCCGCTCCCCACCCCAGCTCACCTCTGCTCCGCCTCCTCCCTGAGCACGCCGCCCCCGCTCTAATTCTCCTCCCCTCCCAGGCTTGCGGTGCCAAACAGCTGATTGGCGCCGCAAGCCTGGGAGGCGGGAGAATTGGAGTGGCCGCTGTGCTGGGAGAGGGAGTCTGAGCCGCACGTGTCAGCACGCCGCCAGCAGCCCAGCCCAGGAACGCTGTAAAAAAAAATTGGGGGCACTGCTTTTTGGCGCCCCCAAATCTTGGCGCCCTAGGCAACCGCCTAGTTTGCCTTAATAGTAGCACCGGCCCTGGTTCTCACACTCCCAAAACAAAAAAAATAAGCAGAATAAAATTTGAACCTATCTTTGGTAAGTGATAAACAGCAAAACCTCAAAGCTCCTGTTGTCTCTATTGCTCTTCTTGCTAAGCTTGTATATCCCCAGAACCTGTTAAAATAATCTTAGGACTGACATAGTACTTTCCATCTCTGCAGCTCGAAGCACTTTACATAGATAAATGGGGTAGATAATACTCACCTTACAGCTGGGAAAACTGAGCCACTGAGCAGTGAAGTGACCTGGCTAAGGACATGCTGATTCAGTGACAGAGCTGGCAAAAGCAACAATGTCTTTAGTCTCCTACTTCAGTGCTCTGTGCTGAGGACCACGCAGTCTCCCATAGCTGCATCCAGGAAAGGGGCTGTTGGAGCGGTTGTGATTTATGGTGAGACTATGAAGCAGCTGTGGCTCAAGGAGAAGTGAGTTTTTTTTCAGAATAATCTTAATGTGGAAGGGATGGGGGTGGGAAGGCAGCAGGAGAGGCAGAGAAAGGGGCTGACTTGAATCAATGTAGAGTTTAGATTCTACAAAATTCAGCATAAAATAAAACGTATCCCCCCCCCACCCCAACATGATGATTCCTGCCTTTGGGTTGTGTGCATCTGAAGGAGAATTGTATAAGTAGAGGCACT
>NW_020664909.1:8315390-8333585 GCF_002925995.2 Terrapene triunguis
GAGCTTGTCTCATTTTGAAAAATGATTTAGGCATTTAGAAGCAAATATCCCATTAACAGTCAATGGGTTTAGGCTTCTCGGTGCCTTTTTAATGAGACTTAGGCCAGGTCTGCACAACAGACCTATACCCATACCCGTGAGCAACCAGGATGTCAACATAAACATTAGTCACCTCAGGACCTTTCTTTTGTGATCTGTCTCCCCTCTCACTGTCTTAGCTGATTATAGTCATTGTCACTTGTCTCCTCTTATCTAAATAGACATTAAATAATTTTGGTGCAGGGACCATATTTCTGTAAAATGTCTAGCACACTGTTGGGCATTGTATAAATATTAAATATTTATATCACAGACCGAGTAGCAGCATGCCCTGCACTCCTGCGGAGAAAAAGAATTTGAACCAAGATGACGGAGACAGATACCAGCACCAGCCAACACCTAAGAGCCAGCAGAGTGTTTCCTATCAAAATGAGGTAACAGAAAATCATATATTGGCAATTCACATTCATATCTTATATGAGGCAAGCAACCTAGCAATGCCTAATGCTAGGGAGTTGAGGTATGCCACACCGTGCTTAACTTGTGCCAGGGCTTGCCAGGGCTGAACACCGGCACCTCTAGACTCGGCAGTTCACAGCCCCGGTACCTCTGGGGTTGCAACGTCAGTTATGAAACTAAAAAAATTGCTTTCCTTACAAATTAAGCACTGCTGACACAGCTACAATACAAACATTGGATGTCCTCCTTAAAAGAGACACTTAAACATTACATTGACTTTCTTTTGTAGGCTAATTGACTTCCTTATCTGTCCAGATAGACACTAAAGACTTTGAAAGTGAAAAGAAAAACAAAACAAAAATAAGGTACAGCTTTTGTGCAGGACTCTGGCAAGAGATTTGGAGGATCTGAATATTGGTGCTCCAAGAAGCTCTGACCTGATGTTCAGCTCTCCCTCCTATTCCTCTGTGCTTCCTTAAGCATCAGCCCTCTCCAGCTCAGTTGAGTGGAGGGAGAATCAAAGCTCATGCCGACGGCTCAGGTGACATCACCATTCAGGCCCCCCAAAGAACTCACTGACGACCTGCAGTAACAATATGGAAGAGGGAAGGCAAGATAGTGATGAGATTTCAGTGTGAAAATGAACAGGAATGGAAGCCTTTCTTTTAAAGACAATGGACGTTCAGACCAGGTCATAAAGGGGTGGCACACCACAAAACCTTAAAGTGGTTCTGGTTTGGCTTTGGTCTTCACTTCTATCCAGTGCTTAATTTGCAATGAAAGAGGTGCCAGAGCTCAAGCAATTTTTTTCTTTCATAACTGATGTGGCAAACCCTCAGGTGCCGAGGCTCTGAACTGACAAGCCATGAGGTGCCGGGGCTCAGCCCTGGCACAAATGAAGCACTGCTTTTATCACCTGCGTAGTCCCAGAACCTGCCTTAATAATCATTTACCACTTACCTAGTGCTTCTCACCCATAGCTCTCAAAGTGCTACATATAGGTGAGTAAACATTGCCTCCATTTTACACTTGGGACTACTGAGACAGAGGGACGTTAAATGCCTTGCTCAGAGTCAGCTGGCAAGGTGGTGGCTTTGCTGGCAGTTGAAGCCTGATCTGCTGATTCCTATTCTAGTGCAGTGGCCAGTGAGTCTTGTTGCCTCCCATAGCAGTATCTAGTACAACCCAAAACCCGTTCCTGCAACCCAAAGAATCATGGGTCTGTCTCAATTTACTATAAAAGAAGGATAATTGAGGGGGGGAGGGGGGTTCAGGAAAATGTGTGTAAGGAAGGGGCAGAGGTGGAGGGAGAGAGATGGCAGAGACGGGATGAAGCCCCATTCTCAATTACTCTGCTTCTGTATTTGTGTCAGAAGTAGAGAGTGGGAGAGGGTGGCTTCAAGTCACTTTTTCAGTTCCTACATGTTGGGAAATGTGGAGCCTATCCTGGAAGTCCGTGAATAGATGTAGTGAGCTCTGGTTATATTTCCTCCCTCCCTGGCCTGCCCTCTTATGGAAACATGTTGGGAGTATTCTCAGGGGGCCACTTCTTCTCCGTTTACACTGTAGAGGGGCACATTATTATCCCTCTTTGAAAGTATGGAAAATTGAGGTAGAGTGCATTGAATTGACTTGCTCATGGTCTCAGAGTGAGTCAGTGGCAGTGCTGGTGATAGATGCTAGGTCTTACAACTCCTAGTTCATTGGCCCTTGTTGCTCCTATGTTGAGTAGGAGGAGGGAGGTTATATCACCTCTGTATTTAGCACTGGTGCAACCCCTGCTGGAATAGTATGTCCAGTTCTGGGTGCCCACAATTGAAGAAGGATGTTGATAAATTAGTGAGGATTCAGAGAAGAGCCATAAGAATGATTAAAGGATTGGAAAACATGGGCTATAGAGATAAATTCAAGGAATTGAATCCATTTAGCTTAACAAAGAGAAAGGTAAAGGGTGACTAGATCACAATCCAGGTACCGACATGGGGAACAAATATTTGATAATGGACTTTTCAGTCTAGCAGAAAAAGTTGTAACAAGATCCTATGTCTGAAAGTTGAAGCCAGACAAATTCATGCTAGAAATAACATGTGGATTTTTAACAGAGAGGATAATTAATCAATGGAACAATTTTCCAAGTGATGTGATGGAAACTCCTTCACTGTCAATTTTCAAATCAAGATGAGATGTTTTTCTAAAAGATATGATCTAGGAATAACTTTGGGGGAATTCTATGGCCTGTGTTATACAGGAGGTGAGATTAGCTGATCACAGAGGTTCCTTCTGGCCTTGGAATCTATAAATCAGTAGCCAGGAAATCAGTTGTTTGAGAAGTAGTGATTCCTGATAGAATTATCTGACATTTGAAGTAATATCCTCACCAATATTTTACTTTGAAAAGGGACTGAGCTGGGAAAAGGTACTGGGAATAGAGGGAAAGGATGGGTTGAATCAGTGAAGAGTTTAGATTCTTCAAAATGCAGCATCACGCAGATGCTTTTCCCCAAAACTGTCTGTTCTTCCCTTTTGGTCACATGGATGTGAAGGAGAATAATATGACTAGTGGCATCCAGTCATGCAGTTATAAAACTTTCATGTCTTTTAAGCACCACCAGCCTACTGATTTGTTCCTTAATTTGTCTCGTTTATACCCATTGCCTTTTTAATGTGTTAGTTCTAATTTCTGGTACTGGCTTCTAGGAGTTTTGTTCAGTTGATCCTTATGCTAGTGTTTTCCCCCATTGCTTTTCCCTCTCTGATAATTTAAACCTTTACCTTTAGTACCACATAACTGTATCACTTGCTCTTACAGCGGCAAACCCCAGGAAGTTCTCAGCGCAAAAGAAAATTGTTTTCAAAGAAGAATCAAAGAGATACACGGGTACCCAGATCAATATTTTCAGAAGGAAAAGAAAAGAACAAGGAAGGCAATCTGAATCAATCATTTATGGAAGGGATTGAAGAGATTGATGACTCAGTTTTTAAAAATTAGAGAGAAGGTAAACTTTCACTGCTGCAAATGAAAAAGCAGAGAAACCAATGTCACTAACTCAGCATTCAAACCAGCCCCAAAGAAGAACTTTTTCAAAGCATTGTGCAGTACCTTTGGGAGAGGAGCTATTTACAACATGACTTTGACACAAAAAGAGCTATAAATAGGGGCAGGGCCGGCTTTAGGCCGATTCAGCCGATTCGGCTGAATTGGGCCCCGCGCCAAGAGGGCCCCGCGCCGCAGCTCTCCACCCCGCCCCCAGCTCACTTTCCCCTCCTCTGAACGCTCCGCCCCCTGCTCCTCCCCAGCCCCTGCTTCCCGCGAATCAGAGGTTCGCGGGAAGTCTGAAAAGAAGCAGGGGCAGGCAGCAACAGGTAACCCGGGGTGGCGGGGGGCGCGAGAAGGGCTCCGGGGAGGCACGGCCTAGTCCGGCCCCGGCCGAGCGTGCCGGCCCCCGCGGCGGGGCTTCGGGTCCGGCCCCTGGCCCGGCCCCCGCAGCTTCGGCTTCGGCCCGCCCGGCCCGGCCTGGCCCTCGCGGCTTCGGCTTTGGCCCCCCCCGGCCCGGCCTGGCCCCCGAGGGGCTCTGGGCCGGACCCAAGCCCGGCGAACACAGCCGGAGCGCGGCTCTTGCTAAAGCTGGCCCTGAATAGGGGGAGGGGGAAGAGGTGGTGGCTTCATTTCCCCCTCCCATCCATTTATGGTATGTAAAAGGTCTCTTTCAGAGAATCTGTTTGACTTGAGACTTGGAGACGGAAAACATGCAGGTGAACAAAACCAGGCCACACGCCTTTCCTTCTCGCCATCCCCCCCAAGGAATAGCTGTGGCTAGAGCTGAGTGAATTATGGATTTCTCGGTTTGCTGGCAATTCCAAAAAATTGAAAAAAACAATTATTTGGGTTGAACTGAAAACAATTTTTTTTTTCAAAAATTTCAGCAAATGTTTCATTTTTGGTTCTAACAAAATGTTTTGGCTGAACACTTCAACATTTAATTTTTTTAATCACGTTTAAAATAAATTTTGAAAGAAAAGGTTTTTTCAATTGGAGACATCAGAATGTTTCATTTTTTGGAAACCATTTTTTTACTTTTTTTCCCCAATGAAAACAATTTAGCAAAATTGACTCAAATTCACCAAAAGTTTTGGTGTCACTGAATCTTCATTTTTTTTTTTATTTTTTTATTTTTTTTTGCCAAAGATAAAGTTTCAGTTGAAAAGTTTCACCCATCTCTAGCTGTGACACCTGTTTCATGGAAATTTACATTTAAAATTAATTTTCTCCCCTTTTACACTCTAAACTTCAGCTTACTTGGTTCCTGCTGCCTCAGGCAGATAGAAAAATTTAATGGGGTTTCATTGTTGCTTACTGACCTCAGTTTTTTTGTTTGTTTGTTTGTTTGTTTTTTTAATAATAAATTCCTGTCTCTTAAAGGGTTCAGACACAACTGGAACACCTCTCCCAGCCTGTCCTCTCTCTTTCCCAAGGTAGAGCAGCTGTGGCCAGATTAAGAGAAAAGAAAAAGACATAGCCACTCTTTAGATGAGTGGAGAGGAATGCAGAGAAGAGTTTATTTGGAGCAAATAGCGGGAGTTCTAAAATCAAAGAGCACAGTTTTGACCAGGAAATCTAGGTAGATTAGATTAACATTGAATAGAAAAGCAGAGATACCATTTTAGTATTTATTATGTCAGATGAATACAATGAAGAGAAATTGTAAAATGCAGTTTTTTAATTCCCCCCAAATCCTTGTAAACTTTCTCCTTTGCTTTAATTTCAGTGATTTTTCTTTGTACGTGTGTACAGGGCTACTTAGCCAACAGCATCCATTTTACTGCCAGAGAATAAAAAATTTGCTCTTACAAAGTTTGAAGTGATAGTGTTCTTTCATTTTGGATCTTATTGAGTGTCTCGCTTAGATTAGTCAATATCAATAATGTTTTATGAACACCAGAGCACATATGGTTTAACTGTGAAGCTCTCAGTCTCCTTTCCAATTCTACAATCTAAGCATTTTTTCCCTTAAGAGGCAATTTAAAATAACTTCCCACACAATAGGGCTTTAGCAGCACCCCATAAAAATTGGTCTGATGTTTCATTTCACCAGTGTTGTTATTCAGTAGAAAGTCTTTCTTCCTATGAATCCAGAATGATTTCTTGTCACAACAATTGCTGAATAAGCAAATCATTAATGCACTGAGAGAATTAATCTGTGGCGTTCTGTAGGTATTGCAGCTGGATACCAACATCCATCAGGGCGAGATTTAATGGAGAAACATTAGTTAACATAGCTGCCAGGGTCGGCTCTGGCTTTTTTGCCGCCCCAGGCAAAAAAGCCTCCGGCCGCGTCCCCCCCCTCCCCCGCGGGACCATAATTATCCCAGAAGGGGAGGACATTAATTTGGGCAGACTGAGAGAGGAGAGGGGAGGGACTGAGATGTGCACCCAGGAAAAGATGATCAAAGGCCTGAAGATCATGGTGCAGTGGAATGGTGTTGATAAAATAAATAAATACCCAAACACAGAATTGGTTGAATGGAGAAAGCAGCCTGTGAAGTAATTATTAAGAAACAAGCAAAGGGCATAACCCCAAATGGGGGCAGTGGGTCTATGCCTGGGCCAACAGAAGGTGTGCGTGGACAGCCTTGGCCCTTGATAGGACCCCATTACAGTTGTAACTGTTCAGCTCACAGTTTTCAGTGTGTTTATCCTCCCTGTGAGGTAGGGAAGTGCTGTTATCCCCATTGTACTGATGGGGAACTGAGGCACAGAGGGCCTTGACCGAGGTCACACAGGAAGTCTGTGGAGGGGTGGGTTATTGAACCCAGTTGTCCAAAGTCCCAAGCTAGCATCCTAAGCGTTGGAATTTCCTCCTTCTCCTTGTCAAAGGATATTCTTTAGCAGATTCTGTCCAGATTTAGTGGCATTGAACTCTCCAACCATACATGAAAACACAAAATAGGTGCAGAAAACAAATATTTCTTTCTGCAAAGGGAGATGCTCCCTTATTTGGGGCAGAGATGTTCAGTATTATGCAGGTGCTGTCAGTTCATCCCTCTGGAATTATGTACCTCCCCTCCTTATCTTGTGGTTCCTTTTACAATTTACAGTTAATAGATTTGTGCACTAAAATTTGGTACTGCTATTGTTCTGTCAGTGGGAAAAGGAAGTACTGACTTCTCTGAGCCAATTGTGTTTCAGTTCCCTGTACCTTTGACCAGAGAGATGTCTCTTGTAACCATGTCGGAGCAACACTCTTGCTTGGCAAATAAATTATTTTGTCTGTTCATATGATTGTTAACACCACTTTCTTTCTGCCATTTTGAGCAAAGACATCATGTAAAAGTATTCACTCAATGTATCCATGTAAAAGTATTCATTCATTCATCATTTAAAAGTAACAGATTCAAGGTGCTATATGGGGAAAAAATAGGAAAACAGGAAAAATTGAAAAAGAGAAGAGAAAAATCTGCTTTCGTCTTAAGTATGGAACAGTACGATTATATATTTCACTATCTAGATAGGTCTTATTTGGAACAAAGTCAAGTTTATATAGAAAAAACAAGGACAATCTCACAAATGCCACCAATATAATATTTAACCAGAAACCGAATATAATCAGTATAAAAATAAACTGAAGATGAACTATCTGTAGTTAAAAATCAAAATCAAATCTCCTCAGAGGCTGAGAGAACTCTGTTGCTTAACATCCTCCACACCCAGTAAGAAGACATTCCAAATCACTCATCAGGAAGGCAGGGATAATGTAAGAAAGGTATGGTAATGTCTGTCTTAAAAAGCAAACATGCAAAGCACTTAATAGCTGAAGGAAAAACATCCTAACAAGAACAGGTGTGAACTGCTGACAGGGAAATGCAGCGCCCAGCAAAGGAGTTGGTTCAACCTGCCTATGCTGTGACTAGTTATCTGCCTCCCAGCTTATTGGTTTGGGCTAGTGAGCAGGCATCTGATAGTAGCATTGGGTGGAACTTCCTCTAAGAGGGAGTCTGCACCATTAGAGGGGAAAACTAGAGGCTATGAAAATCTTTGAGAAGGTTCTCCAAAGAAGCCTACAGTTTGGAGTGGGCCCAGCAGATCTCCCCGGCTCAGAGAGATCTGGGAAATGAGTGAGAGCAGGGGCATGGTGTCCCATGGTACAAGGTAAAAGGGTAAAGAAACTTGAAAGGAATGGGGGTGGCTTTCGCAGGCACCTGAGGAGACCCAGACACTCTCCCCACCAACCAGCAGAAAAGTTCTAGCTGGAACTATTTGCAGTGAGAGGCAAGAGCAAAATTGTGGTGGCAATTCTGAGACCTGGAGGGGCATAATGGACTGCTGAGCCTCGAGAAGAAAGCTTGGGGACTCCAATTGTTATTTTATGTTAATCACCAAGATGCCCCAAAATGGGAGAATAACTCAACAGCACCAGTTGTGGTGGTTTAACTGAAGAAAAGGGGGAAACTGAAGCAACTCGAATGTCTGACACTGGATTTGGTCAGACCTGGCTACACCCCTGTTGTAGGGGCGTGGAAGAAAGAGAGAGCAAGAGAGAGGGGCTCTTGGTGGTGGTTTTACTTTCAAAGCATAATACACAGACATAATTCCTGAAAGGATAGGAGACCATACCTTCTACATCTACACTACTCTCAAGAACATTTAGAGACAGCCAAGAGTCTTTCATGGAGCGAAGGAAAAAAGCCAGTGACATTACCATTCAATTTTAGAATTTCAAGAAAATGCCAGCATCTGAATAAACATGAGATTGCAAGATAAGTATTGAGGACATCCATCTACATGCAAGCCAGTGCCATAATAGAGTACAAAAGTTTGTGGCATAAACACATCATGAACAAACATGTGATTTAGTGCAGTCTGTAGAAGTAGTTTTATCTTGTAAAACCTTAATAAGAGACTTAAAAAAACAAGTAAAGGAAATTATTTTCCATTGCATTTTCTAGGTCTCGTTAACATGGTATTTTTTCCACATCACATAGACACATCCCCTTTTAAAATATTGACAGAACAGTAGCTTTATTCTGGTGTCCTGGAACATCCACCCCAGTGTTTCAAGAATTATAGAAAAATCAATATTAACGGTCCAACAAACTGTTCGGCCAACACTTTAAAAAACTCTGGGATTCAAGTTATCTAGACCTACTGATCTGAAAATGACTAACTTTAATGACTGCTTTGTAACATTGTCTTGAGTTACCAGAGGAATGGAAAGTGTTTAATCATCATCATGTGATATAACTATGTGATGTGGGTTCCCCCCCCCCCCAAATACAGGATAGAAATATTTATTGATCACATCTGTCTCATCTGAATGATTAGTGGCAATTCTACCATTTCCAATTGACCCAATGCTATTATGAGGGCTCTTTTTGTTGCTAATGTTCTTTAAACATACAGGAGGGAGATGGATGAAAAATTAAGCCAAACAAACCTCCTCCAAGCTGTCTGTAAAATGATACTGGAGGCTGAGGAGACTGCTGTGTGCTGTTCTCCCCAGCTACTCTCTCTTCCAGGCTCCAGTGAGAAGTGACTGGTGTTTCATAGATTCATAGACTTGAAGGTCAGAAGGAACCATTATGATCTTCTAGTCTGACCTCCTGCACAACGCAGGCCACAGAATCTCACCCACCCACTCCTGTAACAAACCCCTGACCTATGTCTGAGCTATTGAAGGCCTCAGCTTGTGGTTTAAAGACTTCAAGGTGCAGAGAATCCTCCAGCAAGTGACCCGCGCCCCACGCTGCAGAGGGAGGCAAAAAACCTCCAGGGCCTCTGCCAATCTGCCCTTGAGGGAAATTCCTTCCCGACCCTAAATATGGAGATCAGCTAAACCCTGAGCATGTGGGCAAGACTCACCAGCCAGACACCCAGGAAAGAATTCTCTGTAGTAACTCAGATCCCACCCTATCTAGTGTCACATCACAGGCCATTGGGCATATTTACCGCTAATAGTCAAAGAAAGTTTCCTTTCATCCCATGTTTGGCTCAGGTGAAGTATCGGTTTCATGGGTAACTGAGGCCTAGCAGGTAATGGCCACATTCAGCTTCTCGTTTGGGAAACTAAGTTCACATGAGTTGCTGTTTTGGGTCTGTGATCCCTTTTGGTTTCTGTTTAAAATATTTATAAATGACTAGGGTGTAAGGAAGAAAGAAAGTCCTGTCCCTAGGGCTGAGGCATGCTGGCTAATTCTGAGCCATAGGGTAGGAATTCTGTCTTGTTTCTTGGGGTGTCCAGGACTGAGAGTCAGGTTGTTAACCCTTCGCCTTAACAAGAGAGACTTGTTTGTGCTTAATGGGATGTCAGCTCCCTGACACCACCAGTTTGTTAGCCACTCAAACAATCTCCTCAGTGCTTTGCCAGCCTACACTTTTGCCTTACAGGTAACGCTAGGTATACCCCAGCCCATAGGTGCCGACTTTCTAATGCGCTGGGGGATGCTTACCCCTGGCTGTATCCCATCCCTGCCCCCACGCCACCCATTCCATCAAGGCCCTGCCCCTGCCCCACCTCTTCCCGCCCCATTCTGCCCCCTCCCCAAAGCACCACACCCTCCCTCCTCCCTCCTCTCCCCCCAGCGCCTCCTGCATGCCACAGAACAGCTGATCGCATCAGGCGGGAGGTGCTGGGGGGAGCAGGGGCTGATGTGGGGGGCTGCTGATGGGTGCTCAGCACCCACCATTTTTCCCCCTTGGATGCTTCAGTCCTGGAACACCCACAGTTGGTGCCTATGGCCCAGCCCAGCCCCTCTGAAATCATCCCTGTGTGGTATCCAGCCCGTCACTGGACACTCACAGAAAGCACCAGGTTTGTTGTACCCAAGAGAACAGTGTATACACAGCATGACTGGGACAACTCAGGACCAGGTCCTTGATAACATCATAAGAACATAAGAATGGTCATACTGGGTCAGACCAAAGGTCCATCCAGCCCAGTATCCTGTCTGCCGACTGTGGCCAATGCCAGGTGCCCCAGAGGAAGTGAACCTAACAGGTAGTGATCAAGTGATCTCTCTCCTGCCGTCCATCACCACCCTCTGACAAACAGAGGCTAGGGACACCATTCCTTACCCATCCTGGCTAATAGCCAATAATGGACTTAACCTCTATGAATTTATCTAGTTCTCTTTTAAACGCTGTTATAGTCCTAGCCTTCACAACCTCCTCAGGCAAGGAGTTCCACAGGTTGACTGTGCGCTGTGTGAAGAATAACTCCCTTTTATTTGTTTTAAACCAGCTGCTCATTAATTTCATTTGGTGGCCCCTAGTTCTTATATTATGGGAACAAGTAAATCACTTTTCCTTATTCACTTTCTCCACACAACTTATGATTTTATATACCTCTATCATATCCCCCCTTAGTCTCCTCTTTTCCAAGCTGAAAAGTCCTAGCCTCTTTAATCTCTCCTCATATGGGACCCGTTCCAAACCCCTAATCATTTTAGTTGCCCTTCTCTGAACCTTTTCTAATGCCGGTATATTTTTTTGAGATGAGACCACATCTGTATACAGTATTCAAGATTCAAGGGCGTACTATGGATTTATATAAGGGCAATAAGATATTCTCCATCTTATTCTCTATCCCTTTTTTAATGATTCCTAACATCCTGTTTGCTTTTTTGACTGCCGCTGCATACTGGGTGGACGTCTTCAGAGAACTATCCATGATGACTCCAAGATGTCTTTCCTGATTAGTTGTAGCTAAATTAACCCCCATCATATTGTATGTATAGTTGGGGTTATTTTTTCCAATGTGCATTACTTTACATTTATCCACATTAAATTTCATTTGCCATTTGGTTGCCCAATCACTTAGCTTTGTGAGATCTTTTTGAAGTTCTTCACAGTCTGCTTTGGTCTTAACTATCTTGAGCAGTTTAGTATCGTTTGCAAATTTTGCCACCTCACTGTTTACCCCTTTCTCCAGATCATTTATGAATAAGATTGGTCCTAGGACTGACCCTTGGGGAACACCATAGTTACTCCTCTCCGTTCTGAAAATTTACCAATAATTTCCTACCCTTTGTTCCCTATCTTTTAACCAGTTCTCAGTCCATGAAAGGATCTTCCCTCTTATCCCATGACAACTTAATTTACGTAAGAGCCTTTGGTGAGGGACCTTGTCAAAGGCTTTCTGGAAATCTAAGTACACTATGTCCACTGGATCCCCCTTGTCCACATGTTTGTTGACTCCTTCAAAGAACTCTAATAGATTAGTAAGACATGATTTCCCTTTACAGAAACCAGCTGACTTTTGCCCAACAATTTATGTTCTTCTGTGTGTCTGACAATTTTATTCTTTACTATTGTTTCAACTAATTTGCCCAGTACTGACGTTAGACTTATCGGTATGTAATTGCTGGGATCACCTCTTGAGCCCTTTTTAAATATTGGCGTTACATAGCACTGAGGTTAGTTATAAGTGAAAACAAGTCTAAATTTATTATCAAAGGCTAAAATTTCAGAGATACTGAGTAAGGATAATAGGAACAACAGGTCACATACAAAACAAACATATAACACAGCATCAGTGCACTCCTGCACAAGGGCTTTAACCTTTAACAACCGGGCTTAGCCTGTTTATGATGACCTAACACAGTTCTGAAAGGAGCATGAGGCTTTTCCTATTTTAGCCATCTCTCTGTAAGTACCAAGGAGGTACATTCTTCCAGCATAGGAACAAAGGGTCAGGCCACTGTGGAGATGCAACGGCAGTTTGAGGAGCAGAGGTTGAAGGAATGTGTTTCTGGAGGCTCTGAGCAATGGGATTGGGGATCATGGGCATGGAGATTTCTAACACAAGAAGGGGAGAGTGAGGTCTATGGTGAGGTGGTGTCAAGTTTCTGAGTTGTGGGAGGGGGCATATTAAGATCTTGGGCTCAGGGTGTCTGTGTGGGGGGGTATTCTATAAGGCTTTGTCTTTCTGAGGAGAAAAGGTGTGTTCTTACCCAGGGCCGGCTTTAGGCCGATTCCCCCAAATCGGGCCCCACGCCTAGCAGGGCCCCGCGCCAGTGCCTAAGAGGGCCCTGTGCCCTAAAGAAGAGCGCCTAGACACCTTCTTAATTTTTTTACTCACCTGGCTGCAGTCCAGGTCTTCAGTGGCACGGTGGCAGTGGGTCCGTCACTCGCTCCGGGTCTTCGGCGGCATTTTGGCGGCGGGTCCTTCAGTGCCGCGGAAGACCCGGAGCGAGTGAAGGACCCGCTGCCGACGTACCGCCAAAGACCCGGACCGCCGCCGGGTATTCGAATCGGGCCCCGCACTTCCTAAAGCCGGCCCAGTTCTTACCTAGTGTGTGCTAACAAATGTTAGCAAGGACAAGGCAGTTTGTAGTTTTTGCATATCAACAGATCAACATAAACACTAAGCTCCCACCTGCAACTTGCTAATGCATGTGAAAACTACACACTGCCTTGTCTTCGCTAGAATTTTACCTCATGTTAGGCCCTGTCTACACTGGCAAGTTTCTGTGCAGTAAAGCAGCTTTCCACAGTGTACTCCTGAGGTGTACACACTGCCAAGCCACTTAGTGCACAGAAACTGCACAGTAGTTGCACTTTAAAAAAACCACCCCGACGAGAGGCTTAGAGCTTTCTGTGCCGGGGCTACAGCGCTGCGGTGCCAGCATAGACAGCATGGCGATTACAGCGCTGTGATTGGCCTCCGTGAGGTGTCCCACAATGCCTGTTCTTGCCTCTCTGGTCATCGGTTTGAACTCTACTGCCCCCTGCCCTCAAGTGACCAACCGTCATCCCCACCCCATAAATCCCTTTGGAAATTTGAAAGTCCCCTTCCTGTTTGCTCGGTGATGCGTGCAGTGGTCTCAGCACATTTTTCCAGGTGGCCATGCCTGTTCCACGCACAAGGTGATCCCCCACTTGGAGCAATGCCAAGCTGCTGGATCTCATCAGCATTTGGGGAGAGGAGGCTGTCCAGTCCCAGCTGCGCTCCAGCGTAGGAATTATGAGACTTACGAACAGATTTCACAATGCATGACAGAAAGGGGCCATGACCGGGACACACTGCAGTGCAGGATCAAAGTGAAGGAGCTGCGGAACACCTACCACAAGGCGCGGGAGGCAAACTGCTGCTCCAGTCTGCGCCCATGAGCTGCCGGTTCTACAAAGAGCTGGACGCAATACTTGGCGGCTACCCACCTCCACTGCGAAGGCACCTGTGGCTACTTTGTTGGCTCGTGAGCCAGTCAAGAGTGGAGCGAGCCAGGAGGAGGAAATCTTGGACGAGGATGTGGAGGGGGAGGGGGACCCAGAGGCAGAGGATGACTCGGAGGCCAGAGATGCATGCAGCCAGCTGCTCTTCCCTACCCCGGAGAAGGCTAGCCAGTCACAGCTGTTGGAAATTGGCGAAACGCAAACAGGAGAGGCGACCCCTGGTAAGTGGATCTGATTTTTGGAATCGCTGAAGCGAGTTGTTGGGGATAGGAGGGTTGCAGAAAGCAGGCTTGTCTCCCACCGCATGCCTAGTCTGAGTGGTGGAACAGACTGTTGATTAACTCCCTCACTTCATGGGAATCTCCCTCCGAGATCTCCAGGAAACTCTCGTGGAGATACTGGGCAATCCGCTGCCGCAGATTCTTCGGCAGAGCTGCTTCGTTTCTTGCCCCATTAATGGTAACGCCACTGTGCCAACACAGGGGGGACCATTGCTGCACACAGGCGAGCCGCATAGTGGCCAGGGCAGAAGCTGCAGGCTTGGAGAAGACCCTCCCTTGATTCCCTGCTCACCCCCAGCAGCGAGATATCTTCCATAATGATCACATCTTGTGGAAAGTGTGGGGACAGGAATGATTATCAGGTCCCCCTCCTACAGTGCTGGCACTCCCTAAGAGCCATGTGCAGCAGGGTCCGGGAAGAGTGATTTACCCTGCTCCTGCGGCTGCTCACAATTTTGGGGGTCTTGCGGCTCATGTGTGCTTGCCTGGGGTCAGCCAGTTAGTGACAGGTGTGAGAGTACTGGCTGTGTGTTAAATCATTGAATCAGAGTTCTCTGTGTTGCAAACAATACTGCTTCTGTAAAATGTTGCATTTAAACTTAAAAGAGATGACCTTGGGAGCCCAGCTTCCCTCTTTGCTATAGCCGGCTTAACAGCTGTGCAGAATTAGAAAGTAGCCAAGAACTAAGGGGGACTTTCTGTGTGAGGTTATGATGCGCTCCGTCGCCAAGAAACAGGAACTGAAGGAGTGGGGGGACAGCAAGAAGAGGGACTGAAAGGAGAACGCGGCATGCCACAATGAAGCCCTGGAGCAGCTCTTAAACATTATGGAGTGCCAAGCAGACACGGTCTAGGCGATACTAACTCTTCAAACAGAGCAGCTCCACACCTGCCCTCCCCTCCCCTCTTATCAACCTCCTGGCGCCAGTCTCTACCCGCAGCATTCCACACCTCCCTCCTCACAGTCCAGCACTGTGGACTCCCACTGCCCACTGCACTCAACACCCATCCTTCTGCAGTTTGGCCCTGCTGAAGTACAGCACCTGCTGCATTGTACTCCAAAGGAGAAGGTTGGATATGATCCCTGGACATACACAAATCTTTAACCATCCCGGGACCCCTCCTCCTCCTGGGACCTTCCCTTCCCCCAGCCCCCTCCCTGCTGATGTATTTTTTCATTTGACTCTCTCCTCCAGTTGTCTTTTAATAAGAGAATTGTGTTGGTTTGAAAGCAATCTTTATTCTATTAATTGAAAGCAAAAAGAGCACTGCAAAGCAACGTATAATTATGTTAAATCCCCTTAATACATTATGTGCACCAATCACCTCCTAGCATTACAAGCACTGCACTCCAGAGCATAGCAACAAATAATAGTGGCTTTCAGCTTCAAATTGCTGCCTCAAGGCATCCCTGACCCTTATGGCCCCACACTGTGCCCCTCTAATAGCCCTGGTCTCTGGCTGTTCAAACTCAGCCTCCAGGCACTGAGCCTCTGCTGTCCAGCCCTGAGTGAAGCTTTCACCCTTCCCTTCACAAATTTTATGGAGCGTACAGCACATGGCTATAAGCATAGGAATATTGTCATCGGCCAGGTCCAGCTTCCCATAGAGGCATCGCTTGCGGATTTTTAAAGTGCCAAAAGCACACTCAACAGTCATTCTGCACTTGCTCAGCCTGTTGTTGAACCGCTCCTTGCTGCTGTCAAGTTGCCCCATGTATGGCTTCATAAGCCAGAGCATTCTGGGATAAGCGGGGTCTCCCAGGATCACAATGGGCATTTCGACTTCCCCTACGGTGATCTTCTGGTCCAGGAAGAAAGTCCCTGCTTGCAGCTTCTTGAACAGGCCAGTGTTCTGAAAGATGCGTGTGTCATGCACCTTTCTGAACCAGCCTGCGTTAATGTCTGTGAAACGTCCATGGTGATCCATTGAGAAATACCCCTTGCGATTAATGTACTCAGTGGCTAGGTGGTCTGGTGCCAGAATTGGAATGTGCTGCCATCTATTGCCACTCGACAGTTAGAGAAGCCCATTTGTGCAAAGCCATCCACAATGTCACACACATTGCCCAGAGTCATGGACTTTCGGAGCAGGATGCGATTAATGGCCCTGCACACTTCCATCAACATGAGTCCAACGGTCAACTTTCCCACTCCGAACTGGTTTGCGACCAATCGATAGCAGTCTGGAGTAGTCAGCTTCCACAGTGCAATCACCACGCGCTTCTCCAATGAAAAGGCAGCTCAAATTCTCGTGTCCTTGCGCTGCAGGGCTGGGGCGAGCTCATCACACAGTCCCATGAATGTGGCTTTCCTCATGCGAAAGTTCTGCAGCCGCAGCTCGTCATCTCAGACAGGCATGACGATGTGATCCCACCACTCAGTGCTTGTTTCCTGAGCCCAAAAGTGGTGTTCCACTGTGGTCAGCACCTCCGTGAATGCCACAAGCAATCTTGTGTTGTAGCTACTACACGTGGCAAGATCAATATCACAGTCCTCTTGCCTTTGGAGTTTAAGGAATAACTGAGCTGCCACTCATGATGTGTTGGTCAGAACGAGCAGCATACTGGTCTACAGTTCGGGATCCATTCCTGCAGCCCAAAGACGTAAGGCGCTCAGTACACAAACCATTGAAAGATGGAGCCAAATGCGAACGGAAGCACAGGGATTGCTGGGGTGCGAAGCAATGCATTGTGGGTCATTGGGACAGGACTCAGGATGCCCCACCACCCACTCCACCTTCCCACAAATCTTAGCAGCAGAAGAGAAAGAGGAGCTCTGTGGGACAGCTGCCCAGAATGCACCGCTCCGAATACAGCTGCAAGTGCCGCAAGTATGAACATGCTATTGCACAGGCAGCTGACAGTATGAACACCCAACAGCGGTTTCCCTTCAGCGCTCTCTGAGAGGCACTCTAACTGCTGGTGCTGTGACTTTGCCAGTGTAGACGTGCCCTAAGTTACCAAGTGTTAGCTAACACCAGGTAAGGCCCATACTAAGTCCATGTCTACACTTACCAGGGCTCAACGCTACAGCAATCGATGCACCAGAGGTTGATTTTAGCGGGTCTAGTGAAGACTCGCTAAATCGACTGCAGATTGCTCTCCCGTTGACTCTGGTACTCCACCGGATCGAGAAGCGTAAGGTAAGTCTATGGGGGAGTGTCTCCCTTCGACACAGGGCGGTGTAGACACCGCAGTAAGCTACGTCAACTCCAGCTACGTTATTCACATATCTGGAGTTGCGTAACTTAGGTCAACTTACCCCTGTAGTGTAGACAAGGCCTAAGAGACAGGGTGGTGGGGAAGCAGGGAAGGGAGGCTCCAGGAACCTCATGGAAGGGCTGGATTTCCAGGACTGCATGTTTTCTGAGCTAGGGCGGAGAAAGCTGACAGTTGGGTTTGTGGAACAAGCAATACCAGATTTACAATGGCGCCATGGCACCGGGCCCATGGTCGAAAGGGGCCCCAGCGCACTCTTCTCCGCCCCCCGCTCTCTCCTGTGGGGTCAGAGAAGCTTGACGCTGTGAGTTGCTCCGGCTCCATGGCAGCCTCTGCGGGCAGCCTGGCTCCTGCCCCGCCTCTTTCCCCAGCGTGCTACGTTCCCTCCCCCCCTGCGCCGCCAATCAGCTGGATCAGCTCCTTTCCGGCAGGAGGGGGGAGGGGAAAGCTGCAGCATGCCTCTCCGGAGAGGAGTAGGAGAAGAGGCGGGGGTGAGGTCTTGGGGAAGGGGCTGGAATTGGGGTATACCCCCACTAGCCCCCTGCGTGAGCACCCCCATGTCCCCAGCCCACCCCCCCAATCCCCTGCCCACCCTAACGCCTGCACCCCCACCCCCTGCACCCCCTCACATACCCTGAGCTCCCTGCCCTGACTCCTGCACCCCCACACACACCCAGCCCCCTGCACTGCCTCACACACATCCAGTCCCCTGTCCTGACCCCTGCACTCCCCTCCCACTTCCCCAGCCCTAACTCCTGTACCCCTACCCACCCCCAGCCCCCTGCACCCCCTCAAACCTCCCCAGTCCCCTGCACCCCCCACACAGCCCCTGCCCTGACTCCTGCATCCCCTACACACCCCCAGCCCCTGAACCCCCCTCACACATCCTGAGCCCCCTGCCCTGACCCTGCACTCCCCTCATACCTCCTCAGCACCCCCTCACATAGCCCCAACCCCCTTCCCTGACCCTGCACTCCCCACACCTCCCCAGCCCCCTGCCCTGACTCCTGCATCCCCCTCACACCTCC
>NW_020664909.1:8333985-8405758 GCF_002925995.2 Terrapene triunguis
AGGTTAATCATGAATATTTGGAGGATTTTTTTGCCATCCTGTATTAGCAGTGTGACAGTGTACCCCATAAGGCTTTATGGGGAGGGGGTGCTTATAAATGTATGTATGACATAACTGGAATATGTTTGGTGCTGCCTGTGCCAGGTAACATATCTCCGTAAAGGTTATGGTCTACTATATCTATTCATCCTATTTGTACATATATATATCATTTTCTACTTGAGGTTAAGAATATGGTCTGTATGCTTGCTTGATTTCTAAGTAAGCTTTGGGAGGCATTTGGTCAGCTTCTTTAGGAAGGAATTCGCCAGGTTAAGTACCTGATCAGGAAACACTTGGGGAACAATGCATCTTGGAATGCTCCAATCCACATAAGAAGTCTTCCTGGAGACATGCAAGATACCATGTGGACAATGGCTTCAGCCTGTAAATACTGAGTCATGCAGGGACATGTGACTTGCCCAGGTGACGCCAGAACTCCATCTTAGAGCTGGACTTTGCATAGGAGGGAGGAGGGGGGTCTCCTCCCACAAGAGAGAGTCTATTTAACCCTGGGGGAGACCCCTCCATTTTGTCTTCAGCTGGCTAAAGAAGGAGCCTCTCCAACCCCCCAGGATGCTTGAAGGAAACTGAAACAAAAGACAGTAACTACAGGGGTGTGAGAGATTGCTGGACCCAGGCTAAAGGGAGATTAGCCTGTAAAAGGGAGCATTCTGGAACTGGTGAGGAGATTATCTGTATTTAGTTTGATTAGGCATAGATTTGCGCATTTTATTTTATTTTGCTTGTGACTTACTTTGTTCTGTCTGTTACTACTTGGAACCACTTAAATCCTACTGTCTGTATTTAATAAAATCACTTTTTATTTAGTAATTTACTCAGAGTATGTATTAATACCTGGGGGAGCAAACAGCTGTGCATATCTCTCTATCAGTGTTATAGAGGGCGAACAATTTATGAGTTTGCCCTGCATAAACTTTATGCAGGGTAAAACGGATTTATCTGGGTTTAGACCCCATTGGGAGTTGGGCATCTGAGTGCTAAAGACAAGTACACTCCTGTGAGCTGTTTTTGGGTAAACTTGCAGCTTTGGGACAAGTAATTCAGACCCTGGGTCTGTGTTGAAGTGGACTGGAGTGTCTAATTCAGCAAGACGGGGTGCTGGAGCCCTAAGCTGGCAGGGAAAACAGAAGCAGGGGTAGTCTTGGCACATCGGGTGGCAGCTCCCAAGGGGGTTTCTGTGATCCAACCCATCACACACCCAGGCTGCCAGGAGGCTGAGTGGATCCGGCGGCTGGGACCCCGGCTGGCAGCGGGCTGAGCAGGCTGAGCAGGGCCGGCAACTGGGACCCCGGTTGGCAGGAGCTAGCAGACGGAACCCCAGACCGGCCCTGCTCAGCCCGCTGCTGGTCTGGGGTCCCGGCCACCGGCCCTGCTCAGCCCGCTGACAATCTGGGGATCCGGCTGCTGGCCCCTTGCCAGCCAGGGTCTCAGCCACCGGCCCTGCTCAGCTTCCTGTCAGCCTGGGTGGGAACGGCAGGAGGCTGAGTGGAGTTACCGTCTGGGACCCCAGCTGGCAGCTGAGTGAATGGAATCCCAGGCTGGCAGCATGCCATTAAAAAAAAAAAATCAGCTTGCGTGCCACCTTTGGCACGCGTGCCGTAGGTTGAGGACCTCTGTTCTAGTGTAGACAGTGTATACTATGTATACTGTGTGTACTGTAGTTTATGGTAATTTTCACTATACGCGATTTTCCTCTTACGCGCTGACCTTAGAACCTAACCCCCGCGTACGATGTGACTCCACTGTATTCATTTTTGAAAATGTAAAATAAGCGATGCTCCGGAGGGGAGGGAGGAGGGGGCAAGGTGGAAGTTTCGCCTAGGGTGCAAAATATCCTTGCACAGGCCCTGGATACTATGTCAGCTGATCCCCACAGTCTCCAACCTACCTGGGCAGTACAGCAGACATGGCCCTGCCCACTAGCTCCTCTCCACTCCCTAGCCCACCCACCACTTGCCCCCCACCCTTAAGACTTAGTCCTCTTACTTTTAAAAATGATTGCTTGCCCCTCTCCCCCGCCCCTCAGGCTTTTCTGGCAGCCCTGTTGCCAGATATCCAGTTTTAAACTGGAAACTCCAGTAGAAAATGGGTCCTGAGTGTCTGGTTAGTAGTGCTGACTGGAAACTAAATGTCAGGTTATAGGAGTAACCACATTAGCCTCCGCTCCTCCCACTCCCAACACCCACCCCAGAGGGCTGGAAGAGAACTTGTCCTGCTGCTGTGGGAGGAGGGGCAGCTCAGTGCAGAGAGAGACAAAGAGAATGGGCTAGAACCAGGTAGGTACCCGCTCTATGTGGGCAGGGGCAGGGGGGATCCTGTTTATCCCCTCCCCAGCCCTGCTGCGCTTGCAGTTTACCCCTGACCCCTCCCTTGCTCCAGAGACCAACCCTAGCTCCTGCCCCACTGTGCTTTTACCCCTGGCCCCTTTTACAATTATTCCCCAGGGGGGCCCACAAATATGTTTGGCGCCAGACCCACAAAGAGTTAATCCGGCCCTGGGAACAAGGGTTCATGCATTCAGGGCTGCCACATGGCACACACCTGCTCCCACAGCCTTGCAACGCTCATGCACTCAAGCTGGGCGGCAGGAGTGAGCTGCAGTTGCTGCTGACTGCAAGAGGTCTCTGTGGAGCCAGCTCTACGCTTAGTTAAGCAGTTATGTTTCTTCTCTGTTGGCCTTTTCACTGCCCCACTGCCCGATCCCAGTGGTGAAGGAGCAGCTGAGCAGAGGAGAAACAGCAGGAGACTGTTTAATACTGAACTGACTTGAAATAAAATGTTTCACGGAAGTGCATGAAACTGAAATATTTTTTTTTCCTGACAGAAAATCAATATTTATGACAACACCTACATTTCCCCACGGAAAAAAATCTGATTTTACAGAAACTGCATTTTCCATTAAAGTCATTTTGCTGGAAAATTCCTGGCCAGTTCTAACCTTTTTGCACTAAATGCCACACCTGAAACTGTGCAAAATTTGGCCACTAGGCATAGTTGCCACAGGAATGTTTGCAATGGTGAAGGTGTTCATGTTGGTGGGGAGAAGGTATCCAAAAGACAATCATTTCATTGAGTGGTCCACACTATAAACGAGTGTGAAATCCCAGTAAATAATAGATTGCATTGCACTGGGCCATCTGGGGATCAAATCACCTCAAAGAAGTGTAGGGAAGGGCTGAATCTGTTTGGAAACAGGTGTTGGTGAGTGGGGTGACTGACATTTTGTAGATAGTTTGCTCTGGTGAAGGCCCCAGGCTGGTGCAGCTGATTAATGATTGATAATTCCATTCCACTCCCTCTTTAGTGACAGAGCCTGCTAACAACTGTTGGCTACAATTACAGCAGATCAAAGTAGGAGATGATGAGGGGGGTTGGGAGTATGTCCCTGACTGGATAAACACTGGTAATCTTGTAGGAGTGGAACTGGAGGTTAGTGTTAGTGTTAAATGTCTTCTGATTGGTCACTAAACAATGTGAAAAAGGTGCTAAAGCTCATAAGCAGGAATAAACCTTCTCCATGATGTGTTTGCAGAGAGTTTAGTGGCCTGAATTCTTTCTGACTGTCAGCTCTGGGGATTCTGCTTCCTTGGAGCTCCAGTCACAGGTGAGTAGGAGTTTCACTGTATCCTCACACTCCTTACCAGATGCACGAGGGGGATCACCAGGTGATTCAGCCCCAGAGAGAGCTGAGGATAAGGGACATAAAACAAGGGGAGTGGGGAGGAGAGAATGGACATGGAGAGTCCTGTCAGACAAGAAGAGAGGGAGGGGTAATGAGGTGGAGATAGAGAGGGCTCACAGTTCAGAATTCTTGATTTTTCATGTTAGCTGCTGCTAATTGTCTACATTCTCACTTTTTAATAAGAATAAGCAAATGAATTTTAAATTCCCCAGCACTTACAGATCAGATTTCCTGCCGTGTTTAGCTAATGAGATGGCACTAGAGAGTTCTGGCAGGAAATGTGTCCTCTGAGATACAAATACAACTGGGGTCAATAGTTAACTCCTTCCCAAACATTTGTGTCCTTGCTCTGTGCAAGTTCTGCCTGAGTAACTGTAAGAAAATAGCTGTGCTGTTACTCACTTTAAAAAAAGGAGGACGGGGGCTTTTGCACAGTTGAAGAGTAATACAAATATTTCCATGATTTTTTAAAAATATTTACTGCAGAAAGAGAGAGGAGGTTTAGATACAAAGAAAATGATTAATGGAAAAATGGGAAAACCTTCCATATTTGGAGAGTGAAAAGACTGGGACTGTTTCACTTGGAGATGAGACAAATACGAGAGATGGTCAGTGGTGTAGGGAATAGTGAATAGTACAGCAATCCGGTGCCTTTTTTTTTTTTTTTTTTTTTTTTGTGGTCCCCTTCTAATGCAAAAACAAAGAGACAGTCAATAAAAATGAAAAGCTGCAGTTTGAACATTGATAAAAGGAAACCCCTTTCCACACAGTGCACAATTAACTTGTGGGATGCAGTGCCACAAAATGTCACTGAGGCCAAGAGCTTGGTGGGGTTACAGAAGAGCAGGACGTTTATATGGATAATGAGAAAATCGTTAGACACTTTAGTTTGGTACCTTTGTAAAGTGTGAAATGGATATAAACTCTCCTGTTTCCAGGCATAAGCCAACCTCTAACTGAGGTTACAAAGAAACTTCCACTATGGGCAGGTTGTTCTGTAGTTGCCTTCTTGAGGTTTCTTGCACTTTCCTCTGCAGCATCTGGTACTGGTCACTGTCAGAGGCAGTATACATGGACCCTCAGGTCTGATCCAATCTGGAAATGTCTATGTACTGTGACAGACCCAGACCAGTGGGGTACAGGAGTCTGGTAGAGGGCAAATATACTGGTCACTGGATGAGTAGTTTTCTGTTCCCTGAGTGACCAGAGCAGGGGCTGTACTAGAGTAATCAGGAACCTGCTAGAACCAGTTAAGGCAGGCAGACTAATTAGGACACCTGGAGCCAATTAAGAAGAAGCTGCTAGAATCAATTAAGGCAGGCTAATCAGGGCACCTGGGTTTTAAAAAGGAGCTCACTTCAGTTTGTGGTGTGAGTGTGAGGAGCTGGGAGCAAGAGGTGCAAGGAGCTGAGAGTGAGAGGGTGTGCTGCTGGAGGACGGAGGAGTACAAGCATTATCAGACACCAGGAGGAAGGTCCTGTGGTGAGAATAAGGAAGGTGTTTGGAGGAGGCCATAGGGAAGTAGCCCAGGGAGTTGTAGCTGTCATGCAGCTGTTACAGGAGGCACTATAGACAGTTGCAGTCCACAGGGCCCTGGGCTGGAACCCGGAGTAGAGAGCGGGCCCGGGTTCCCCCTAAACCTCCCAATTGACCTGGACTGTGGGTTCTTCCAGAGGGGAAGGTCTCTGGGCTGTTCCCCAACCCACATGGTGAATCTCTGAGGCAAGAAAATCTGCAAATAAGCGCAGGACCCACCAAGATAGAGGAGGAACTTTGTCACAGTACCTAATTATATGTTTTTTCAATACATGAGCAGTTCTCTGCTGTGTTTGCAGCCCGAACATATTAACTCAAAGTTTGTAGCCTTTGGTTAGGGGATGAGATCCAGAAAGTCAAAATAATTAGATGTGAAACAGACCAGTCTATTCTCATGCCCAAGCTGAGTGAAATTAGGGTTACCATATTTTGAGCCTCCAAAAGGAGGACACTCCACGGGGCCCCGCCCACGCCCCTGCCCCAACTCCGCCCCCTCCCCTGCTTCCTGCGAACATTTGATTCGCGGGAAGCCTGAAGCAGGTAAGGAGGGTGTGGGGGGAGGAGGCGCGGTCCAGTCTGGCCCCCCCGGCGTCTCCAGCCTGGGTCGGCTCGGGCTCTGGGGTGCCGGCCCCAGGCCAGCCCCCAGCCGAGCACCCCCGGCCCGCCCAGCACTGCCGGTCCCCGGCCCGGCCCCCGGGCCCCCAGCTCGGCGCCCCCGGCCCCCAGCTCGGCACCGCCGGCCCCGCATGTCCCGATTTTCCCGGACATGTCCGGCTTTTTGGGATTTCCCCCCGGACAGGGATTTGGAGCCCAAAAAGCCGGACATGTCCGGGAAAATCCGGACGTATGGTAACCCTAGTGAAATGCAAAAAAGAATGGCAAAAATAAGGAAAATGATCTTGATTATTGAAAACTGCTCCACTTTATAGTGTTAGGAACTTTGTTTAAAAAAAAAAAAAAACTTTTAACTAATCACTCAGGATCTCATTCCAGTCCCTCATTAGGGATGACAGGGCCATATACTGTAGCTCTAGGCTAGATGCAGTGAGATTGTCATAGAGAGCAGAGGGCTGGTAACAGAGAAAAAACAAAATCTACTCTCCTCCCTGGTTAGTGGGTAGTTCTCTGGGAAAATAGGCACCAAGGGATCAATATTGGGTTCATTAGGGCTCAATCCAAAGAGATCTCCTCCAAGATGCTTGTTGAGTTAATTTTGAAGCCTAAAGCAGGTCTGCTCCGGACTTTGCCGGTTTCCCCTCTCCACTCAGTTTCCAGGCTCCATTGATAGGAGATTGAAGGTGCCCTTTCCGCCTATGCTGTACCCCAGGTGCAGGATCCATTTTGCTGAGTGATTCAGACTCAGCTGGGTCTAAGTGCTCTTTTGGGAAACTGAACTTACTTGAATTGTTCTTTGGGTCTGTGACTTCTTTGAGGTTTTGTTTAAAATAACATTAACTAAGGGAGGGTAAGGAAGAAAGTTGACAGTTGAGATTTCTTTCATAACTCTGGTCTGAGTGAATGGACACACTTGATCATTCAGTTCCTCTCTCTCTGCTTCCCTTACTGCTCTGTGCCTCTCTCTCAGCTTCTTTCATAGCAGCATTCCTCCCTTTGGAGGAGGGGAAGTGCGAGAGAGATTGACAGAAGGAGAGAGCTTCAGGGAGCTGCAGAACTCAATTCTGTGCTGGGAACAGCCACACACCAGTCTCCCTACAGCTCGTTTGGCTGCAGAACCATCGCTGTTGTGTCATGCTCTGAACATTCTAACCCAGCGGTTCTCACTCTCTGATCCACGCATCCCTGGCCATTGGTGTTGTGACGTGCTGCTGTCTCTTTCTTGTTTCATCTGTTTTTAAAAGTAACTTGGGTCATTTGTTGCTCTTCTTTTAAAGAGAAAAGGAGATCTTGGTCACATGCAAGCAAAAGGAAACAAGGAACAGTCAGCATAGCTTCTCCATTAGGTATTTTCACAGCCCTGACTGAGTCTACTGCTGGGTGGCCACTAGACTGCATTAGTTGTCCCCATTCTTTGGATCCCACGTGCTATCAAGCCAGCTGACTCTGGGCAGCATCCAGTCACTGGTTCTACCTCTGCATCTCCAAGGCCTGCTCCTGGGTGCAGAACTCGCTACCTGGCCCCCTTCCTTGGGATGTGGCCTTAGTCCCTGAAACCAGTGATGATCCTCCCAAATCTCCTCAGTCATTTTGTTCACTCTCCCACACTCCATCCCTGTGGATGCTCTGATTTACAGTTTAATTCTTTGGGAACAGTAATGGGGCTTACAAATGCTATACTGAGCATAGACCGAGAGAAAGGAGAGTCTTTCCTGTTTACAAGCAAGCAGCTTGATCACAGCCCCATGGCACCCACAGCTGCAGCCAATAGAGGAAACAAGGCCTGCTAGAAAGGTGAGAGTACAGAGAAGGAAAGGGAGGCAGAAAGGCCTGAGATAGCAAAGGGGTGTGACAGCCCTGCACCAGGCTGCCTCCAGGAAAACAGACAGGAGATTGCAAGCCCATAAAGCGAAGGATTAACAGGCTTAACTGGAGGTGAGAGTTCAGGAACTGGGCTGACTTAGAACAAACTAAGGAAGGTCAGTCAGGAGCAGCTGAGGCCCCTCCAGAGACCAACCAAGAAGCAGTGACTGGGACACGTGGCAGGTAAAATAAGGAACATAAGCTCTGCAAAGGAACTTTACTAATCAATAGGGTTACCATTTTTTAAAATAACAAAATGACGACACTCCAAGGGGCCCTGCCCCTGCCCCAACTCCGCCCCCTTCCCCATCCCAGCCCCACCCCAACTCCGCCCCTTTCCCAAAGTCCCCGCCCCCTCCCCTGAATGCTCCGCCCTCCTGCTCCTCCCCCTCCCCTGCTTCCCGCGAATCAAATGTTCGTGGGAAGCCTGAAACAGGGAGGCAGGCAGCAGGTAAACTGGGGCGGGGGGGGCGTGAGGAGGCGCGGCCCAGTCCGACCCCCTGGCCGAGTGGCTCGGGCCCAGCTCGGCTCGGACCCTGGGGCGCCAGACCCAGTTCCAGCCGAGCGTGCCAGCCCCAGCCCCGGCCCCGGCGGTTCCAGCTCGGCTCGGGCCCCGGCCTCGGCGGCTCCAGCCCGGCTCGGCGTCGGGCCCTGGGGCGCCGGCCCCGGTTCCGGCGGAGTGCGCCGGCCCCGGCTCCGACGGCTCCAGCTCGGCTCGGGACACAGGCACCGGCCCCGGCCGAGCGGCTTCGGCCCCGGGGCACCGGCCGAGCGGCTCCGGCCCCGGCGACTACAGCTTGGATCGGGCACCGGCCCAGCCGGCACCGGCCCGGCCCCAGCCGAGCGGCGGTGGCCGAGCACCGCCGGCCCCAGCAGCTCCGGCCCCAGCGTGGATCCAAGCCTCACGACCCCTCCCTATTTTCCCGGACATGTCCGGCTTTTTGGAATTTCCCCCCGGATGGGGATTTGATGACCAAAAAGCCGGACATGTCCGGGAAAATCCGGACGTATGGTAACCCTACTCGTCAACAGCACAGAGTAGCAGATGAAGGCAAAACAATAAATGCCTGAACATAATTTTACACCTTCCCTGCTCTCTTGCCATTCCTGAGAGTCATTGGGAAGGTTGGTCAGTGTCTTTATGGGGGAAGCAGAGCCCCTCCATTCCTCCCACTGTGTCTTCTGTTTCTTATGGTGGACTAGCTGTCTTGCTTGCTCACAGAGCTTGTTGTTTTTAAAAGCAGGCTCCCTCTGACACTTTTTCTGTGTCTCTACTTCCACTGAGGGTTTTCCATGCTCCAACCCCCCTGTGGGATTAGTGGGAAAAGAGTCATTAAAATAGGGTTACCATATTTCAGCAAGCACAAAAGAAGACGGGAGGAGCCCCGCCCCTGTCCTGCCCTAGCCCCGCCCCTGCCCTTTCCACTCCCTCCCACTTCCCACCCTCCTCAGAACCCCCAACCCTCCCCCTGCTCCTTGTTCCCTGACTGCCCCCTCCTGAGACCCTCCCCCCATCCTAACTGGCCCCCTAGAACCCTACCCCCTACCTGTCCCCTGACTGCCCCAACCCTTATCCACCCCCGCACCCCCAGACAGACCCCCGGGACTCCCATGCCCCATCCAACCACTCCCCACCCCGACAGCCCCCCCCCAGAACTCCCGACCCATCTAAACCCCTCTGCTCCCTGTCCCCTGACTGCTCCGATCCCTCTCCCCACCCCTGCCCCCTGACAGCCCACCCCAGAACTCCCAAACATCCCCCCCGCTCCTTGTCCCCTGACTACCCCTCCTGGGACCCCTGCTCCTAACTGCTCTCCAGAACCCCATCCCCTACCTAAGCCTCCCTGTTCCTTGTCCCCTAACTGCCCCCTCCTGAGACCCCACCCCACCGTAACTGCCCCCCCGAGGACCCTACCCCCTACTTGTACCCTGACTGCCCAAAACCTTATCCACACCCCCACCCCTAGAAAGCCCCCCCGAACTCCTGACCCCCCCCCGCTCCCTGTCTCTTGACTGCCCCCTCCAGAACCTCCCTGCCTCTTCTCCGACCCCCTGGTCCCCTTACCCTACCGCTCAGACCAGCATGCCGGGGAGGAGGAGCAGGGGGAGGAGCTCCAGACTGCCGGTGCAACTGCCGGCTGGTGATCTGCGAATGCAGGGAGGGAGTGATCTCTGCTGCAGGGGAGAGGAGGAGGGGCTCTCTCTGGCTGTTGGAGCCCCATGTAAGTGGCACCATCCGGCCGGCTGCCCTGTCAGCAGCGCGCACTCTGTATGGGGAGGCGGGGGAAGTCCGGACATTTACAGATTCCCCCCGGATGCTATTTTTAACTCTGAAAGCCGGACATGTCCGGGGGAATCCGGACGAATGGTAACCCTACATTAAAAGTCAATGGGTCTGTCAGTAGCAATGGGGGTAAAACAGTGCATTTTTGATGGCTCTGTTTCAGCTGCCCAGACACAGTCATTCCTGCTACAAAATGGGGTTCTAATCCACGCTGATGGTTACAAGTACAAATAGTGTTCATAAAACCAAATGGAATTCATAACTGGCCACGGCCATATCCCCCAAACTGTCACATGGATCACTACTGTTTAGCCACAGAAGAATCAGGGATATGTCTCAGTTTACAGAAAACCGGAAATGAGAACTCCGAGACCTGTGAACTGACCCATAATTCCTTATGAGGTGTTAACTCCAAGACATGCTGCACTGGGACACTTCCTAACACCATGCCAGTCATGGTCTCTGTGTACAGCAGGCCTGGCTCAGCCAAGCAGATGCACCCCAGATGCTGGGGTAAAGACTGGGGCTCCCCTGCTGCCACCCCTGATCCTCTCTGTGGAGAGGGGGGGTCTCTGCTGCTGCTCCTTGAGGTGGAACTGGGAGCCCCATGCTGTTGTTGTTACATCTGTGGGAGGAGAGGGGACCCTCACACTGTGGGTACGCGCATGGGGCAAGGCTATAGTGGAACTACCATTGACCCGATGTCATGGGTGCACTTAGGGCCCCCAAATAACTTTAATTCAGAGGCAAAAAGTTCATGAGGCTGCTTCCATTTGGCAAAGAAGTTGGCCTGATCTTGCCTCTATTTAATTCTTTCGTGCAAGAGGGGATTTCAGTTAAGAACTTTCATTTCATAAGCCACTGGGCTTATTTCTAGCTAGAGTGCTCCTCTGTGAACTTCTCTGTGATATCTGCTACCATCCAGTGTCTGTATAGAGCAGGGGTTGGCAACCTTTGGCATGCGGCTCACCAGAGTAAGCACCCTGGCGGGCCGGGCCGGGTTGTTTACCTGCCGCGTCCGCAGGTTCGGCCGATCACAGCTCCCACTGGCTGCGGTTCGCCGCTGCAGGCCAATGGGGGCTGCGGGAAGTGGCGCAGGCTAGCCGTGGCTTCTCGCAGCCCCCATTGGCCTGGAGTGGCAAACTGCGGCTAGTGGGAGCCGCGATCGGCCGAACTGTGGACGGAGCAGGTAAACAAACTGGCCCAGCCTGCCAGGGTGCTTACCCTGGCGAGCCGCATGCCAAAGGTTGCCGACCCCTGGTATAGAGTCTTTGCAGCTTACTCCTTTGTCATTGGCAAATGGGGATGTCTGGAACGCTGACAGAAAAAAAGACTAGGGATGTGCTGAAAAGCTGTGTGTTCTAGAAGGCTATTTACTGGCTTCTTCTCCGTCTATTACTTGCATAAATCAAGGATCAGACATAGCACCGTCAGGAGCCTATGGGTGCAACCTTATGACCTTGGGCTGTATTAATATTTCTCTTCCCCCTCCCATTACCCATACACCACACCACCAGGAACTGTGTAACACAGTTCACGATGTAACACACACATGGCCTAGACACCTAGAGTTGTCCATGCTGTGTAACACATTCACACCACGGAGTTCTTAGTCCTGGGATTGTGTAAAACACACATACTTATGGCCTGGCATTCCAGGGCTGTTGTAGAGATTTCCTGCCTGGACATTCCATTCTCTCTCAATGTGATCCTTCTATTGGGTTTGGTTCCAGGTTCCAACGCCTAGTGTGATGGATTGGACCCCCCTTTTCGGATGCTACCTGATGTACTGGGGTTTCACTGAGCCCCTCCTGTTCCACAAGCCTGGATTCCCTCTCCCTGTTTTGCTGAATTAGGCTCTCTGGCCTCTTGAAGCACACATACACAGGTAGGGCCACACCCAGCTGCAGACACAGACTGAAGTCAGCTCTGTGTGAGAGGATTCGCACAGCACTCACGTGCACACCCCCTTTGGGGAATAAACCCAAAATTATACTGTCTTGCACTGTATAGAAAGATTTGCCCAGCGTAAGCTCATAAAAATTCACACTCTCCCTCAATGTGAAGAGAGATATGCACAACTTCTTGCCCACCCCCTCCCAAGTTAGAAATTGCACAAACTGGATTTAATTAAATCTTGCATAAAATAAATTTTAACTAAAAAAGGCAGATGTTAAGTGATCATAAGAGACAGCAAACAGAACAAAGCAGATTACTGAGCAAATAAAACAAAACACAGATACTAAGCTTAAGGTCTTTAAGAGACTGGTTTCAAGAAGTAATTTCTCACCCTAAATGTTATTTCAGGCAAGTTGCAGAGTTTCTATAGCTTAGAGTTCCAGTTATTTCTTCTTACAGACTGGATCTCTGTCTCAGTCTGGTCTCACCCCTGCCTTTCCACTCAGGTTGATTCCTTTGTTCCTTCAGGTACTTTCAGCAGTCTTTCTTCTTGGGTAGGCAATGGAGGAGAGTCCAGATTAATCCCCTCCCCAGCCTTAAAAAGAATTTACCTGAAGAGGGAAACCTTTGTTTGATTCCCCATCCCCCTATAAAGGAAAAGTACCAGCAGTGTCCAAGGTGGTATATTGTATCAGGTGATCTTATCTTAGTAGTGTCACAGCTATCTCAGGAAGGAGAGAGATTAGTGTGGAAACAGGGTTAAAGGATTTAAATATAGGCCTCTCAGTTGTAAGAAACAGAGCAATTGTTATGCTAAGTCTTAGCTGATATCGCGGAACCTGTAGAAGCAGGGCTCATGTCAGAAGCAGGTGGGAAGACAGCAGAGTAGAGTCAGCGTGACCCAGCCTTGAGATAGCGATGTTTTGAGAACAGAAGTGAGAAAATATAGGAATGGGCAGGACATAACATAAACAAACTGCAGATGTTTTTATTTAATGCATGCCATTAAAATGTATAAATGCTTGTGTGATATTGCTTGTACTTTGAAGAAACTGAGGCAGAGATGCTCTCTGTCAGCTGTGTTCTTCCCTTGCAATTGCATGTCTTGAATAAAGCTGTCTTTGATTTTGTTGCTTCCAACCTGAGAGTGGAGTTCGTTTCTTCCACATTAGTATCTTCACATTGTTTCTTCCTAATGGCCCATCAAGGCTGTAATGGCTGGTTGTCTGGTGTGTCTCTCCCAGATATAGATATATATATATACACACACACACACACACAGAGTTGTAATTGTTACATAGTCAATATTCCTAACTTTAGATACAACAATGATACATGCATACAATTTGGATAATCTCATTCAGTAAATCATAACATTTCCAATGATACCTTACAAGACCCATCTTGCATAAAATATATCTTAGGCCATATTCATATCATAACCATATTTCTATGAAGAATATGGGGTGTAACGTCACACCTAGGTGAAGATGTGACCCTGAAATGTAACTCTATGCTTTCTTTTACAGGTAATCTATCAGAGGGTCAAAGAATCTTTTGATCCACAGCATAGCTACCTACAGCAAGTTATATGGAATCAAAATCCTGGAACCACTCAGGAGAAAGTGCATTTCAGTGACACAAGGTTGAATGCATCATCCATTGCTGTCCATGGGATGAAATGGGAAAATGAGGCATTATAACAGGGCCTCATCCATTCCTTTCTTCGTGACACGTTGGAAAAAGAAATATGCATCTCTATACAAAGTACGTTTTAAACCTGCCTTGTATTATTTTTATTTATTTGTTTGTTTGTATTACTGAAGTGCCTAGAAACCCTAGTCATGGACCGGGACCTCATTGTGCCCCAAGGAGTAAACTAATATATGGTACAGTGTCTTCTGATAGAAGAAACCAGACACTTGAGAGTTTCATTACTGTGAATAGCTTATATGAGAAATTACTGCTATTAATTCACATTGTGGTAATGCCTCAGAGGTCCCAATGAGTCCTAGACCCATGTTGTGCTAGGCACTGTATAAAAGTCCCAAAGAACTTGTAAGCTAAGATATAAATATTTGAAACAATCTTTACACAAATACTCATTTTAGATGTGGGCTGTCACTGAAATAGTTGACAATGGTGCCTGTTAAGAAACTCATCCCAGTTAGTCAAAATATCGAACATTGGGAATATGTAAATAAACTTGAAAATATTGAGTATGTATGAAGAATATATCGGGGCCCAGCAAGGAAATAAAATAGAAATTTGATCAAGATACATGTCTGCTTGGTTCGTCTTTCCCTTCCCCCACCCAATCCAATCAATCTTCACTTGACAAGGTTCTTAAAGTAGGTGTGACTTACCATTATGCTAGATACAAAACTTACCTATGCTGATGATAATGACATAGAGTCTACCCTCTCATGCGGAAAAAATTGTAAGAGGCCATGGTGAGGAACAAAGGTTGGTGCGGTTTCCCTTATTGGAGTTCCCCCAAATTAATTTGCTGGGGAAACAGGGTTTGCCCACCCACGGAGACCCTGTGCCTTCCCGCTGCCTTCAGGGCCTCTGCTACTTGTTGAAAAGGTTCTAGTGCAACCTTGCTGACAGGGTCTCCTTTGCCAAAAACTGCTCCTGGAGTCCTTCTGGACAGGGTGGATTTGATTTAAATCATGATTTAAATTGCTAGTCAGGACGACTCGATTTAATCATGGATTTCTACATAAAAGTGCATTCTTGTTGGTTGTTATAACCTTAATACATATTCTTCACAACTCCGAGATAGATGTAGGTTTCATTTTTAGAAGGTACACACTATACATTTTTTAAAGTGATTTATTTTGAAAACTTTTCAGATTAGTTTTACAGCTATATCAGAAAATGAATGATTGTTTGGTTATTTCATTTACCAAAGGTAATTGAAGCAGATATTTAGGAAGTCATTGGGAGGTGAACTATCTCCAATTCAACAGGTTAATCATGAATATTTGGAGGATTTTTTTGCCATCCTGTATTAGGAGGAGAACATCAGACAGACATTTAAGTTGTTATAGTTGACCAAAACAACAACGTTATGTATTCTGGGGTTTTTTTTTCTTCAACAGCAAACATATAATATTTTAACAAAACAAACATGAATTTTTGAATTTAGTTAAACAATTTAAAAAAACTTGAATGTTTAACTAAAATAGTTAAATGAAATATTTAAAAAAAAATGACTCTGTCAGCCAGGTCAACGTGAGAAACTTAAAATATTGGCTTCTGCAGCTAACTCAGTCGTCTTCACCTTCATTTTCCTGTTTGTTCATAATCTGGAAAAGAAAAACAAGCTTTCCTGCTTTTTCAGGTCCCAAACAATTTCTCTATTTGGAATGAATTAGTCCAAAGGAAGAAAATATTCTTTCTACACCAACAGAAGAAGCTACTGCTGTTAAAATTGAGGTTATCACTTCAACAGTTGAATCTAAGTGCTTAAGTGACGTCCACCAGTTCACTGGTGTGACTTTCTTTAAAACGTCATCAGCAAACATATATTTCTTGAATGGTTCTTATTCCCAAACTGGGTCTCTTTTACAGCCTGCTGCCATTATAGGTTTTCCCTTTTAGTGAGAGAATGGTATGGTAGATCTCAAATCAATGAAGGTTACACTCAGAAAGACCTCAAGACTTCTGGAATATGCTGCTCAACCAGTTTCACTTTTGTTTCTACTGCCTGTCCCTCCCTTCTCACATTTATCTCCAGACTTCTTTTTTCTCTTTGGCCAGATCTATTCCGCCCCCAACAATCTTCTATTCATTGAACTTTTTGAAACTTTGCACTTTTAGAGAGAGGTAAGGGATTGACTCTGTGTACACAAATTTGCAGAGGGACAATAGGGTTGAGGTCTGTTATTTCTCACCTCTATATATTATTTATTTATTTATTTAAAAACATTTTTGCTGTTAACAAGCATGTTATCTCTGCACACACAAATCCACAGTTTGAGAACCACAAAACTAAGCATCTATGATGATATCTTCTAGACTGAGCACTGAGTCCCATTGGGTAGCTAGAAAGAATAACCTTAAGAATCTATACAGAAGCCCCTGAAACCCCATAAAATTGAGTTCCTAATCCATGAACTATTGAAACTCATTTACAAAACTTTTCTTAAACATTACATGAATATATTGTCTCGTACTATAGAATTGGAATTTATAATCCCTATTCCATGATGACATACATGGTAGCTCAGATATCTTTATTAAAACTATCTTTAGATAGATTTTTTTGATAAAATGCTTTTTGAGGAAAAAAACCTGATTTAAATAAAAAAAATCTTTTTTTATTATTATTTTTTAAATCCTTGATTTTTATCCACCCTGCTGCTGTAGGGATACTCCTAAGCGTGAAGGGACTCCTCTCACTTGGTGTATATACCCCAGGTTGTATAAACTTCTGAGCAGATTTCCCCCATGGGGCTGATAGGTGGAATGAAATCATAGAAGCGTAGGAATGGAAGGACCTCAATAGGTCATCTAGTCCATTGGTTCTCAACCAAGGGTACTCATACCCCAGGGGTACACAGAGATCTTCCAGGGGATACATCAACTCATCTAGATATTTGCCTAGTTTTACAACAGGCTACATAAGCACTAGTGAAGTCAGTACAAAGTAAAATTTCACATAGTGACTTGTATATAGAGCAATATAAACTATACACTGAAATGTAAGTCACTGTCATCATGTTCCTATTACACCTCTGGCATTTAGGGCAGTGACGAAGCTCCTCCACTCCTGTCTGTTTCTGGCAAGTCTTTCAATGGTTCCCCAGCTGTGCCCCAGGTTTTTCAGCTCAGTTTCCACAGCTCTTCGCCATGTTGTTTTCGGGCGGCCTCGTTTTGGCTTGCCTTTAGATGTCCATCTTATTGCTACTCTGGTGATGGAATCCATCCGAAGCATATGACTGATCCATCTCCAACGCCTCCTGGTAATGATGGTGCTCGGATCCTCTTGGCTGCACTGTGACAATAGAACTTGGTTTGAGATTGTTCTGGGCCAAAAGATACAACCTGGCTTAGAAAAATCCTCCGTATGGAATGAAGACAGTTTGGACATGTCATACTTTCTCATTCTGCAGCATTCTAGATCTATAAAGTAGTGTTGAAAGTACGCAGCTCTGATAAATCTTGAGTTTGATTTTGGTGTCGTATTTTGACGATTTCCAGACTGTATTTAAGCTCCTGAAGGTGTTCCTGGCTTTATTGATTTTGTTCCGGATGTCCTGGCTTGTTCCACCATCCTGGCTGATGGTGCTGCCCAAGTATGTGAATGTTTCTACATTGGTGAGAACATAATCCTCTATCCATACTGGTGGTGGTGAGGCAATATTAAAGGTCATGATATCGGTCTTGTTGCGGTTGATTTTCAGTCCAATTTGCTGGCAGAATGTGTTGAGTCGAGTTGGTTTTTTCTTGTATATGGTGTTGGATATGTGATAGGAAAGCGACATCATCTGCAAAGTCCAGGTCGTCAAGGGATGAGAAGAGTGTCCATTTAATGCCTCTTGGCATGTCTTCTGTTGTACGCTGTATTACCCAGTCGATGGCAATGTTGAAGAGGATTGCAGACATGACACACCCCTGACGTACTCCTGTTTTGACTTCAAAACTGAGCTCACTGTGATCAACACTGCATGTAAAGTTGAAATGGAATCTTTTGATGATGTTGATTATACGGAAAGGAATTCCATATTCCTGCAGAATGCGCCATATGCTGGTCCTCTGAATGCTATCAAAAGCCTTCTCAAAGTCTATGAAATGTATGTAGCGTTTCCGTTGCCACTCTAAGTACTGTTCTATTATGTTTCGTAGAGTGAAGATCTGGTCTGTGCATCCATGCCCTTTCTGAAAACCAGCTTGCTCTTTTATGAGAACGCTATATATGCCTCTGACTATGATCTTACACCATACTTTGCTTGGCACAGATAAAAGTGTGATACCACATCAGTTATTACAATCACTGAGAGTTCCTTTCTTTGGTATCCTGACTATAACCCCATTGGTCCACTTGTCTGGCACTTTTTCCCTTTCCCAGACTGACGTAAATAGAGGGGCCAGGATAGATGCTGCTAATTTAGGATTTACCTTGAACAATTCTGCATTCAAGTTATCTTTGCCAGGAGCTTTCCCATTTGTTAAGGATTTGATGGTTTGAATGATCTCTTCCTTAGTTGGGGTGTCTGTGTTGATATCAAGATCTTCTGCCTCCTGGATGTTTGCTTCTGCTTTAGGTGGCTCCCTGTTCAACAATTCTTTGCAATGCTCTGTCCAGCACATTTCTTGTTCTTTTACAGTTGTTAGTAGGTGGTCTTGTTTGTTCCTGATGACAGTGTTTGTTGGTGTCTGCCATTTACCACTGATAAGCTGTGTCATTTTGTAGACGGTTCCTTGTTCACCACAAGCAGCTGCATCCTCTGCTTGTGTTGCCAGATTATCAATATAATGCTGTTTGTCCACTCTCACAAGGCATTTGACCTTCTGGTGTGACTTGCTACACTGCTTGTGGTATTTGTCCTTTAGCTTCTGGGATTTTGTGTCTAAAACTTTTTTCTTCTGGGCTCATCTGGTTTCTATGGTGTTCCATGTGCTTGGTGTAATCCACTTCTTCCTTCCTTTTCTGCCTGTAGCCTAGACAGGCTTCACTGCTCTGTTTATAAATTGCTGTTACGTTGTCCCACTTCTTGTTGATCTCCTCATCTGCATTCCGCTCCTCTTCATCAAGGTCTGCAAGTGCTTGAAACCTGTTCTTTAACTGCAAAACAAAGGCTTTCTGTATTTCAAGGGACTTTAGCTTGTCAATATCATAACATCTATGTCCCTTGTTTGGTGAACTCACACTTCTGTTTTAGCTTGATGGAGGCTGTCACAAGGTGGTAGTCACTTCCAACGTCTGCACCCCTTCTCACTTTCACATCTGTCAGTGAGCGTCGCCATTTGCCATTGATCATGATATGGTAAATCTGGTTCTTATCTGTGCCATTTAGAGAACACCATGTCAGCTTGTGAATTTCATGATGTTCCAATAGGGTTCCATCAATGACTAGGTCATTCATATTACAGAAATCAACAAGTCTCTCTCTGTTTTCATTCACGGTGCCACACCCATGTCTTCCTATTGCTCTGTTGTTGTTTGTGTTGCCCTTAACGACCTTGGCATTCAGGTCGCCCTCTCTAACTCTGCCTGTAGTGTAAGGTAGAATTTGTCCTTTACTACTTCATCACTGTCATTTGTCGGAGCATAGCACTGAATCAGGGTGATGATATGATGTTTCCCTTTCAGTCAGGCTCTCATAAGTCTGCTGCTGATGGATTTCCATTCAAGCAGGGAATGCTCATGGTGTTGTCCATCATCACGTCCAGAAAACAATAACGTTTCTCCAGAGGCGGTTGTTAATCTTCCTGATCCCGTCCATCTGCTCTCGCTGACACCCAGGACGTGTAAGCTGTAGCGTCTCATCTCTGCTGTGACCTGAGCTAGCTTTCCTGTTTTGTACATTGTCCGTACGTTCCCAAAACCAAGTTTGGTTTTTGTCTTGGTGTTGAGCACTTTAGTCTTCATGCCAGTGGCTTCCTTTCGGCTTTCACCACTGGCAGTCATACAGGTCATTGACTCCTGATGGCCATCACACACAGTAATGGTTGATTTCTCCGTTGCTGTTTCCGTAAAATATGTTGTTTTTTACGGGACAGGGTTGTTAGCCCCATGTCTAACCCCCAACCTGGAGGACCAGGGTGCAAGGCGTCCCCAGCTATTCTGGGGTCCTATTCAGGCCTCCGTGGGGAGGGCAGGGGCTGGCCCCAGGCCTCTGCGCAGGGGTGGGGTGGGGTGGGGCTGGCTTGGGGGGACAGGGGGGAACCGACCCCCAGCACTCACCAGCGGCATGGCTGGGGCCGGGTCGCTGCACTTCCCACCTCCGGTGAGTGCAGGCCTGGCCCTGCTACAGTCCTCAGGGGAGTGGGGGTGGGGCTGGGGCTGAGCAGGGGTGGGAAGAGGCGGGGGTGGAGCGGTGAAGGAAGCGGAGCAGGGCAGGGGCTTTGGGGAAGGGGTAGAGTGGTGGTGGGGCTGGGGCAGGGTAGGGCCTGAGCAGGAGTGGGAAGAGGAGGGGCTGGGGCAGAGCAGGGGTGGGGGCCATGGGGAAGAGGCGGGGCAGGGGCTGGAGCAATATGCAGCTGCGCTGGGCACCAGGAAATTTTTGTGCCTCAAATTTCCTGGTGCCCTATGCAGCTGCGTACTTTGCATATGGGTAGGGACGGCCCTGCCAGGGTGTCCGCTTTGTCTGGCCCCTCCCCCACAGACCAATCTGGCACGGTTGAACCTACCAGGAGCAAAAAGCCCCCGGCGACACAAACTCCGGGGATCATTAGAACACGCAAGCTGTCCCGCCACGACAAGGCACTGACACCAGAGGACAGAGAAATGTAAGTACAATATTTATATTCCCATAGACTTATTTTATAATTATATGGTAAAAATGAGAAAGTAAACATTTTTTTTAGAAATAGTTTGTAGTGACACTTCTGTATTTTTACATCTGATTTTATAAGCAAGTAGTTTTGAAGTGAGGTGAAACTTGGGGTATGCAAGACAAATCAGACTCCTGAAAGGGGTACAGTAGTCTGGACAGGTTGAGAGTCACTGATCTAGTACAGTCCTTGGCACTGAGGCAGGACTAAGTATTATCTAGACCAGGGGTAGGCAACCTATGGCATGCATGCCAAAGGTGGCATGCGAGCTGATTTTCAGTGGCACTTACACTGCCTGGGTCCTGGCCACCGGTCCTGGGGGCTTCTCTGCTGGCCTGGGATACCAGCCACCGGCCCCCTGACAGCAGGGGTTCTGTACACCGGCCCCGCTCAGCCCGCTACCGGCCCTGGGTCCTGGCTACCAATCTGGGGGCTCTGCTGCCAGCCTGGGGTCCCGGCTGCCGGCCTGGGGCTCTGCAGCTGCCCCCAGCTGTGGCCCACTGGCCCCAGCGTGGGCAGTGAGGGGTGCAGACAGGGGCAAGAGGGGGTGCTGAGCTTAAAAATTGTTCCAGCACCACTGTACTGGGATATTTTAAGTCCTGATTTGCTGCTTACATCACTATCACGCCACGTGGAACAGCATACGGCGTTTGACGTTGAGATTAGAATGTACATGCAAGAACTGGAATCAGAATTTTCTGACATTTCAAGATTTCCAGTGATTTGGCCCAATGCTTTCTTTTCTAATTAAACCTGAAAAGTTCAACGAAAGCAACTTGGATTTGTCTGTATTTCAGTGGATGGGTGTTGAAGATTTTGAAATGCAGCTCATTCAGTTAAAAAGCTCAGAATTATGGGCATCAAAGTTTGGAGATCTGCGGAGTGCACTTGAAGCTACCGAGAGAGATCATGGGGCCTCTATTCTGACCTGCTGGACGTCCCTGCCAGTGAAATGTAAGTGTTCAAAGAAAATTGTGTTTGCAATGGTTTCAGCATTTGGATCCACATACCTGTGTGAACAGGTATCTTCACACATGAAATCTGTCCTCTGTCCCTCTCGGAGCCGGTTAACAACTGATCATTCAGAAGCCTGTGTGCAGCTTAAAATATCCAAATACGTGCCAGATATTGCAAAACTCAGCAAGGAAAATCAAGGGAAAGGATCACACTAAACTGATAAGATCTGCATTTTAATTTAATTTTAAATCAAGCTTCTTAAACATATTAAAAACCTTATTTACTTTACATACAACAATAGTTTAGTTATATCAGAGGTCGGCAACGTTTGGCACGCGGCTCGCCAGGGTAAGCACCCTAGCGGGCCGGGCCAGTTTATTTACATGCTGACGCAGCAGGTTCGGCCGATTGCGACCCCCACTGGCCGCGGTTCGCCGTCCCGGGCCAATGGGGGCGGCGAGAAGCCGCGGCCAGCACATCCCTCGGCCCACGCCGCTTCCCGCCACCCCCATTAGACCGGGACGGCGAACCACGGTGAGTGGGGGGCCGCGATCAGCCGAACCTGCCGCGTCAGCAGGTAAATAAACTGGCCCGGCCCGCTAGGGTGCTTACCCTGGCGAGCCGCGTGCCGAACTTTGCCGACCCCTGAGTTATATATTATAGACTTATAGAAAGAGACCTTCTAAAAACATATTACTGGCATGCAAAACCTTAAATTAGAGTGAATAAATGAAGACTTGGCACACCACTTCTGAAAGGTTGCCGACCCCTGATCTAGACCATCCCTGACAGGCATTTGTCTAACCTCTTCCTAAAAATCTCAAATGACAGAGATTCCACAACCTCAATGGGTAATATGTTCCAGTGCTTAACTATCCTTACAGTTAGGAAGTTTTTCCTAATGTCCATCCTAAATCTTCCTAGCTCAAATTTAAGCCCATTACTTCTTTTCCTGTCCTTGATGGATAAGGTGAACAATTTATTACCCTCCTCTTTATGACAACCTTTTACGTACTTGAAGACGGCTATCATGTCCCCCCTCAGTCTTCTCTTCTCCAGACTAAACAAATCAATTTTTCTTTCAATTTTTGCTAGTCATAGCAGTAGCGTAGCTGGGTGGGAGCGGAGCAGCGGCCGCTCCCCCACTGAGCACAAGTGGCACCTTGTCAATTTCTTGGTGCCTTTTTAATTTTTACTCATCCAGAGGGAACAGGGGGAGCGATCAAAAAAAGGCGCCACCCACTGTGGCACTTTTACTCACCCGGTGGCGCTCCGGGTCTTCAGCGGCACTTCGGCAGCAGGACCTTCACTCGCTCCGCGGGTATTCGGCGGCATTTCGGCGGCGGGTCCTTCACTGCCGCCGAAGACACCCGGAGCGAGTGGCCGCCGAAGACCCGGAGCGCTGCCGGGTGAGTAAAAGTGCCACCAAGTGAGTAAAAGCGCCGCAACGGGTGGCGCCTTTTTTTGATCGCTCCCCCTGTTCCCTCCACCTGGCTACGCCACTGAGTCACAGGTCATGTTTTCTAGACCTTTAATCATTTTTTTGTTGCTCTCCTCTGGACTTTCTTCAGTTTGTCCACATCTTTTGTAAAGAGCAATGCCGAGAACAGGACAGCGCTTGAAAAGAAATGCTTTACCTTTGTCAGCCACAGTCAATCGCTCCTTTTAGCTAGCAGCATTTCAGTTATTTGGTTTATAGTTGATTTGCTCTCCTCACTTGCTGTGGTCCGACAGGAAATCTGTGTAGGCTGCATTCAAAGTATTGATGGGTTTTGAGATGAGCATATAAAATATTAATTTCCCATGGATTTCTGTTGGCTCTGTAGGCCACTATCTTTTCCCCATAAGCCCAGCTGAGTCACTTCAGGATCTGTAAATCTTCACCTCTCTGATCATCTGCCTTTGTTCTCTCTCTGAGACCAAATTCCAATTTAAAGCGGTTAGCTTAATAGCAAAATGTAAATTCAAGAGCTGGCCAGCAGAATTTCCCTCCTATGAAAAATTTCACCATTTTGAAAAAAATGGTTTGCCCCAAATTGGACAAAAGGTTTAAAAATATATACATCTTCAAGGGAGAACTGGAATGGGCCTTTTCATGTTGTTCCCTGGGCTTCCCAGGCAGCTGCTTCCCCTGGCTTGCTCACAACTTCCCATGATCCCTGGCAAGTGGCTCCCCAACCTGTCAGCTCCCAACTTCCTGGGCAACTGCCCTTCCAGACTGCCTGAGTCTTCCCTGTCATCTTCACAACAGATCACGTTCTGCACTGATACAGCCCAGAGATCATTTCTCTAATGCTCCAGGAACTCAGGGGACATTTCAGATTTTTTTGAGAGGGAGGGGGGCAACTTTAACTGTGATTCCAGAAGCTACTTAGGCACCTGAAAACTCTAGTTTTTTTGGCATATAACTTAGAAATTAGCTGACAGAAGCACTGTATCTAATTCTTATATAAAGAAAGAAAAAAATATATATACAAACACCAGTTAAAGCCATATTTTAATTTTATATGTAAATTTTAGAACAACCAGGAGATAATACAGCAGGATATTCCCAATTCCAAGCCTTGAAGGAACATAAGAACAGCCATACTGGTTCAGATCAAAGGTCCATCTAACCCAGTATCCTGTCTTCTGACCGTAGCCAATGCCAAGTGCTTCAGAGAGATTGAACAGAACGGGTAATCATCAAGTGATCCACCTCCCTGTTGTCCACTCCCAGCTTCTGGCAAACAGAGGCTAGTAGGGACACTGTCACACTCAGACCATGGGGTTGTATCCCTGCCCGTCCTGGTTAATAGCCATTGTTGAACCTATCCTCCGTGAACTTATCTAGTTCTTTTTTAACGCTATTATAGTTTTGTCCTTCACAACATCCCCTGGCAATGAGTTCCACTGTGAAGAAGTACTTCCTTTTGTTTGTTTTAGACCTGCTACTTATTCATTTCTTCCCCTAGTTATTGTGTTATGTGAAGAAGTAAATAACATTTCCTTATTCACTTTCTGCATGCCAGCCAATATTTTATAGACCTCGATCAAATCCCCCCTTAGTCGCCTCTTTTCCAAGCTGAACAGTCTGTCTTTTTAATTTCTCCTCATATGGAAGCTGTTCCATACCCTTAATCATTCTTGTTGCCCATCTCTGTACCTTTTCCAATTCCAATATTTTTATTTTTTTAGTTGGGGTGGCCAGATCTACACACAGTATTCAAGATGTGGGCGTACCATGGATTTATATAGCGGCATTATGATTTTATGTCTTATCTATCCCTTTCCTAATGGTTCCTAACGTTCTGTCAGCTTTTTGACTGCTGCTTCACATTAAGCAGATGTTTTCAGAGAACTATCCACAGTGACTCCAAGATCTCTTTCTTAAGTGGTAACAGTTAATTTAGACCCCATCATTTTGTATGTATAACTGGGATTATATTTTCCAATATACATTACTTTGCATTTAATTTCCTATATCAGTTTGAGCCTTAATGCAAGAACTAATAACTTTTACCGGTAAATAAAATTCATGCAGAATATTTGCTCACTATCATTGTCCTTCCCAAATCACACCAATCACTTTCAAACACCCACATATAAATTAAAATAAAAAAGTATTACTGTGACCGGGGTCCCAATGGAGAGCCAGCGTGGTCACTCAATTAGGGTGAACTGCAAAGACTGGGGCAGACAATCCCCATAAAGCTGGTGGATATTCCAATGCTTAGATTTACCAAGCCAGCATAAAACAGCTTCTTTATTACCTTACTGGTTACTCAGAAGTCCAAACAACACTGTTCCCTTAAAGTGATCCAATCTTAGGCCTCCATCTAGGTACCCACGTCAAATATGATGAAAATTTCTGTAAATCTTATTTCATCACATAAAAGAATAGATTGTACCAATCCCAAAGGATCTGACACATTACCTCCCAGGTTTATGAATGTTTCAGATCTTACCCAAATACATGCTACAGCCAATTCTTATTTAATAAATTTTAGTTTAGTTAAAAACAAAAGAGAGACTATGGGTAAAAGATCATTATACACACAGACATGAGTTCAATTCATTGAGGTTCAGATTCATAGCAGAGATGCTGAGCTTTGTAGTTGCAAAAAGTTCCTTTAGAATTCAGTGCATAGGTCACAGTCCAATGTCCAAATCTCATATTCAGGGCGCACCAGCATAACTGGGACCTCAGGCTTGCGACTCAAACTTACCCTGATGAAGTCTAAGCAGATCTGAGATGACAGAATCAGGACCCAAGGATTTTTTATACAATTTCATGTCCTCTTTGACAAGTTGGGATTTCCTCGGGGAACAAAAGATAATTAGGATGACTTTGAAGGAGGTCCATCACTGGTACTTAGCTATACGAATTAACAGACGGCCATTTGCTTGTTCCACTACCATTCACAGTTCATTTCAAAGAGAGATGAATACCGAAATGTCCCATGTTTACAATTCATTTAAACGATAGGATCTTCTTTGGACCTCTGAATGATCAGAATACACCATAGACAGGGACTGTTGATTACATTGTTGACCCTACTCATACATATGTAAATACACAAAAACACAAACATTATCTCCCCACATGTCTTTTGAGGTTATTTATTTTGCAGGATGTGTAACCCTTTCTAGCCATGCGTCACAATTATGTTTTGGAAAATATAAGCAAGCAAATATAGGCCGTCTTAATTTGTATAACCCATTAAAAAGTTACAAAGTCTTAAAGTAGTTGAGTTCCCCCTCAGACGTTCTTCTAAAACATGGACTAACTAACAAATTAAAGAAGGAATTTGTTTTCGCACTAGCTTTAAAAAAAGGAAAGACCAAAAGCTTTTAAAGTGATAATTGGAAAGAAAATATTACAATAAATTGGCCAACATGGGTTTCCTATCAGCTCTAAGACACCTGAAGGTGTATTTCCAGTAGATAAAAATGTTGTTTTTTTCCTATGGCAATGTGTTTTCTTTTCCTATTAAGTTATTTGGTAATTAGAAATGAAGTCTTAAACATTATAATCTATTTATACAGTGCATTTGATATTTCTTCAGCACAAATGAAAACACGCTCCAGTTCAAGGTACTAAAGGTGTAAAGATTCAAAAGATAAAAATGAATTTAAAAATTGAACTTGTATTTACAAATGACTAATCTAAAAGCCTGTTTTAGCCTCTGGAAACTGTAAGGGCGGAAAAGTGTGTTGGGTCACTACAAAAACTAATTTCCCCCTACTGTTACTCACACCTTCTTGTCAACTGTTTGAAATGGGCCACCCTGATCACATTGGCCTCATTACCAGTACAAAAGCGATTTCTCCTCGCTTGGTATTCTACTGTTGAGAATAGCCCACTTCCACTTTAATTGAATTGTCTTGTTAGCACTGATCCCCCACTTGGTAAGGCAACTCCCATCTTTTCATGTACTGTGTGTATATACCTGCCTACTGTATTTTCCACTCCATGCAGCTGATGAAGTGGGTTTTAGTCCACGAAAGCTTATGCCCAAATACATTTGTTAGTCTCAAATATTAAGGAAGTTAGTAAAGAGACCTGTTCTAAGGCTGTAACAACCTGGTAGGATGAAGAGCACTCCAGGAATTATGTGTTTGTTTTTTAAAAAGGCCCAGGCCAAGGGTACATTGACTAGATCAAGAAAGAAAACATGTTTATTTTCTGATTGAAAAGCAGAGATATGTACAATAACTTCCTTTGATTTCCATCCGGAGCAACTGAAATGTAGGGAAGCACTGACTGTTACACTGAAAATAAAACTGATCAGCTTTGTGAGAGAGACTTAAGGAGATCAGCAATCCTTAGGTTTCTTCTCTCCACAAAGGCGAGCCACAAACTGCTCTCATCCTGTCAGCTGGGTAAGGAGGAGTTATTTACTCACATGGAGTGCTTTGAGTGCACCTCTGTTCCCCGCAGACGCGGATTTACAGTAAAACACAGGGTGCCCTGGCATGGGGCCCCTCAACGATGGGGGGCCCAGGGCCAGGCAGCTGCGGGGGCAGAAGCTTGGTCCTGCCGGCTCCTGCTGCAGGCTCTGCCCCCACCGGCATCCAAGCTCCCCACTTCCCCGCCTCATCCCCCGAGTGTTACGCGTTCCTGCCCCTCCTGTTCCCTCCCAGTGCTGCCCCCACCACCGAACAGCTGTTTGCCGGCACTTAACTTGCTCCAGGAGGGAAGGGGAGGAGCAGGGCCCCAGGGCACTCAGGGGAGGAGGTGGAGAAGAGGCGGGGGTGGAGCCTTGAGAAAGAGGGTGGAATCGGGGTAGGACGGAGCAAAGGTGGGGCCCCTGCACTCCCCCTACCCCCCTGATGTGAGCTTCTCAGGGCTGGGGTGGAGCAGGGAGCACCCCCACGATCCCAGTCCACACCCCCTGCCCTGACTCCTGCACCCCCCTCACACACCCTCAGCCCCCTGCCCTCCCTGACTCCTGCACCCCCCTACACATAACCAGCCCCCCTACACCCCATGCCCTGACTCCTGCATGCACACACACATCCCCACCCTGAGCACCAAACGGGAGCTCCTGCACCCCCCTCCCACATTCCCACCTGCACCCCTCACACCAAACGGGAGCTGCCCCAGGTAAGCACTCCACACCCCAACCTCCTGCCCCAACCCTGAGCTCCTCCTGCATCCTAACTCCTGGCCAGATCCTGCACCCCAACCCCTCAGCCCCCTCCTGCACCCTAACTCCCTCCCAGACCCTGCACTCCCAGCCCTGAGCCCCCTCGTGTACCCTAAACCCCGGCCAGACCCTGCACCTTAACTTCCTCCCAGACCCTGCACCCTCAGCCCTGAGCCCCCTCCTGCACCCTAAGTCCTGGCCAGACCCTGCACCCCAACATTTTTTTACATTTTTTTTTTATAAAGCGCTCTTATCCAATAGTTAGCTAATGGTACAAACAATATTTGGAAAGATCATTAAGTGGTCCGCCGAGACCCTCAGCAATTTTCAAGTGGTCTGTGGAAAAATAAGTTAGACTACAAAAACAATCAAGATACCTCACTTTATTTTCATTTACTTCCTATTACTTATAGGAGGAGGATGAAGGGAAAAAAGAAAGAAAAACAGGGGCACAGGGGGAGATAAGAGAGAATGTTCTTTTTCTTGGCTGGGTCCCAAGGAGGGGCTCCAAAAATGAAGCTGAGCACAGGGCCCCACTAACTCTAAATCTGCCACTGGTTCCCAGGGCTGCTAGCACTGCTTCTGGCTGGGAGGGCTGGCAGGGGGGTTTCTAATGGGGCACAGGCTCTCAGCTGCCCAGCTGGTGGGGGCATTGGGACCCTCACTAGACTCACTCTGCAGACAGCGATGCAGACAGCTCTCCCTCTCCTTCTCCCAACCACAGAGCAGCAGCACACACAGCTGGAAAACTTACATTTCCCACAGGCTGGAGCCCAGAGGAAGGCGCGGGGGGAGCGGGGGAGATCTGTTGTTCCAGCTCTGTAGGGACAGTCCTGTCAGCCTTCCGGGTCCTCCTGCGAGACCGTGGAGAAGCAGTTCATTTTCCTGTGTGCACTCTCGGCTGTCAGAGACTCACGCTGTGGACTTGGTTACATGACGCCTGGAAGTTCTGTTTCCAAAGCCCTGTTCTTCCCAAGGAGAAGTCGAGGAGGAGGAAAACCAAGGAGCAGTAATCCGATCTCACTGAGGGTAAGGAGGCTGAAATAACAGTTATAGATTCTCCTCAAAGAAGGGCTAATCTGCGCCTGGAATCTCCTCAAAGAGCACTAATAATATTATAGTCTGCACATGTCCTTTTGCATCTGTGGCTTGGGTGGAGAGGGGAGGGGAAGCCGGTGACTGATGTGTATGAAAAACATAAGGTTAAAAAGGTGTTTGACAACTGTTTAAAAACAGCCTAAGGTGGTCTAAGCATCCTGGATGAAAACCAGTCTAGCTAGCAGGATATAGATATGAAATGGAGCAACTCATACAGTTTTTAGAGGTAGACAATATAAAGTATCTGTGTAACTTTATTTGTATCAGAGATTAAATGGAAGCATCTGATTCTTGCAGGGTAAGGTCTGGTGAGTTGTTAGCACCCTTCAGAGTATTCATTTGAGCAACCTATTTGGCACTCTTAGAACAGCTACCTAGATAGTCCTTTAAAACGGCTCTCTTTGCTCTTGATTTGTTGTAAATGTAACACAGTGTATAAAACAAGTTTGCACATACAATTATGAGAACTGCGTGGTAATACTAGTATAGATTTTTTTCTTAATTAACAGAAGGCCAGCTCCTCAGCTGATATATTTTGATATTTACTCTACTGAAGTCAAGGGTGTTACACTCACTTATACCAGCTGTGGGTCTGTCCCATTTCCCCCCCCCCCCCGGGGGTTGATTAGAGGTGGTCGATTTGATTGCATCTTATTTAGCTCACAAAGAGAAAATACCCGGGGTACTTAGCCTAAGGGAGAAAGCAATAACAAGAACCAAAGGCTGGATGCTGAAGCCAGACACATTCAAATAAAGCACAGGTTTTAAACCAGGTTTTTAACCACTGCAACAAACTACCAAGGGCAGTGGTAGATTCTTTGTCTTCAAATCAAGACCGGATACTTTACTACAAGATAAGTTTGAGCCAAACACAAGTTATTGGGTTCAATACAGGGGTAACTGGCAGAAATTTAATAGCCTGTGATATACAGGTGGTCAGACTAGAACAGGGGTAGGCAACCTATGGCATGCTTGCCGAAGGCAGCACATGAGCTGATTTTTCAGTGACACTCACACTGCCTGGGTCCTGGCCACTGGTCAAGGGGGCTCTGCATTTTAATTTAATTTTAAATTAAGCTTCTTAAACATTTTAAAAACCTTATTTACTTTACATACAACAATAGTTTAGTTATATATTATAGACTTCTAGAAAGAGACCTTCTAAAAACATTAAAATATATTACTGGCACGCGAAACCTTAAATTAGAGTGAATAAATGAAGACTCAGCATACCACTTCTGAAAGGTTGCTGACCCCTGGACTAGAATGATGTGATGGTCCCTTCTGGCCTTAAACTCTTTAAATCTACAATTGATTATTAAAATAAATAAATATACAAAAATCCCACAAATAACACAACTGGCTGTGCATTTTTTTTTAATAGCGATCTTTCAAAGAACAATAGATTTTTATTTTAACTTCAGTTAATGACACACCAATTTGCATGCTTCCGAAAATTGGTGGGATTGAAATCAGTTACAATTGTAATTTGTACATGTTGTGATAATTCCATCTGTCCATCAGAATTTGTTACTAGAAGAGGTAGGGGGATGGGGAGAAGCTGTTGTAAGCCAATATATGTACCCATATCTAGCAAGTATATATTTGTATAATGATCTTTTATTTAATGGTGACCTAAATGGGGAAAGGAAAAGCATTTGCTGCTTTTTGATGTAAAGAAGACATGGAGAATGAGAGAGTGGATGCGGGATAGGGAAAGCTGAGCTTCTGTTTGCTTTATTTTTTAACTTTGGAAGTATCGGGAATAGAAAGTCTGGCTTTGCTGCAAGACTTGTCTGAGATCTCAGAATCATTTCAGTGGGAGGTAATCAGTCTAGAACAAATAAGTCTTTTCAGAGAAGTGTTTCTCAGTTCTTCAAGTTAAATGGATGTTTTCAAGAAAAAACAACAAACAAGAATTTTAAACCTACTGCATGATTTAATAGAAATGTTTATGATCAGATTTCTTCCTCTGTGTACTTGTGAAGTCATAATTATGCCAATTTCTCAGTTGCCATAGTGTCTTCTAGGACACAAGACCAGAAGTTTCTAATATAGAAAGCTATACAGCAGGGAAAAAAGCCATCCAAACTTGTTTTTGAGAAGAATAGGAAATCACCAATGTCAATTTTATATATCAAACAAGATTAAATCAATTTTTTTACACTTTTCATGTCCTCTATTAAATAAGGACCCAAACTATGTAGAGCAGTGGTTTGCAACCTTTTTTCATTTGCAGATCCCAAAAATTTTTTGAATGGAGGTGCAGACTCCTTTAGAAATCTTAGACATAGTCTACGGAACTCCAGGGGTCCACGGACCACCAGGTTGAAAACCACTGTTCTATGGTAAGGACATTCTTTCACAGACCCATTACAAACAGTCTGTGGACCCCCCAGGGTCCCTGGACCACAGGTTGAAAACCACTGAAGTAGAGAGATCATAAACTACTAGCAGGAGTCCTAGGGTGGGCCAAAGACAGGACGTACCAGGCACTGGGACACAGTGGGGAGCAGCAGTAAGATTTAGAGATTGGAGTACTAGGACCACAGCACTATCCCCCAGCTGCATGAAGCAAGAGCTCTAGGGATGACTTCCTCCCAGAGTAACGTCCAAAAGTACCCCCACTTCCAATCTGTTGGGAGGAACAGGAATTGTGCTTCACTCATCTCAGCTGCCTGCTGACACCAGCAGAACCTTTATTCCTGAGTGAACTGTAGTAACCATCGCTAGCCCTGTGCATTTCCTCTCTGTATCAAATGGCACATAGTGACTAGTTCCTGTGCAAATACATAAGCAGACAGCGCTAGAAATTTCTTTACCCCATGCTACCCCCATTCCTCTTGCAGAGGAGCAGAGGCCAGTCACAACTGCAACCAGGGCCGGCTCCAGGCACCAGCTTAACAAGCAGGTGCTTGGGGCGGCCAAGGGAGAGGGGCGGCACCTACGGCAATTCGGTGGCGGCAGGTCCCTCACTCCCTCTAAGAGCAAAGGACCTGCCGCTGCCGATCGCGGCTTTTTTTTTTTTTGCTTGGGGCGGCAGAAATGCTGGAGCCGGCCCTGACCGCAACCCCTACAATCCCCATGATTAACACCATTAGTAACATTACCAGCCACAGAAAAGACAGGGCACTTTATTGGCATGCTTACATGCCTATGTGACATCATATATCTAAGGCACTTATCTCTGTCGTACAGAAATACTCACACAATATGCAATTCTTCTTCTAGCCATTACCCTCAACACGGTTGGATGTGCACTCTTTCAAATATCCATCAGTTGATTATGGCTGAATTATGGTTGGATTATGATCCACCAGTTGAATGTGGATGGTATTTGCTGTTTGGCAAATTCCTTATTCAGTTGTGTCATTGCTGGTAGATTCTAGTTTTATGGTTTTATTCCATGTGATGGAAAACCTTGGTCTAAGTTCAACCCTGGTATAACTGTTCTTCTCCATAGAGTTACATCAGGGATGAATTTAGCCCATTTGAAGCATAAAGACAGATTGTTCAAATCTGTATCCATCTGACTTAGCTGTGTTTATTTTAAAACTTGTATTTATTTTATATTGTGAGCTACGGCCTATGGCTAAAAGGCTATATTAATTAACCAGTTACTGATAGATTGTTCATTACTGTGTGTGGCTGTGCGCTATCATTTCCTCTAAAGATTTATTTGGGAAATGGAAAGAAGTTCTGTTTTTAAATTGCAGTCGCCCCCCCCCCCAAGAACAGAAGTGATAACAGGACACAGGAAATAACTTGCAATTAACTCTGTTTTCCTGTGCTTTCCTTGAATCTTGCTGAAAGCTCATAACTCTGAGTATTTACTTTCTTCACAGAAATTGTTCTCAGAAACAGTCAGTCGGTTTGGCTGATGTTGGTAATCCTTGTTGCACACTAGGAATATTGAAAAAGCAGTTTGGTTACTCTTGATTTCAGTTTAAATAACTAAAAGGCACCTAACCAGGGCTCTAGGCACCATAACATACCACTTCATACAATTAAATCTCAGCAGCACTTGTACAGGAAGCCAGCCAGCCTACTAGCCACACACACAAAAACTTCTTTTTTGCCCCTTCATCATTCTAGGAAGCGTACTTTCAGCCCTCTTCATGTCTGGTGAAAGAAATACCTTTTGTAGCATGCTTGGAAGGTTACCAAATTTCAGTCTATTTTGGGCAGAGGAATGAAGCAAGTTCCAGAATCCTAGCACCCTCATAGAGAATGTCCTGCTAGCTGGCACCTCCATTTTTTAGTGAAGAGAATCCAGTTTGAGTGCCGCTGCGGCATAGGAGCTGACTTTTTTATTTTTCTCCACTGCCCTGAGGCCCCATCCCCACTCTGCCCCCTCCCATGAAACCCCACCCTCACTTCGCCTTTTCCCACCCCCCTTCTGCCCTCCACTTGCTGCTCTCTGCGCTCCCCCAAGCCCCTCCAGGCACCAAACAGCTGATTGGCAGCCCCACCAAACTGATCTGTGGTGCTGGTGCAGTGCTGCTGAACATTTGTGGTTGGTGGGTGCTGAATACCCACTATTTTTTTTCTGTGGGTGCTTCAGCCCCGGAGCACCCATGGTGTTGGCACCTATGCCCTGCGAGACAACGGATGTGGCAGTATGATTCAGGGTGCAAGAGGTGATCCTTCAGCTAGTCCAGGTCCAGGCCATTTAGGTCATAACCAACACCTTAAATTCCACCCAGAAACCAACAGGCAGCCAGTGCTGATCCCAGAGACCTGGTGACATATGTTCTCAGTGAAATAACTGCCTTAATAAAAAAGCAGCGACATTCTGCACCAGCTTCAGCATCTGAATAGTTTTAAGGTGTAGCCCCACAGAGTGCTTAGCACCAGTCTAATCTTGAGGTAACAAAAGCATGGGTAATAGTGGTACGGCCCACATCCATTGGGAAAGGTTGCAACTGTCTAGCCAGTCGCAGATGATAAAAATCTGACTGAATTATTACTGTAATATAATCATAACACAGGAGTTGGAAGTGTCTAAAATCGCCCCCAAGTTGTGAATCCGACTAGCTAGGGCTGGTCAAAAATTTTATATCAACAGTGATTTTCATTGGAAAATTGCAATTTTGACAAAATAAAATTGTTTCACAAAAAGTGGTTGTTTCCTGTGGAAAACTTCCATTTTTTTTATGAAATATTGAACACATGAAAACAAAAATGTTCCAATTTAAAGTGGCACCACCATGCTTTATGGGAGTGCTGTTTTGGGTGCTTTATGCTTCTCTCTTTTCTATTGCCAGGGCTATCATGATGCACCTTGATCAACTATGTTGTACCCTCTCCCTTCACCAAGAGGTAGCAAGTGGTGCATCATGGAAAATGTAGTCCAACCATAGAGGCCAGTCCCTAGAAGAGAACAGGAGCATAAGTCACCCAAACTACAATTCCTATAAGGAACTGCAATGCCATTTTTTTCAATAGAAATGTTTGTTTCAGCTGAAATACTTCATTTTTTAGTATTTTGCCAAAATGTTGAAATTTTTCCCAAGGGGTGAGGGGGGGAAGCTATTTTCTCACCAGCTCTTCTGGTAACTACTACTAATTATTCCTAGCAGCTAACTGGACTGCTATTACCTCCACCATTTCCTTTGATTCCCCTAACTGACCAGCCTCACTTCAGTCTTGTTTGGGTTGAGCTTCAGCCAGCTCACTCTCATATATACCCCAGTCTCATTTAGACACTGGCTGAAGTACTGAGTTGCATCATCTGGGTCTGACGAGATGGAGTCATAGAGCTGGGTGCTTTCAGTGTACTGAAAACAGTGTACCCCATGCCTTCTTGCTGACCTCCTTAACACCCCCCTATACATTTTGAACAGGGGGGATGATGGAATGGCACCATGCGACACCCCATCTCTGACTCTCTGAGAAGAGGAATGATTGCCCACATCTATCCATTGTGAACTCTGAGAGAAAAGAACAAAGACACTGAAGAGCAATCCCTTCCACTCCTGTTGGGGTCACTAGGTGAGTTGTCAACCCTTGTGATCAATCAGGCAGCTGGTGTATCTAATAATACTAGTGTGGACACCTGATCTTCATCCATTGCTAGGAAGAGATCATCCACCAGCACAGTCTCTGTGCCAAAGCAAGGTCCACACCAGATTGACAAGAGTCAAAGAGATCTAGGGCATCTAGTTACTGAGAGTTGTTTTTCCACAACCTTCTCCACAATCTACCCAAAAAGAGGTGATACGATCCTGATAGATGATTGGCAAGATAGTCAACATCAAATTATGACTTCTTGAGCAAAGGTTGCACTTATGTTTTCTTCAAAGCAATCAACTCCCTGCCCCCTCTCTCTGAGAGGCATTGACAATCTCCACAAGCAACAGATCCAGCGTTTCTCCACTGGTCTTCACCAACCAGGAAGCACATGGATCTAAAACACAGGTTGTGGGATAAAGCTCTTTCAACATTTCAGTCCGTACCTCAGTGTTACGTTCCCCTGGTGTTATCTGGACCAGTGATCTGCTAGGTCACTCCAATCCTTGACTCTGGGAGCCAGCCTTACTCTGCTCTGCTGTGAGAACCCCCACTCCTAGGCTGTTCACGCACAGCCTCTAGCATGTAAGCTGCTTGGATTGTGCAACTGAATGACACTAGCCAATATCTCCGGTGCCAGACACAACCCTAGGAACCTCCATCTTGCAGTGTCCACTTATGCCCAATGGATGCTGCAAGCTTATATGAGTTTGTCAATTTAACAAAGAAATTGATATGTACCAGGCTTGTTATCCCAAGGGGAGTCTCTGACACGCTTCAAACCAAACGAACTGCTTTGGGTGGGATAAACAAATAAATGTATTAACCTACAAAAGATAGATTTTAAGTGATTATAAGTCAAAGCACCACAAGTCAGATTTGGTCAAATGAAATAAAAGCAAAACACATTCTAAGCTGATCTTAACACTTTTAGTGCCCTTACAAACTTAGGTGCTTCTCACCACAGACTGGCTGGTTGCCTTTCAGCCAGGCTCTCCCCTTTGATCAGCGCTTAAGTCCCTTGGTGATGGTGTCTGTAGATGGAGGTGGAAGAAAGAGGAAGAGCATCACAAACATCTTTCCCTTTTATCATGTCCTTTTTTCCCTCTTGGCTTTGCCCCCACACTTCCAGGCCAGGTGAGCATTACCTCATCGTAGTCCCTGACTGACCAAGGGAAGGGGAGTGACTCCCTCAAGAGTCCAACAGATCCTTTGTTGCTGCCTAGGCCAGTGTTCTTTGTTCCTGTGAGGTGGGGAGGGGTTTGTCCCATACGTGCCCTGATGAGGTGTGAACTGCCCCTCTGTTCCTGGAGAGTTTTGCCTGGGCTTGTTTTAAGCCATGAGGACACATTTTCAGCCTCATAACTATATGCATGAAATTACAACCTATAACATTACTATAACAACAATGCTTAGTGCATCATGAGCCTTCCGAAGACACCCGGCATGACAAACTTTGCATTGGATACAACACAATCAGATTATAAGGATAAACATGGGGGTGCAGGGTGTTCCCCCGAGATACAGAGTGTCACACTCAGTGAGCATTACCAGCTGAAGATCTAGCAAGCAAGACTAGGACCTTGTTCCCTCAAGACCTTGCTTGGTCACCATGGAAACAGAGAGCCCATCTCTAAGTTGACCAATCTTGTCCATACAATAACAAATAGTTTTCTCACAGTAAGAGGAACCCAGCTAGCTACTAAGATGAGACCATTAGAATTTATCAGACACTCTGTCGTCCAAAACAAATGTGCTGTCTGAGATTTTGAAGATGCTATGTTGGAGGAAAATACAAAGGATTTTGTTTTCTTTCTCTTCTGAATGTGGCAGATTATCTGTCAACCAAAGTGATTTGTGAGAAACAAGACAGTGAAGAGTGTGCCTAGGGATGGAGGATAAAAAGTATTATAGGATATGTCAATACTCTAATAAGGGGTCCCAGAGCCCGAACTCCAGCCCAAGTCCAGATCTCTACACTGCAATTTTATAGCCCCACAACCCTAGCCCTGTGAGTCTGAGTCAGCTGACACAAGCCAGCCACAGGTGTTTTATTGCAGTGTAGACATACCCTTAATGTTCTACTAAACCACCCAGGCAGTGGTCTGTCTGTGGAATAAAATTCTCACTCAGAGTGTTCTGGAATATTTCTGGCTACATTAATTTCTGAGGGCAGACCATCAAAACAGGTCCTTTGCCCCAAAAGGAAAGATGAGCCCCAACCTCAAAGTGCAGGGGGTAATGGTTGATCTGTGACATGGGTTTAAGTGAAGTTACTTAGCCTCCAATCCCGATCCAAAAACCAGGTCCAAACTGTGATCAGCTGTCTCAGTTGAACCAATAAATGCCTGATCCATCAAAGGCCATGGTCCTCTTGGCACCCAGGAAATCCTAAACTGCCTTAGAAGATTTAAAATCTGCATGCAGATTGAAGTCACTGAGAACAACTGGATCAAATGCCACCATAGTGAGGAATGTTATTACTAAGTGACTTGGCAGTGCAGCAAGGCAAGCTGAATTTAACCAGGAACTAGATGTTTTACATCATCTCCTTACAAATGCATCGTAGACTATATGCATTAAATGATTTATTAAATAGAATGCATGTGTTTGGAGAGTACCCTGATGGGCAGGTATTATTATTATTTATTATTAACAATAATAATAAATAGTGGCTTATGGGTTTTTTTGTTGTTAAGCCCTAAGGGCTGATTGCGTGGCAGCAGGACTCTGGGTTCAAGGAGAGATTTTTTTCAGTGATCAGTTGTCCTGGGAAACAGCTACTTTCTTAGGTACCTTTCCTCTCATTCTCTGTCTGTCTGTCGGTCTTTATCTTTTTCCTACTATCTCACTGGAGGGGGAAAAAAATACTATCTTATTTTTACTATGTCTCTTGTGTTTCCATTGACAATGCAAGAATTTTGTTTTTCTCCTGAGTAATGCTCCACTTCTTATTGTTCTTGTCTCATCTGTTTCCTTCTCTGCTCCTGAAACGCAAACCCTTGCCTTGGGTGGGGTCACTATCCAGAAAAGTGTATTTCTTTATCGTTGGAAAGTGTTCCCCACCCTACATTAATTTAATGTCCCTTTGTGAGCCAAGGAGGCTGAGAGGGGGTAGCTGTCACAGTGACAGTAAATGAATTAAAAGCTGTGTGCACAAGATGAAAGGCCCAGGACACAGTAGTATTTTGTTGGGATTCAGAGATGGAATGTTACTAATGAGGACGTCGTAATAAAATGTCTTCTGTTTATGTTGAATGCCTTTTCTTGGTGGTGGCATAGCAGGTCCACATATCAAGAAAAAGGTGAAAAACTTTCACAGTACATATGCCGTCTGGAGAAACTACTACGTAAGGTACTGGTAAAGAAGGGAATGATCAGGTGAGGATGGAGCAAGTACTGAAGGGTGCTTTGTCCTGGCAACCTGATAGCCCTGAAGCTGCAGCTTTCTGATTCACTTTAGAATCCTCCCCTCCTTCTCCTTACTGGTACGGGATATCAAGGAAGAGGAGGATCAACTGGCTGCTCGGGAAGCTGGCCGCATACCTGCAGCTTCTGTATGCACTCTTTCCGCTCTGGCTCCTCATGATGAAATAGCTGACCTAAAGAAGGGCCTGCTGTGTCTAACTGAGCAAGTTAATCAGCTACTTCAGCTGAATACTTTAGTGGAAAACCTGACAGATTCCGTCAGTTACAAAGGAGGGATGCCCTTCTGAGAACCAATGATGCAGTGGCTGATATTACCACCCGTCGTTCAAGAGGCTCTGTGGAAACTACTTGTCAAAGTGACTTCTTCTGCTACAAGTGTGGGGAGAATGGTCACACAAAACAAGACTGTGAAGTGGAAGAAGATTTATAGAAAGTCGCCCGCAAGCTTATCCAAGCCAGAAAGAATTCAGAAAACTTCAGAGAAGCCCAGTGAAGGAGTGAACTGGGGCATCAAAGAAGGTACGCTCCACTAGGTGCCACCAACAGGTTGCTAGTAGCTGGAGGGATTTGCCCCCAGGACTGCTCAGTCCAACTCCCATTGTCCCTGTTCAAGTAGAAGGCATTTATGCTCACGCCTTTCTGGACACTGGTTCGCAGGTCACCATTCTATATAAAATATTTTACAACACCCACCTTCGTCACTTGCCTATCCAACCCTTAGATAATTTGGAAATCTGGTGGTTGAGTAATCAAAAATACCCATATGAGGGATACTTGTCCATTCAAATTGAGTTCCCACTGTCCATTCTGGGAGTTCCCGAGAAGCTGGACACTTTAGTCCTAGTGTGCCCAGACCCCTGTGTCAAAAGTAATGTCTCAATCTTGGTTGGAACCAACACCAGTCTGCTCCGGTGATTTTTCAAAGTATGCAAGGAAACCATGGGGGAACAATACATCAATACCTTCCCTATCACCCTGTCAAGGCTGATCCCCACTTTGAACCTTAGGGTACAAATGTAGGGGCCTGCATAAAAACTTCTAAGCTTATCTACCAGCTTAGCTTTGGTCCGCTGCCACCATCACAAGAATTCCCTCCCTGGGAAGCCTTGAGAAACCTTTCACCAATTCCCTGGTGAATACACATCCAAACCCCCTTGGATCTTAAAACAAGGAGAAATCAATCTGGTTCTTAAAAAAGAAGGCTTTTAATTAAAGAAAAAGGTAAAAATCATCTCTGTAAAATCAGTATGGAGAATAACTTTACAGGGTAATCAAACTTAAAGAGCTCAGAGGACCCCCCTCTGTCTTAGGTTCAAAGTACAGCAAAACAAAGACAAACACTCTGGTAAAAAGGTACATTTACAAGTTGAGAAAACAAAGTGAATCTAAGACGCCTTGCCTGTCTTTTTACTTACAAGTTTGAAATAGGAGAGACTTGTTTAGAAAGATGGGGAGAACCTGGATTGATGTCTGGTCCCTCTCAGTCCCAAGAGCGAACCACCCCTTAAAACAAAGAGCACACACAAAAGCCTTTCCCCCCCCAAGATTTGAAAGTATCTTGTCTCCTTATTGGTCCTTGGGGTCAGGTGTCAGCCAGGTTACCCGAGCTTCTTAACCCTTTACAGGTAAAAGGATTTGGAGTCTCTGTACACAGAGAGCTGTTACCCTTCCCTTTATAGTTATGACACACCCTAACATACGTGAAGCCTATAAATGCTTCCAAGGAGAATCTCTTTGTTTCTGATGAGGATGCCAATAGGTACGGCAGTGTGTGGTACTCACAGAAAAGAACTGTCCACATACCACCCGGTGACACCCATCAAGTGACTAGGATCCCTAAGTTTCCTGTTCAGCCTACAGGTCAGTTGTTGTTATTGGAACCACCAGAGGTAATGTCTCTACCTGGAGGATTTGTGGTCAGGCCTGAGGTGCAAGCGGCTATGGTAGTGTCTACTAGAAGGATCACAGTTACTGTTAGAAATGTATCTGTTCACAAAGTGATCATTCGGCGTGGGACAGTGATTGCCCAGTTGTTCCCAGTTGATGTACTACCTCAGATGCATATTGCAGCAGTCAAGACCAACACTTATGACTTGACACCCGACTGTTTTGATTTTGGAGATTCCCCTATCCGTCTAACTGACTCTCAACCTTTTTGAGAATGATCCCGTTGCCTGGCCCCAGCCGACGTGGAAGATGTTCAGAGACACTTACGTGACTTGATGGCCACTGGAATAATTTCTGAGTCACGAAGCCCGTATGCCTCTCCAATTGTTGTAGTGAGGAAGAAGAATGGATCTGACAGAATGTGTGTAGCTTATAGAACTCTAAATAAGCGCACTGTACCAGACCAATTTTCAGTGCCAAGGATCGAGGATGTCCTTAACTGCTTAGATGGAAGTAAATGGTTTACTGTATTAGATCTTCTCAGTGGATATTATCAAATACATGTGAATAAGGTGGATAAAGAGAGAACTACTTTTATGTGTCCACTTGGATGTTACCAATTTGAGAGGATGCCCCCACGGCATTTGTGGGGCTCCTGCTACCTTTCAAAGATTAATGGAGTGAACAGTTGGAGACATGAATCTCCTGGAGGTCCCTGTCTACTTGGATGACCTAATTGTTTTCCGTGCATATAGGTGCTGGGTGCACAAACATGATTTACATGAGAAAATGCCTATTTTACATACAGTGCATGTGCAAAGGTTTTTGTGGTGCAACTGGAGGGTAGTATCGAACCAGGGATCTCTAGAGCTTAGTGCATGAGCCTCTACCACATGAGCTGTTAGCTAAGGCTATAGAGCAGACTTATTAATTGCTCTCTCTTTAAGTGGTCTCAGTGCCACTAGATGGGACAGAACATCACACCTAGAAGGTGTGTGAGTTACACATCCTTAGAGGTTGTTTGAAATTCTAGCTCTAAATGTGGAACTTTGGGGGTGGACGGGAGGAAAGAGATTTAACTTCAGGTAACTTTCCAGCTCCTACACCGCAATCACATTTGGTAGTGTAATGGAGCCTTTAGAATGGACTTTCTCTGCAGTTTGCAAATGTGTTCCTGTCACATCCAAGAGCGGTCTTGTCATGGCTCCATAAATGGGAGCATTATCATTGGAAATAGATCTACTGTTAAGCCCATAACTTCATGTATCAAAATTCTCTTGCATCTCCAGATGAAAGAACAGATCAGTTCTCAGATGACTTACCAAGGTCTGATTTTGAGTGTGGTCTTTATCATGCTCTGCAGGACAGAAGGTAAGGCCAATGGAATTTCCTCTCAGATTTCTACAAGAAGTGTGGGGGCTGGTCTCTGATTCCTGAGGCTCCATCAGTGAAGTGAAGTGACACCTCGCTGGGTCCTCTAAGACAGAGAGTCTTAAACTGGGGGACATGGAATGTATTCTGGGAGCTGGCTGCCTTCAGAGCTGGGTTGCCGGAGAGCAGTGGCTGCTGGTCGGGCACCCAGCTCTGAAGGCAGCAACGCCAACGCTAGCAGCACAGAAGTAAGCATGCCATGGCATGGTATTACCAACCCAAGATGGAATTGCTCTTCTCCAAAAAAAAACAGGTACAGCCATCACACCAGTAACAACAGTGTGATGCCAGTAAGCAGTATCTCACTTAAAATTTACATTACTATATACTTAAATGGCTCTGTTTGAATCAATGCCTTAATGTTTTTACTATTTAGTGAGAGTTTCATGTTGATTTTTTTTTATCAGTATGTGTACGTGTGTGGCAGGGGTGGGGCGTAAACTACTACAGACAGAAGGAAGGGGGACGCAAGCAAATAACTTTGTGAACCACTGGTCTCAGAAACCAGTTAATCTAAGTCTCCCTCTTTTTCTGTGTGCATAGATAATTTAATGGATTCTTTCTCCATCTGGTTCTGTGGGAATGGCTTTGGGTCTCTCTTGCTATCCAGTCTTCCTCTAACCATTTATTAGAAAAAAAAATCTGTTGGGAGAACCGGAAGCCGTATGTGGATTTAATCAAGTGGAGGTAGGTGTTTAGAGGGGTCGGTAAGGAGGTGCAGTAAGTGGCTTTCCCTTTTTGATGGTCTAATAAAGATGGAGGCCAAGGACCTCAGCTGGTGTAAATCAACAATGCTCCATTGAGGTCAATAGAATAGCCCCATTTTACACCTGCCAGTTATCTGGCCCAGAAAGTCAGCAAGAGATTTCTAAGCATTAGCAAAGGTGATATTTGTCTATTTAATATATTGTTTTATATCACTACAGCGGACACAGTAACACAGAAAAACGTGGTGAAGGTGGGTGGCAATGTGACCTTGAGCTGCCTCCTGATGGGATCACATGATATTCTGCAAGTTACATGGCAGAAGAAAAATACTGGAGTGAATGAAAATTTGGCCACATACAGTGTATCTAAAGGAGTAAATATTGTTGAAACATATCGAGGTCGATTAAATTTCACACGCCTGTCACTAAATGATACGGCCATTACCCTCTGGAGAGTTAGAATCCAGGATGACGGATGTTACACATGCCTCTTTAACACCTTTCCCGCTGGAGCCATCGTACAAGACACCTGCTTGACTGTCTATGGTGAGGTTCTCTGTGGGGCAAAATCTCTAAAGGGAAGGGAAGGTGTTTTCTATTGGCAGCATTTGCTCACAGTATTCACTGGTCAGTTGCACGAAGAACTCCAGCACTGGGAACTTCCCAACAGCAGTACTATGTCTGTATTAGCTGGAACTGCGTTAGAAGAATACCTTTCTTTTTTATCAATATGTGTACTTGTGTGGCGGGGGTTGGGCGTAAACTACTACAGACACAAAGAAGAGGGGCACGATCAAATAACTTTGTGAACCACTGGTCTCAGAAACCAGTTAATCTAAGTCTCCCTCTTTTTCTGTGTGCATAGATAATTTAATGGATTCTTTCTCCATCTGACTCTGTGGGAATGGCTTTGGGTCTCTCTTGCTATCCAGTCTTCCTCTAACTTCTTATTAGAAAAAAAAAATCTGTTGGGAGAACCGGAAGCCGTATGTGGATTTAATCAAGTGGAGGTAGGTGTTTAGAGGGGTTGGTAAGGAGGTGCAGTAAGTGGCTTTCCCTTTTTGATGGTCTAATAAAGATGGAGGCCAAGGACCTCAGCTGGTGTAAATCAACAATGCTCCATTGAGGTCAACAAAATAGCCCCATTTTACACCTGCCAGTTATCTGGCCCAGAAAGTCAGCAAGAGATTTCTAAGCATGAGTGAAGGTGATATTTGTCTATTTCATATATTGTTTTATATCACTACAGCGGACACAGTGACACAGAAAAACGTGGTGAAGGTGGGTGGCAATGTGACCTTGAGCTGCCTCCTGATGGGATCACATGATATTCTGCAAGTTACATGGCAGAAGAAAAATACTGGAGTGAATGAAAATTTGGCCACATACAGTGTATCTAAAGGAGTAAATATTGTTGAAACATATCGAGGTCGATTAAATTTCACACGTCTGTCACTAAATGATACGGCCATTACCCTCTGGAGAGTTAGAATCCAAGATGACGGATGTTACACATGCCTCTTTAATACCTTTCCCGCCGGAGCCATTGTACAAGACACCTTCTTGACTGTCTATGGTGAGGTTCTCTGTGGGGAAGAATCTCTAATGGGAAGGGAAGGTGTTTTCTATCAGCAGCATTTGCTCGCAGCATTCACTGGTCAGTTGCATCAAGGACTCCAACACTGGGAGCTTCCCCACAGCAGTACCATGTCTGTATTAGCTGGAACTGCGTTAGAAGACTACCCTATCTATCGCTGCTAGAGGGACTCCAGCAATGTGAGCTGCCTCTCTGCAGGCCCATGTTTCTGCATGTGGAGACTCTCACTGTGAGCGTTCTTACTTTAATGTCCTCTGAGTGCCGGCTAAAACTCATGGAGGGGTCACTTCCTCCCTGCAGGGTCTTCCCAGACATGGCTAGGACTCGGGCTGTGTGAGCCTCCTCACTGCACAGCACTATTGGTAGCAGCTAGGAGAACACTGTCAAGCGGCCATATGATTTATCTCTTGGTAGAAACCCTCAATTCTGGGGTCTCAAAAGAAGTTAACGCCTCCATGATAGTTCCCTTCAATATAGGGGAACAAGGGAATAGGGAATGAATCATAGCAAGGGTCTGGGGTGGGGGACTTGTTTGTATTCCTTCCCTCAGGTTGTCTCAGAATGCAATGAGGTACATTGGTTTCGATACTATTCCATGTGGTCAAAAGCTCCTTGTGTTTATGTGTTTCAGAGCAGCTGAGAGGATCTCTCCATTATGTCGTCTCTGAAGGTAACTTGACAGCCACTTGTTCTGCTAATGCCTGGCCTCGTCCTGTGATCTCCTGGATTGTGCCAAAAGCTGAGAGTGAAAAGACAGAAGAGGTGGTCACGCACCCCAATGGAACAGTGTCCGTCATCAGCAAACTCTATGTCAACAGTTCTACAAGCCTGGCAGGCCAATTGCTGATCTGCAGAGTACGGCACATGGAGGAAGACAGAGATTACAGTGTGAAAGTGAAAGAGGGTCAGTGAGTGATATATACGACCAGTGTTAATGTCCTCTTGGCTGCAAGATTTTGTACTAGCATATCTTCAGCCCCATTTTTGGATGGGGGAGATAACGAGAAACAGACTTCCAAGAAAGAGGAGAGGAAAGTGTTTGTGTTGTGGGGAGGGAGAAAGAGAGAGGATCCTATTCTGAGTTCAGCACTGCATTGGGGTTTGGTGCAGGGGACAGCAGTCTATCACTATGTGCTCTGGGAGGTGTGTGTGGGGGAAATTAGAGACATCTGTATGCTTTCTGGGACAAGGCCCCATGGTTCCTGTGGCAAACCCATGCCTCGGGCTGAAAATTCTATGTAGGGTTTTTATTGACTTAAATATGAGAATGAATAATTCAGTCAGTACGGTATCACTTGTTGTTTATTTTAATAATGAATTCAGTTAAGTGCTCTCTGCCCCAAAATTTTCAGTGTAACACCAACTTTTTTTTTTACTATCAACACAACAATGTAAAAGTTGTCAGTGGAGACTGGTGTTTTGGGTAGCCGGGAGGGGGACACTTGAGGCTCAATTTTTATAGTATTTTTAGATGTATCACTTGAGTATTTGAGCACATCACAATGCTAATTAATTTGTCCTGCCACCATCCTGATGACGTAGAGAAATATTATTAGCCCAGTTGTTAGAGAAGCATTAAAAAATTAAGGGCTGAATACTCAAAAGGAGCGAGGCTCCTTCCATTGATTAATTTCCACTGATTTAAATAGAAATTAGGAGCCTGATTCCTTTTGAGCACTCGTCTTCAGTTACTTGTCCAAGATCACACAAGAATCCTGTGACAGAAATGGTAATGCAACCCACATGGCCCGAATTACAGTATATTTGGTGCCTTGACTTTTAGACAATCATTCCGGTTTTATAGCACCTGGGAAAGCATGCAAGGCAGTTTGGGACTGTGGATCGAATCCATTAGGCTGTATGATTTTTAATGATCTTTTTAGCACAAATGGTTAACAAACAGGACTGGTCAAAATTTTCCACCAAAAATTGGATTTTTAATATTTTTATTGAAAAAATTCAAAATGAAAATTTTAATTTCATCTGGAATTGAACCGTTGGTTTCTGTTTTTGAAAAGTGGTGAAAATTTCAGTTTTGAAAAGAAAACAATGTTAGTTTGGTTTTTTTAATTGTTTTTGTTGAAAAATCAAAAAGGTTCTTGAAATCGAACTGTTTTTGCAAAATGTGTCAATTTGGACAAACCTGCAATTTTTCAAAGAAAAACAATTTCCATGAAAAAATTCAACCAGCTCTTATTGACACTATGGACATTTTTGGCTTGATCCAATTCTCATTTAAGTCAGTGAGAGTCTTTCCATTAACTTAGATGAGAATTGGATCAAGCCCTTAAATTGTCGTCATTGGAGTTCTGGTGCTAATTCCACCTTGAGATGAAGGAAAGCAGTTTACATGTCTTTGAACTATTTGTTTAAGCCTGCTTGCAAGCATCATTACATGCACTCAATTCATATTTTGAAGGTTAATTTAATCTTTGCAACTACAATAGAAATTTTAAATAAGAAATGCATGTTTCTTTTATAAATGAAAACTTGGAATCTGGAATACAGTTTGCAGTAAGGGGGACTTGTTGGGTAGGATTCTTCAAAAAATATTGTGGCTTCTGAATACACAAGGCCCTGCTTATTTATCCACCAATCATCATGACAGAGATGGAGAGACAGTAAGTTTTCTTTGCTGGGAATGATTCTGGTTACACCTTGTTAGCTTGATGAAATGTTTTCTGATTTCCCAGAGGATGTGGAAACAGAATAGGGGGAAAATAAGTGATGAAGATGGGTACCACAGGTATTTTGACAAGTGTGTTGTCAAAGATAAATTTACTCAGCCAATTTCTGCTCTGAAGAACTCTAGTGATGACCTAAATAGAAATTGGAAAGAGCCCACCATTGCCCAGTTACCCATTACGCCCTCTACACTCTCTCAGGGTATGTCTACACTATGAAATTAGGTCGAATTTATAGAAGCCGGTTTTATAGAAATCGTTTTTATACAGTCGATTGTGTGTGTCCCCACATAAAATGCTCTAAGTGCATTAAGTCGGCGGACCGTGTCCACAGTACCAAGGCTAGTGTCGACTTCCGGAGCATTGCACTGTGGGTAGCTATCCCACAGTTCCCGCAGTCTCCACCGCCCGCTGGAATTCTGGGTTGAGATCCCAATGCCTGATGATGCAAAAACAGTGTCGTGGGGGGTTCTGGGTACATGTCGTCAGGCCCCTCCCCCTCCGTCAGAGCAACGGCAGACAATCGATTTGTGCCTTTTTACCTGGGTTACCTGTGCAGACGACGTACCACAGCAAGCATGGAGCCCGCTCAGCTCAGCTCACCATCACCATATGTCATCTGGGTGCCGGCAGACGTGGTACTGCATTGCTACACAGCAGCAGCTAATTGCCTTTTGGCAGTAGACGGTGCAGTATGACTGGTAGCCGTCATCGGCTATCTGGGTGCTGGCAGATGTGGGACTGCATTGCTATACAGCAGCAGCTCCTTGCCTTTTGGCAGCAGATACTGTATTACGACTGGTATCCATCATCGTCGTACTCCTCAGTGAGTTCGGTCAGAGGCGCCTGGGCAGACATGTTTTGTCTCCTGGAGACTCAGTCCTGCCAGCAGTCCTATTGCACCGTCTTGACGATGATGGCTAGCAGTCGTAATGCACCATTTTCTGCCAAGCACCCAGAAGATGCCGATGGCTATCAGTCATGCTGCACCGTCTGCTGCCAGTCTAAGATGTAAAAGATAGATGGACCAGATTTGTTCTGTATTCATTTGCTTCCCCCTCCCTCCGTGAAATCAACGGCCTGCTAAACCCAGGGTTTTGAGTTCAATCTTTGGGGGGGCCATTCTGTGTGACAGTTGTTTGTGTTTCTCCCTGATGCACACCCACCTTTGTTGATTTTAATTCCCTGTAAGCCATGTCATCACTCGCCCCTCCCTCCCTCCATCAGACAATGGTTTTGCGCCTTTTTTCAGCCCAGACGCCATAGCACTGGGATCATGGAGCCCGCTCAGATCACCGCGGCAATTATGAGGACTATGAACACCACGCGCATTGTCCTGGAGTATATGCAGAGCCAGAACATGCCAAAGCAAAAACAGGCGAGGAGGCGATTGCAGCACGGCGACGAGAGTGATGAAGAAATTGACATGGACATAGACCTCTCCCAAAGTATGGGCCTCAGCAATGTGCAAATCATGGTGTTACTGGGGCAGGTTCATGCCATGGAATGCCGATTCTGGGCCTGGGAAACAAGCACAGACTGGTGGGACCGCATCGTGTTGCAGGTGTGGGACGATTCCCAGTGGCTGCAAAACTTTAGCATGCGTAAGGGCACTTTCATGGAACTTTATGACTTGCTTTCCCCTGCCCTGAAGCACCAGAATACCAGGATGAGAGCAGCCCTCACAGTTGAGAAGCGAGTGACAATAGCCCTGTGGAAGCTTGCAACGCCAGACAGCTACCGGTCAGTCGGGAATCAATTTGGAGTGGGCAAATCTACTGTGGGGGTTGCTGTGATCCAAGTAGCCAACGCAATCAAAGACCTGCTGATATCAAGGGTAGTGACTCTGGGAAACGTGCAGGTCATAGTGGATGGCTTTGCTGCAATGGGATTCCCTAACTGTGGTGGGGCGATAGACGGAACCCATATCCCTATCTTGTCACCGGAGCACCAAGCCACCGAGTACATAAACCGAAAAGGGTACTTTTCAATGCTGCTGCAAGCCCTGGTGGATCACAAAGGATGTTTCACTAACATCAACGTGGGATGGCCGGGAAAGGTACATGATGCTCGCGTCTTCAGGAACTCTGGTCTGTTTCAAAAGCTGGAGGAAGGGACTTTCTTCCTGGATCAGAAAATAACCATTGGGGATGTTGAAATGCCTATCGTGATCCTTGGGGACCCAGCCTACCCATTAATGCCATGGCTCATGAAGCTGTACACAGGCTGCCTGGACAGTAGTCAGGACATGTTCAACTATAGACTGAGCAAGTGCAGAATGGTGGTAGAATGTGCATTTGGACGTTTAAAAGCGCGCTGGCGCAGTTTACTGACTCGGATAGACCTCAGCGAAACCAATATCCCCATTGTTATTGCTGCTTGCTGTGCGCTCCACAATATCTGTGAGAGTAAGGAGGAGACATTTATGGCGGGGTGGGAGGTTGAGGCAAATCGCCTGGCTGCTGATTACGTGCAGCCAGAGACCAGGGCGGTTAGAAGAGCACAGCAGGGCGCGGTGCGCATCAGAGAAGCTTTGAAAACCAGTTTTGTGACTGGCCAGGCTACGGTGTGAAACTTCTGTTTGTTTCTCCTTGATGAACACTTCCCCCCGCCCCCGGTTCACTCTACTTCCCTGTAAGCTAACCACCCTCCCCACCCCCCTTCGAGCACCGCTTGCAGAGGCAATAAAGTCATTGTTACTTCACGTTCATGCATTCTTTATTAATTCATCACACAACTAGGGGGATAACTGCCAAGATAGCCCGGGAGGGGTGAGGGAGGAGGGAAGTACAAGGACACACTGCAGTTTAAAACTTTAACTCTTATTGAAGGCCAGCCTTCTGATGCTTGGGCAATCATCTGGGGTGGAGTGGCTGGGTGGCCGGAGGCCCCCCCACCACGTTCTTGGGTGTCTGGGTGAGGAGGCTATGGAACTTGGGGAGGAGGGCTGTTGGTTACACAGGGGCTGTAGCGGTGATCTCTGCTCCTGCTGCCTTTCCTGCAGCTCAACCATACGCATATCAGTTTGATGCTGAGCATATCAGTTTGATGCTCCAGCAGCCGGAGCATTGACTCTTGCCTTCTGTCAGCAAGCTGATGCCACCTATTCTCTTCAGCCCACCACTTGCTCTCTTCAGCCCGCGATTCAGCCTGCCGCTTCTCCTCTTTCATATTGTGCTTTTCTGCACTCTGACATTGACTGCCTCCATGGATTCTGCTGTGCTCTGTCAGCGTGGGAGGACATCTGGAGCTCCGAGAACATATCATCCCGAGTCCGCCATTTTCTCCTTCTAATCTTCACTAGCCTCTGCGAAGGAGAAACATTTGCAGCTGGTGGAGGAGAAGGGAGAAGTGATTTAAAAAGACACATTTTAGAGAACAATGGGTACACTCTTTCACGTTAAATTTTGCTGTTCACATTACACAGCACATGTGCTTTCATTACAAGGTCGCATTTTTCCTCTTATATTGAGGGCCTGCCGGTTTGGTGTGAGAGATCACTCACGCAGTGCCAGGCAACAGAATTCGGCTTGCAGGCAGCCATGGTAAGCCACAGTCTTTTGGCTTTTTTAACCTTCATAACATGTGGGAATGGTTTCAAACTGCAGCGCCCTCATTTCCCATACCAAGCACCCATTGGGTTGGCCATTTAAAATGGGTTTGCAATGTAAAAGGAGGGGCTGCGGTTTCCGGGTTAACATGCAGCACAAACCCAACTAACCCCCTTCCCCCCCTACACCCAATTCTCTGGGATGATCACTTCACCCCTCCCCCCCACCGCGTGGCTAACAGCGGGGAATATTTCTGTTCAGCCGAGCAGGAACGGGCACCTCTGAATGTCCCCTTAATAAAATCACCCCATTTCAACCAGGTGACTGTGAATGATATCACTCTCCTGAGGATAACAAAGAGAGATAAGGAATGGATGTTGTCTGCATGCCAGCAAACACCGGGACCATACGCTGCCATGCTTTGTTATGCAATGATTCCAGACTACGTGCTACTGGCCTGGCGTGGTAAAGTGTCCTACCATGGCGGACGGGATAAGGCAGCCCTCCCCAGAAACCTTTTGCAAAGGCTTTGGGAGTACATGAAGGAGAGCTTTCTGGAGATGTCCCTGGAGGATTTCCGCTCCATCCCCATACATGTTAACAGACTTTTCCAGTAGCTGTACTGGCCGCGATTGCCAGGGCAAATTAATCATTAAACACGCTTGCTTTTAAACCATGTGTAATATTTACAAAGGTACCCTCAACAGAGGTCCCTTGTGTGCCCTCAAGGTCTGGGAGCACACCTTGGGTGAGGTTCGGGGGTTACTGGTTCCAGGTCCAGGGTGATAAACATATCCTGGCTGTTGGGGAAACCGGTTTCTCCGCTTCCTTGCTGTGAGCTATCTTCATTGTCGTCTTCATCATCTTCCTCGTACCCCGAACCCACTTCCCTGTTGCGTGATTCTCCATTGATGGAGTTAAAGCACAGGGTTGGGGTAGTGGTAGCTGCACCCCCTAGCAGGGTCGGCTTTAGGCCAATTCCACCAATTCCCCCGAATCGGGCCCTGCGCCTAATAGGGACCCGTGCCCAGTGGCAGCGCTGCCCAGAGTGGGGGGCAAGTGGCAGAGAATCCCTTCCCTGTCTAGAGGCGCCTTTTTAATTTTTACTCACCCGGCGGCGCTCCGGCTCTTTGGCGGCACTTTGGCGGCGGGTCCTTCAGTGCTGCCGAAGACCCGGAGCGAGTGAAGGACCCGCCACCAAAGACTAGGAGCGTGGCCCAGTGAGTACAAGCCCCACGTGTTTTATTTACGTGGGTTTTTTTTTAGTCATCCCTGTCGGGGCCCCGTCGAAACTGTTCGAATCGGACCCCGCACTTCCTAAAGGCGGCCCTGCCCCCTAGCATGGCATGCAGCTCCACGTAGAAGTGGCATGTCTGCAGCTCTGCCCCGGACCTTCCGTTTGCCTCTCTGGCTTTGTGGTAGGCTTGCCTTAGCTCCTTAATTTTCACGCGGCACTGCTGTGCGTCCCTGTTATGGCCTCTGTCCTTCATGGCCTTTGAGACTTTTTCTAATATTTTGCCATTTCGTTTACTGCTACGGAGTTCAGCTAGCACTGATTCATCTCCCCATATGGCGAGCAGATCCCGTACCTCCCGTTCGGTCCATGATGGAGCTCTTTTGCGATCCTGGGACTCCATCAGGGTTACCTGTGCTGATGAGCTCTGCGTGGTCACCTGTGCTCTCCACGCTGGGCAAACAGGAAATTAAATTCAAAAGTTCGCAGGGCTTTTCCTGTCTACCTGGTCAGTGCAGCTGAGTTGAGAGTACTGTCCAGAGCGGTCACAATGAAGCACTCTGGGATAGCTCCCGGAGACCAATACCGTCGAATTCCGTCCACACTACCCCAAATCCGACCCGGAAAGGCCGGTTTCAGTGCTAATCCCCTCGTCGGAGGTGGAGTAAAGAAACCGGTTTAAAGGGCCCTTTAAGTAGAAAAAAAGGGCTTCGTCGTGTGGACGTGTCCAGGCTTAATTTGATTTAACGCTGCTAAATTCGACCTAAACTCATAGTGTAGACCAGGCCTCATGTATCTGAAGTTCCTTTGTTTGATTTATTTCCCACAGGCAGGTGGTTTTCAGTTCCTTGGTTGCTGACCTCAGTGGCCCTACTCGTAGTGTTCGTTGTGTTGGTTCTGACTGTGGTGTGCTGGAGAAGACGCAGGAAAAAGCAAAGCGGTGAGTCACTCTTTCAAGTGGAAACCAATAGCTGATTGATTGTGTGGATTCCATACAGGTGTTATTAAGCACTTGTAAAATGGCAGTTGCACAGGAGAAATTTTGCCTGCTCAGGTGTATGTGGTAGTACAATATGAGACAGGTACATTTGCTAGTGTTATTTCTAAGTTTATTAGAGGTTGCTTCAGTTTCTTATAATTTTGGAAGCTATTTGTCTGAGATTCTTTTGGAGAGGATAAGACACTACTGCATATCATTTCAGTTAACTCCAGATTAGCAGTTAGGTTAAAGTCACAGCAAAGCATAATGTCTGAATCTCACTTTCAGAGTTATGACTGCGCAGATCAGGTACCCTTCCCGTCTCTATTGGCTTTACAGGGTTTCACACAGGAGTCCAATCAAAGTCTCCTCAGAGGATTTTCAGGAAGGAAACAGCTGACTTCTTCACCCATTTGTAAACAGTGACTCCACTCACAGACCCCATCAGAAGAAGGGATCTCACCTGATCACAGTGCTTTTTTGCATTTTAAAGAGAGACAGCAGTAGGATAGGATGGAAGAGTTACTGAGTGTCTTTGTAGGTGGATTAAGGAGGAGCTGGCCTACAAGGCTGCTCCCTAAAGCTGATTCAGAGAGAAATGGACCATCCCAGTCACCTCATGCATGTGATAACCTGACAAGGGATTGGTAGCAGGTCAACAGGCCTTAATTAACTCTAGTCCAGGTTAGCAAATAGCACAGAAGAGGCAGGGAGGGTGGGGAAGGGAGAGGTAGAACCTCTTAAGGGAGAGAGCTGTGCATGGAGGGAGCATCACACTGAGCTCTAGGAATCATGGGGAGAAATTCTTAGGACTTTGTTGTAGAAGAGGTCAGACTAGTTGATGATAATTATGTTTCTGGCCTTAAAACCCATTAATCTGTTAATGCACTGTCAAACTTTTCCATGCTTTCAAACCAAACATGCATGCTGAATATTCAGAGGCTTGTTTTGCACTGATATTTTGACTTATCATCATGAAGAACTTTCCTGGAACCAAGACTCCATAATATTTACTTTGAGTGATTCTATAATTGCTGCCGGTACATTGGCTGCATAAATCACAACCATCTGGATGAGTACTTCACTGTGGAGAAAGTTTTCAAAAATGAAACCAGTTGGATTTTAACTACTGATCAGATGCCCTAATATAGTCCGTGGCATCTTTTCACTGATGCAGAACACACACAATCTTGTTATGGTCCCATAAAGAATGAAAAACAAAGAAACCCCCCTACCCAATTTAAACTGTATCATTCTCTAAATCCCAGCCCTTTGCAACAAGATGGACAAGAGGGAGTCTTGGTGAGAGCTGATTCTGGCGTCCATTGTTCTGTTCAGGTTTTGTACATTATCTCTCGTGCAAAGAATTCACAGGCAAAACCTATTTCTGTTTGATAAGTGCAGGCAAGTGCTATGTTGTGGTGGCTATGGGCATTCCCTCCTAAGGTTAAATTCCCTCTGCTTCACACTCTAATCAATTAATTTAATCTCCCAAATAAACACAATAATACTTCAAAGGAAAATTCAATTTTCCTTCTCCCCCCTCCGCCAGTAAAACATGGACACACTTTGCCAGGGGAAACATTTTTAAATGCTGCTTTTGTAAAACTTTTGTTGAAAATCTCACTTTCTTGGAATCTCTCTGGCTAAAGACCCATAGTCACCACAAACTTCTCATGCCCTGGTGTTATCATAACGTGTCACAAATCGGACATTTTTCAGATTAAACACAGGAGTTATTCCACTGTTAGTCATAATCTAATTTAAATCTGCAAAGAAAAACCAGGAGAACTGCCAAGTTTCTGGCTGCTCTGCTCACGTTACACTCCCACTCCAGACCAGGGCGAGACAGAACATTCCCTTCTTCCTTGGGTAACACAAAAGCTTTACCACTTCTGGGTGTTACAGGGAATGGAGGGGGGAAGTGATGCTGTGTGTGGCAGACAAGAGGTTAGGGAGATTGTGATGTGGAGAAGGAGGGCCAGAGAGGAGCTGTGCTCTGATGAATCCCATGGCTCATCAGAGAGGACTTAAACTACTTACGACGTCTCCGACTCAAAGAATATTTCCAACACCCCTCTGAACAACATACTAATCCACAGAATCCTTCCTACCAGCACTACAAAAAGAAGGATTCTGCTTGGACTCCTCCTGAAGGTCGAAACAACGGACTGGACTTCTACATAGATTGCTTCCATCGACGTGCACGGTCTGAAATTGTGGTAAAGCAGCATCACTTGCCCCATGACCTCAGCTGTGCTGAACACAACACCATCAACAGCCTCAGGAACAACTCTGACATCATAATCAAAATGGCTGACAAAGGAGGTGCTGTCGTCATCATGAATAAGTTGGAATATGAACAAGAGGCTGCTAGGCAGCTCTCTAACTCCACATTCTACAGGCCATTATCCTCTGATCCCACTGAGGATTACCAAAAGAAACTACACCATCTGCTCCAGAAACTCCCTGAAAAAGCACAGGAACAGATCTGTACAGACACATGCCTAGAACCCCAACCAGGGGTATTCTATTTGCTACCCAAGATCCATAAACCTGGAAATCCTGGACACCCCATCATCTCAGGCATTGGCACCCTAACAGGAGGATTGTCTGGCTATGTGGACTCTCTCCTCACCAGCACTCTCAGCTATCTTCGAGACACCACTGACTTCCTGAGGAAACTACAGTCCATCAGTGAACTTCCAGAAAACACCATCCTGGCCACTACGGATGTAGAAGCCCTGTACACCAACAGTCCACACAAAGATGGACTACAAGCTATCAGGAACAGTATCCCCAATAATGTCACGGCAAACCTGGTGGCGGAACTTTGTGACTTTGTCCTCACCCACAACTATTTCACATTTGGGGACAATATATACGTTCAAGTCAGCAGCACTGCTATGGGTACCCGCATGGCCCCACAGAATGCCAACATTTTTATGGCTGACTTAGAACAACGCTTCCTTAGCTCTCGCCCCCTAACATTCCTACTCTGCTTGCGCTACATTGATGACATCTTCATCATCTGGACCCATGGAAAAGAAGCCCTTGAGGAATTCCACCATGATTTCAGCAATTTCCATCCTACCATCATCCTCAACCTGGACCAGTCCACACAAGTGGTCCATTTCCTGGACACTACTGTGCTAATAAGTGATGGTCACATAAACACCACCCTATACCGGAAACCTACTGACCGCTTGTCAAGGTTCCTTCCCCACTCTGAACTTTAGGGTACAGAGGTGGGGACCTGCATGAAAACCTCTAAACTGAATTACCAGCTTAGATCTGGTTTTGCTGCCACCACTCCCAAATACTAACTCCCTTCCCTGGGTAGCCTTGAGACACTTCTCCACCAATTTCCTGGTGAACACCGATCCAAACCCTTGGATCTTAAAACAAGGAGAAATTAACCATTCCCCCTCCTTTTCCCCCCACCAATTCCTAGTGAGTCCAGATCCAATCCCCTTGGATCTTAAAACAAGGGAAAATCAATCAGGTTCTTAAAAAGAGGGCTTTTAATTAAAGAAAGAAAGGTTAAAAAATCATCTCTGTAAAATCAGGATGGAAAATAACTTTACAGGGTAATCAGATTCAAAGAGCCCAGAGGAACCCCCTCTAGCCTAAGTTCAAAGTTACAGCAAACAGAAGTAAACCCTCTAGCAAAAAGGAACATTTACAAGTTGAGAAAACAAAGATAAACCTAACACGCCTTGCCTGGCTGTTACTTACAAGTTTGAAATATGAGAGACTTGTTCAGAAAGATTTGGAGAGCATGGATTGATGTCCAGTCCCTCTTCGTTCCAAGAGCGAACAACCCCACAAACAAAGAGCACAAACAAAAGCCTTCCCCCCACCAAGATTTGAAAGTATCTTGTCCCCTTATTGGTCCTTTGGGTCAGGTGTCAGCCAGGTTACCTGAGTTTCTTAACCCTTTACAGGTAAAAGGATTTTGGTGTCTCTGGCCAGGAGGGATTTTATAGTATTGTACACAGGAGGACTGTTACCCTTCCCTTTATAGTTATGACACCGCTATACTTACCTACGTGCCTCCAGCTTCCATCCAGGACACACCACACGATCCATTGTCTACAGCCAAGCTCTAAGATACAACCGCATTTGCTCCAATCCCTCAGACACAGACAAACACCTACAAGATCTCTATCAAGTATTCTTAAAACTACAATACCCACCCGCTGAAGTGAAAAAACAGATTGACAGAGCCAGAAGAGGACCCAGAAGTCACCTACTACAGGACAGGCCCAACAAAGAAAATAACAGAACGCCACTAGCCATTACCTTCAGTTTCATGACTGGCCAGGCTACGGTGTGAAAGTTCTACTTGTTTCTCCTTGATGAAAACCCGCCCCCTTGGTTCATTCTACTTCCCTGTAAGCCAACCACCCTCCCCTCCCCCTTTGTTCTCCACTTGCAGAGGCAATAAAGTAATTGTTGTTTCAAATTCATGCTTCTTTATTAATTCGTCACACAAATGAGGGGATAAGTGCCAACGTAGCCTGGGAGGGGTGGGAGAGGAGGGAAGCACAGGGGTGGGGTAGTTGTAGAGGCACCCCCTAGAATGGCATGCAGCTCATCATAGAAGCGGTATGTCTGGGGCTCTGACCCGGAGCGGCCGTTTGCCTCTCTGGTTCTTTGGTAGGCTTCACGCGGCACTGCTGTGGATCCCTGTTATAACCTCTGTCCTTCATGCCCTTGGAGATTTTTTCAAATATTCCGGCATTTTGTCTTTTGGAACGGAGTTTGGATAGCACGGATTCATTTCCCCATACAGCGATCAGATGCAGTACCTCCCAGTTGGTCCATGCTGGAGCTCTTTTGCAATTCTGGGACTCCATGGTCATCTGTGCTGATCAGCTCGCCACGCTGGCCAAACAGGAAATGAAATTCAAAAGTTCGCGGGGCTTTTCCTGTCTACCTGGCCAGGGCATCTGAGTTGAGAGTGCTGTCCAGAGCGGTCACAATGGAGCACTCTGGGATAGCTCCCAGAGGCCAATACCATCAAATTGCGTCCACACTACCCCAAATTCGACCCAGGGGGGTCGATTTCAGCACTAATCCCCTCGTTGGGGAGGAGTACAGAAATTGATTTTAAGAGCCCTTTAAGTGAACAAAAATGGCTTCGTTGTGTGAACGGGTGCAGGGTTAAATCGATCTAACGCTGCTAAATTCAACCTAAACTCGTAGTGTAGACCAGGGCTTAGAATTGGTATGGCAACTTCCACCTTTTCATGTTCTCTGTATGTATGTATATATATCTTCTTACTATATGTTCCATTCTATGCATCTAATGAAGTGGGCTGTAGCCCATGAAAGCTTATGCTCAAATAAATGTGTTAGTCTTCAAGGTGCCACAAGTACTCCTGTTCTTTTTGCGGATACAGACTAACACGGCTGCTACTCTGAAACCTTAAACTAAGGCAGAGCACAGAGTTTGTCAGAGCACAGATCCTATTTAACCTTGCTTTTCTCCCCTTTTCAAGTGTGCAGGAGGGGCAGTGGTTGGCAGGAGAAGAGGTAGGCTCCAGCACTGGGAGACCAGGCCTCCCCACTGTGCGCAATCCCACTGCCTCGCCTAATTTCCCAGGCCTAATACTTGGTCAAGCTGCCTGGTTTCAAGGTCTCATTGTTTCCATCCCCCCCCCCCACCCCCCATACACACTTGCTCCTCTCAACCCATACCTTATATGTAGGCATTTTTATTAGCTCCTGAATATTTAAAATTACAGAAAGGTATGCATTCCTTATGTTGCTATAAAATGTAAGAGCCCAGCCCCAGTTTGTAATGTAGCTAATTCTAACAACATCTGAATCAATGCAAAAGTGTATAGTTAATTACTATAAATGAATTTATAAACAAATAGAAGAGAAGATGTAGTTTCTGAAAAGATTTGATGGGCAAGCTGTAGAATTGGGAAGTTGACTTTTTCCCAGGGAAAAAAAAATCTGCCTGGCAAGGAAAGAGAAATATCCTCCTCCACGCAAACAACACTAAGCAGCCAAAATATTTTTCCTTCTTGAAAAAAAGATTTGATGAAACAAACATAAGATTATATTTTTTCCAATAAAAATATATCAGAATGAATCTTTAGGTCAAAATATCCCAATTGCATAAATTAGTGCAACTCCACTGAAACTAGCAGAGTTGTGTCCTCTTACAACAGTGGTGAAGTGGATGGTGAAAAACGCACCCAGAGAGAGGCTGAGAGCAGAATGCAATTGCTTTTGAATAGTCCAAGATTTGGGTATATGGACAACTTGCACTTGTCTCTGGAGACACTGCTTGAAATGCAAAGGCCTGCAAGTGAGCTTTGCAAATATGGCTTCTGAAATAGTTATCATCAGCTGGAGCTTAGCGCTCTCCTGAGGTGAATATCACTCTCTTCACCCAAATGTTTGCTCGACTCTGTGAAAATTTGGTTTGACAGACCTCCCTTTACACACTCACCATGTTTGCACTACTGTGTTGTCATGTTGTGTCCTGACAGAAATAACAGAATACTTTTTATGCTGCTAGCCCAGAAGAGGCTTGTGTGTGCCAGAAGCTCACTGTTGGAGTTTGGGGTAAAAGAGTGGAAGACAGAGAAGCACAGAGTCACATACTCCAGTGTTTGTCGGCAACTTCATCCCAATAACATTAACCAATCAAAGTACATTTTGATGGTTTCAAATGTACACATTTCCTCCCATTTCTAAAATCTGTCAGTTCATTGTTATGCCAGTATGTGACGTTACCAGAAGGCTGGAAGGACCCTTTACCTCAGTTCTTTTAACTTACTCAGTCCAGTCTAGGCCAGTCTATTAATTTCTCACTTTTCTTTACATACAAACAATTTTATATAACACGTTGAGTTGTACTTTTGTTAGTTCGGAAAAGTTAGAGTAAAGTCCTCTGCACAACAGTACTTTGTCTAAAGTCATTGTAAATCCTCCTGTAGTATTCGTTGCTGTGAGGAACAAAGTGAGGAAACATGTGTTTCCCATCCTTTTAATAAACATCAGATTAGTTGAAGGCCTCACTGTTTAGTTTATGCTGCAAAATAATCTCCAAAACTCGCTCACTCTAATCACTCTTTTTCACTTTCCAGCATCTGGTTTTCTACTTGTTTTTATCTATTTACCGATAACTGCTGAGAGACTCTTTGTCTTGTGTATCATTTTTTCCCCCCAAGAGTTATTTGGTAGACAATTTCTTAAATTAATTCCCATTTGAGTTGGAGGGTCAGTCATACAAGATGAACAGGAGTACTTGTGGCACCTTAGAGACTAACAAATTTATTAGAGCATAAGCTTTCGTGGGCTACAGCCCACTTCTTCGGATGCATATAGAGTGAAACATATATTGAGGAGCTATATATACACACATACAGAGAGCATGAACAGGTGGGAGTTGTCTTACCAACTCTGAGAGGCCAATTAAGTAAGAGAAAAAAACTTTTGAAGTGATAATCAAGATAGCTCAGTACAGACAGTTTGATAAGAAGTGTGAGAATACTTACATGGGGAGATAGATTCAATGTTTGTAATGGCTCGGCCATTCCCAGTCCTTATTCAATCCTGAGTTGATTGTATCTAGTTTGCATATCAATTCCAGCTCAGCAGTCTCTCGTTGGAGTCTGTTTTTGAAGTTTTTCTGTTGTAAGATAGCCACCCGCAGGTCTGTCATTGAATGGCCAGACAGGTTAAAGTGTTCTCCCACTGGTTTTTGAGTATTATGATTCCTGATGTCAGATTTGTGTCCATTAATTCTTTTGCGTAGAGACTGTCCGGTTTGGCCAATGTATATGGCAGAGGGGCATTGCTGGCACATGATGGCATATATCACGTTGGTAGATGTGCAGGTGAACGAGCCCCTTATGGTATGGCTGATGTGATTAGGCCCTATGATGATGTCACTTGAATAGATATGTGGACAGAGTTGGCATCGGGCTTTGTTACAAGGATAGGTTCCTGGGTCAGTGTTTTTGTTCAGTGATGTGTGGTTGCTGGTGAGTATTTGCTTTAGGTTGGGGGGTTGTCTGTAAGCGAGGACAGGTCTGTCTCCCAAGATCTGTGAGAGTAAAGGATCATCTTTCAGGATAGGTTGTAGATCTCTGATGATGCACTGGAGAGGTTTTAGTTGGGGGCTGAAGGTGACAGCTAGTGGTGTTCTCTTATTTTCTTTGTTGGGCCTGTCTTGTAGGAGGTGACTTCTGGGTACTCGTCTGGCTCTGTCAATCTGTTTTTTCACTTCAGCAGGTGGGTATTGTAGTTTTAAGAATGCTTGATAGAGATCTTGTAGGTGCTTGTCTCTATCTGAGGGATTGGAGCAAATGCGGTTATATCTTAGAGCTTGGCTGTAGACAATGGATCGTGTGGTGTGTCCTGGATGGAAGCTGGAGGCATGTAGGTAAGTGTAGCGGTCAGTAGGTTTCCGGTATAGGGTGGTATTTATGTGACCATCGCTTATTAGCACAGTAGTGTCCAGGAAATGGACCGCTTGTGTGGATTGATCTAGGCTGAGGTTGATGGTAGGATGGAAATTATTGAAATCATGGTGGAATTCCTCAAGGGCTTCTTTTCCATGGGTCCAGATGATGAAGATGTCATCAATGTAGCGCAAGTAGAGTAGGGGCGTTAGGGGACGAGAGCTAAGGAAGCGTCGTTCTAAGTCAGCCATAAAAATGTTGGCATACTGTGGGGCTATGCGGGTACCCATAGCAGTGCCGCTGACTTGAAGGTATATATTGTCCCCAAATGTGAAATAGTTGTGGGTGAGGACAAAGTCACAAAGTTCAGCCACCAGGTTAGCTGTGACATTATCGGGGATACTGTTCCTGATAGCTTGTAGTCCATCTTTGTGTGGAATATTGGTGTAGAGGGCTTCTACGTCCATAGTGGCCAGGATGGTTTTTTCTGGAAGATCACCGATGGATTGTAGTTTCCTCAGGAAGTCAGTGGTGTCTCGAAGATAGCTGGGAGTGCTGGTAGTGTAGGGTCTGAGGAGAGAGTCCACATAACCAGACAAGCCTGATGTTAGGGTGCCAATGCCTGAGATGATGGGGCATCCAGGATTTCCAGGTTTATGGATCTTGGGTAGCAAATAGAATACCCCTGGTCGGGGTTCTAGGCATGTGTCTGTACAGATTTGTTCCTGTGCTTTGTCAGGGAGTTTTTTTAGCAGATGGTGTAGTTTCTTTAGGTAATCCTCAGTGGGATCAGAGGATAATGGCCTGTAGAATGTGGTGTTAGACAGCTGTCTAGCAACCTCTTGGTCATATTCCAATTTATTCATGATGACGACAGCACCTCCTTTGTCAGCCTTTTTGATTATGATGTCAGGGTTGTTTCTGAGGCTGTAGATGGCGTTGTGTTCAGCATGGCTGAGGTTATGGGGCAAGTGATGTTGCTTTTCCACAATTTCAGCCTTTGCACGTTGACGGAAGCAATCTATGTAGAAATCCAGTCTGTTGTTTCGACCGTCCGGAGGAGTCCACGCAGAATCCTTTTTTTTTTTTGTAGTGCTGGTAGGGGGGATTCTGTGGGTTAGTATGCTGTTCAGAGGTATGTTGGAAATATTCTTTGAGTCGGAGACGTCGAAAGTAGGATTCTAGGTCACTGCAGAACTGTATCATGTTCGTGGGTCTGGAGGGACAAAAGGAGAGGCCCCGAGATAGACCCTACGCTACCAGCACTCCCAGCTATCTTCGAGACACCACTGACTTCCTGAGGAAACTACAGAGCCAATACTGCAGAGGGCGCATGAGCAGGATTCTGTTTAGCCTCTTCTATCATCAAGAGACGTGTCAGCTAAGTCCTGATTGCAGAATCTGTATTGCTACTGATGGTGGGACAGGCAGAAATGACACTGGGAGATTTTTTTGAAATATCAGGCTGTTTGCAGCACAGGCCATTTGGGAGGGTGGGTGGTGGGGGAATCATTGCTCTGTTTAGTTAAGAGAGCAAGTTTGAGCTCATATAATGTCAAGAAGAACTATGGAACCACCCACAGTAATCTTTTATGTTCAGACTATAATCATATTTCAAAGTGAACGCAGTTTTGTAAGGAGCCCTCCCCTTCAGATTTCACTCCAGCCTTTCCCCTCATTTCTTCTTCGTTTACTCCCACCAAAAACTGTTACCTCTGGACTTGGTGTTGCAGACACTGATGTTCTCTTGGCTGCCTTTGCAATCTGTTAATACTTCTACAAGTGCTGGCCAGAGCAGGTTAGTAAGGAGAGACACAACATCCTGCGTGGGCAGTTTATATTGCCAGACCCTGCTGAAACGGAGAACAAATTGTACATATGTCACTTTGATCCCACTTGCATGGAAGAGAAACAAGGAGCTAAGAGACCACAGGTTAGGCCAGAAAAAGCTAGTGTCTCATCAGTACCCTCAGGTAGAGCTGACTGGAGGACAATTCTGTTTCACAGCAACTTGCAAGGTTTTAAAATTTGTTTTTGTTTCACATGGACAAAGCATTTCAAATGTTTTTTGTGAAAACAGAAGTGTGTGTGTGTGTGTCTCTCTCTCTACCTACCTACCTATTTACCTGTCTAGGATTGAAACCTGAGCTCCCCAAGTGGCTTTCCATTTGTCCTGGAGGACAGGGCACTGACCTGGGATGCAGGAGAACCAAGTTCAAGTTACTCTGTCTCATTCAGATGAGAATTTTCCATTGCAGTTCACTCTGAACCAGGCAGAGCCGGGACTTAAAGCGGGGTCTACCACATCCCAGGCCAGTGCCCTAGCTTCCAGGCTGCAGAGTGCCAAAGAGGTGGTGTGCATGTCTCTCAAAATATCTTCCCAACAAAACTTCATTGAACCAGATGTGTCTCTGCAAAATGTTTCAGCTTCAATGAAACAGCATTGTCATGAGGCACACTCTCCACCAGAGCTCCCCCTTGGGTTAGGATGCAGGCAGCATTGTAGGAACTCTTGCCGTTCTAGTGCTCCGTTTGTCAGCCAACCTGGTTCCGCAGACCATCTGCACAGGCCACACTTAAAGTTCAGTCCCCTTCCAGGGTATCTAAGTCCTGCTGTAAGCTGGCTGACCTCTTCAAAGTTCCTTTACCCAGCTCCCCTTGGGTCTGCAGCGAAGTCCTTCTAAAATCAAACAGAACTTAACAGAATCACACTCTTCTTCTGCAGAACAGCAGATCCCAGAACTTATCCCTGTGCCTTTCAGTAGAGCTCGGAACTACAAACAAAATTAAACACTACAGTAGTATCGTTCATCCCTCTCCAGGCTTTCCATCCCTCTTGGGCTCCTCTTCAGCTCCCAGTTTCTGTTATAGAGCACCAGCCCCAGGACTGCCTCCCTCATTCCAGAGGCTCCACCCAGGAGTTAGTGCCACTCCTGGGGCTCAGCTCTCCAGCCACAACCCAGCTCAACTGCTCTCCTCCACAGCCAGCCCCTAACTTTGTCTTTGTCTTGTGTTTTGATGCAGCAGCCTCATCATGTGAGGTTATGACTGCCACTTTTTTAAATTCATTTTTAGCCATTTTTAAAAAAAAATATCCTTTCACTCAGTCTAACATCCTTAAGGAAACACAGCAAGGCTGCTTTGCTGTTTGTTGTTCCATTTACCTGACATTTTCCCTAGTCTCTGTAGAGAAAAAGATTTGATTCCTAGCCAGCTCTTTTTTTTATAAAGAACCTTTCTTTCCGTAGACTATTGTCCACAATGCCATAGAGGATTATCAAAACATGCATGGTTTTGCATGCTTTACCTAACCCATCTGTATGTCTTTTTAATAAGTTTAATGTATCATTTAAGGCACAAAGACCTGCTAACACTCTCAAAATAACTACTTCACTTTTTTCTATGATGAATGTGGAGTATAGTATTATCTTTGATTTTTGAGCATACATCATTCTTCATCCTTTTGTTTCCTTAGTCCATAGCTCTTGCCATTCCTTTGCAAGCTCCTTCATGACTGTTCTTGTACATTCTTGTCTACTTAATGGTATCTCAATATCTACCTTCTCATTTTTCAAGCTTGTTTTGCTGCTCTGTCAGCCCTCTCAAATCCAGATATTCCAATATGTGCCATGCAACTGTTACACAGATACTTCTTTGCATCATTTCTGATGTTAGGAACATTATTTCACTTATTATGTCATGTCTGCTTTCCAAAGTCCCTGTTCTGATTGTCATAATGCCTGACAAGGAATAAGATAAAATTAAACATGCAGCTGGTTGCACATCTCTTATGCAGATTAGTGCCAACATTATTCCCATTAGTTCAGCCGTCAAAACGGTCACATAATTTGATAACCTTTTAGATTTCTGGATTCCAAGACTGGGAACATAGAAGGCTGTTCCCACTCTCTGTTCTATTATCTTTTGATCCATCTGTATGGACTTGGCAAAGCTGACCACATGTTTCATAAATTCAGAAATTTCATTGCCCATAATGTGTGAGGGTTTTTCTTCCCGCAGTTTTTTCATACAATTCCAAAACCACTAATGGGGGGATAACTTTCCAGCTGTAATTTGATCTCCCATGACTAAAAATTTTTAGTTCTCTCAATTTTTCTTTTTTACATATCTCCTGATAGTCTGAGGAAATCGGTGGCAATCCATATAATTTTGTCTACTAAGCTCCCAGCAATTCTCATAAATCTGTTGTGCACTTCTGTTTTCATGGTTCCCTTTTACCTTTGCCCAAAAGCTTAGAGCTAATAGTTCCATCCTTAGATTTATAGGTGCGTCTCCAGTGGGTATCTGCAGTGGTGGGTGTCATTGCACAACATGCCAATCACAGAGCTTGGGCCCGGAGCAGTTCCAAGTTTCTGAGCCCAGGTCTACACTAGCGGGGGGGGGGGGTGTCAAACTAAGATACGCAACTTCAGCTACGCAAATAGCGTAGCTGAAGTCGGCGTAACTTAGGTCAACTTACCTGGCCGTGAGGACGGCAGCGAGTCAACCGCTGCCGCTCCCCTGTCGACTCTGTTTCTGCCTCTCACAAGCTGGAGTTCCCCGATCGCGCTCCCCGTTGACTCCAGATAGATTTTATTGCATCTACACTAGACACGATAAATCGACCCCCGATAAATCAATCACTACCCGCCGATCCTCATTTGCTTTTTCCTTAGCTACTTTGTGTTATAGGATCTAAGCATAAAACATAGACATGTGCAAAAAGGGAAACACCTATTTCCATCTGCACAGTTTTTGGGAGGTCATTTATCATAATGGAATACAAAGTAGAGCTAATAATAGTCTCTTGTAGAGTTCCATTTGGAAGCTTGTAGATTTTTTATAAAGCTGTCCCCACTTTGACTTGTATAGTTCTGTCACTTAAAAAGTCCTGTATCCACCAATTTTTTTCTCTTTTTATTTCAATTTTGGCTAGTTTATAGGAGGCCTTTTAGCCATAGCATGTCATATGCTTTTTCAGTGTCCAAGAAGACTGTTATCCTAAAGTTCTTAGTCCTTATGCTTATTTTCGTCCTTTATTTCTAATCTTACTATATGGTCAACTGCACATCTTCCTTTACTGAAACCTCTTTGTACCTCAGTTATAATATCATTTTTCTCCAAGAATACCACTCGTCTTACATGTATATTTTTTTCCATGATTTTCCCCACACATGATGTGAGGGCAATAGGCTATAGGCCTCAGGTGTTGTATGTACCTCACCTGGTTTCCTAATTGGTATTACCAATGCTTGTTTCCATTCTATTGGCAGCAATTCTTTTTCCATATATTATTATAGAATGCAATAGAATCTTTAGACTCCCTTCTGACAAGTGTTGGAGCATTTCATTACTTTATCTTATCTCTACTGGGAGCTGTATTTTTCCCTTTTTCTAATTGCTGCAATACTGCATACTAAAATTTTTGTTTAACACATCATCAGTATATTCTCTCCAGCCATTTAATTGTTCACAGTTTTCCTCCTTTTTTTCTTATGAAACTTATTGCTTTGATTCATATCACTACTGACCTTTTGGAATTCTTTTGCTAAAATGTCTGCCTTTCCTAGGCTGGAGACCTCAGTTTCGTTGTTTACAATAAGACCAAGTATACATTTACTTTTACTTCAAATCCCATCCATCAATTTCTGAAAGCTTTAAATCTTTATTCCATTTCCCACAGAAATTTCTCCAACTTTCTTTTTTTGTCTTTTTGATAATCCTTTGTGCCACCACCTTACATCTTTTGTATTCATTACGTCTTCACTATTCATTGTGTGTTTTGCTTGCTTGCATGTAGGGTGACCAGATGTCCCAATTTTATAGGGACAGTCTTGATTTTTGGGTCTTTTTCTTATATAGGCTCCTATTACCCCCCACCCCCTGTCCCGATTTTTCACATTTGCTGTCTGGTCACTCTACTTGCATGCCTTATGTCTTTACTTGACTGATAATTTGCAATCCTCATTCCACCAGGGAACCAGATTTCTAAGTCTAGGGCAGGGGTAATCAATTATTTTTTGTCAACATCCAAATTTCTTGGTCCAAACTCCAGAGAAAATAATATAGAAATAACAACACTGATTAAAAGGAAATGTGGTCCATTCAAAAGTGTCTGGTGGTCCGGATTTGGCCCCCATCTGACTATTGACTACCCCAGGTCTAGGGCAATTTGATGTTTTGTAGATGGACCGATCAACTGCTGCTGTAATTCCTTTTATTACATTGTTATAGAATTATCCTAGGTTGTCACCTGTACAGTTACTACATAAATATTTAAAAAGCAACAGAGTGTCCTGTGGCACCTTTAAGACTAACAGAAGCATTGGGAGCATAAGCTTTCGTGGGTAAGATTCAGACTAACACGGCTACCCCTCTGATACATAAATATTTATCACATTTACTCTAGGAAAGGTCCTGGTCAGTTTTTAGAAAATTCCAGCTAGGACTCTTTGGTAATTTCAATATTTTCTCAGCCTTGGCACTCAGTAAGCGTAGGGAAGTGATCACTTCCCATTATCTTCTCTCTAAATTTCTGAGCTGCATTTACTAGCTATATGATTTGACCTTTTCCGTCAGAAAACTGTTCCATTGACAATTTTTCAGCCATCTTTTGTACTATCCTGTCACTGAGAGTGGTCAGTGCTGGATTCTCCAGAGAGAGGTGTTAAAAATCCACAGTGTAACATTGGGGAGGAGGGGAGAAATCCTCTTAACTCCAGCTGCTGATCAGTTTATGTCCTGAAATGACATGAGACTTTATAGCCTTGTAATTTTTATCCTATCTGTGCTACTCACAGAGAGAGAAATTGAGCAAGATGTTTCAAATTGTCATAAGTAACATAGCCTGAGGTTTTCCAGCTCTCTCATTCTGCAGATCATTCCTCTTCTAATACTACAGGTGTGTATTTATCAAAAAGTTGAATGCTGTGGTCCACCAGCCAAGGCTCCACAATTTGAGAACTGCAGCTTTTGAATGATATTCAGTGCTCATACATATTCTCTCTCATGTACAGACAAAAATCAGGAGCAAGTTACTGAGACATACAGATGGTCAGAAAATGGAGGGTTCTTTCAATGGAAAATTTAGAGTTTTCAGTGAAAACTGAAAACTGAAATGTTCTGGCCAAAAAACAAAATATTTAATTTGCCAACCTCAAGTCTCATAGAAATTGTCGTTCAGGTGTTTCATGCTCCCGTTCTCTCTACAGGCTTGGTTCCCTGACTGGACTACATTTCCCATTAGGCACCACAGTCTCTCCTCTTAGTAAAGGGAGGCAGTGCTTCATGCAGTTGCATGGCTCCAATGCATCATGGGAAATGAAGGCCAGTTGGGGAGCCTGGCCCATCCAAGAAAACAGAAGCAGGAGGGAACCAAACTGCAACTCACGTAATGCATCACAGTGGCATTTCAGAACTGATTTTTTTTCAGATTTTGGACATGGGAGAGAAGCCATATAAAATTATGAATGAATGCACTGAAAGAATGGCTGCAAACCTTTCCTTGTATGATGCAGACAGACAGAGGGCTACTAGCTGATACTGGCAGATGCATGAGTAATCCTGCATTCGTAATTCTTCTTTTAAAAATAACTCTAAAGTACAAGTAGAGAGCAGTATGGATATAGTGTATTATTAAACCAAGAACAGTCCACAAATACTCTTACTTTTGTGTTGTTCAATGTTTATCTTTGGACAGGGCGGGGCGGGGCGGGGCGGATTTGACTAACTTAATTACACCATACGTCACTGTGAGGATTGTTGTCATGGCTTTCTTTGTTGTTTGTAAGATTATTTTCCACATGGAGCCAGAACAACTGACTGTGGCAAAATGTATTTCTGGAATTGCAGAATATTCATCTGTCCACAATCAAAATACTCTCCCCTTTACAAGAAAGCCACACCAGACTAAACAACGGCAATTCTAAAACAAGACTCCAGGGTCAGGACTCTAGTGGCAATGAGACATTCTGACTGGGATATTCTGCCACCTTGGAAAATACAGTAGAACTTCAAAGTTATGAACACCTCAGGAATGGATGTTGTTTGTAACTCTGAAATATTCATAACTCCGAACAAAACAGTAGCCAATAGTCAAAGGTTACATAATGTCTCCGCCCATGGTTTCAGGTTAACATTTAATTAGTACTTTAATAAAATGTATTAGTATAAAATATATATACGTTGAATTCTGATTTGGGGTTCATAGGAATGAAGTGGCTCCTCTGATTGTCCAACTGGTACATACCTAGGGGTTAAAGCAAAGAAACAGTGAAAGTATATGGCAATAAAGATTGTCTTTCAAGTTGCTAATTTTAAGGCAGGCATTGGTCCCTGGGAAAGGGAGGTGGGAGGAGGCCATATCTTATGCTGACATGCTTGAACCTTTCATAAACTCAAGGTTGGCGTGTGGGAAGAACATTTCCCTACAGAAGAAACAAACACAACAGAAACAGGGCTTCTTTGTTCTGTTTTTGCAACTTTGAATAAGACACAATTATTGCTCCAACATCTGGCAATTTTGCTGACCAGGCTTATCTTAGCAAGAGCAAGGTTATCTTTTGTTTATTCTGCTTTCTCTTAGCTAATCACTATTTGCTAGACCTCTGGTCTCTTGACCAAACTCTGGACTTTTGGGGCCTGTAAAAGAGCTGACACAATCCATATACCAGTATGTTATATAAGCAGCACATGGATTTTGACCCTTCACCTGCCCAGCAATTAATCCTGTGCCCCAGCCCCCTCCAAAAGTTCAGTCCGCACCCAGCCCACATTCCCCATCAGTTCATCCCAGCCTCACTTCAGTCGCACCTAGGGTTCTTGACCCTAATTCTTCCAGATGTAGGCCAACAGCAAAGGGGTTCCCTCTCCCCTTTCCAGGGTGAGGGGCGCAGCTCCAGTGGCTCTTCACCCCCCTCTATCTCTTCCCAGGTTGGAGGCGGCAGGGGGAGGGCAAGGAGCAGAGGCACAGTTCTGTCTGTGTTGCTCACAGGAGGGGAGGAGGGAGTGGAGCCTCGCTGAGCTGATGGGCTCTTTGCATCCTCTCCCCTCCTGTGAGAATGGTGAGTGGAGTGGAGAGACTTTGCCGGATTCTGGCAGGGCAAAAATTTGTAAGGTGCCTGCACATTGATTTAACCATCTATGTAAGCCATCCTTCAGAAATTAAGAATCTGACTATTCTTTCTATATTTTGATTCTTAATTACTCCATTTTTTTCATTGTTAGAAAATGTGTTTCTTATTTATCAGGTAACTTTTTACCCATGATTTCTATCAAGCTGCTTTTGGATGGAAATTGGAATTGAATTAAAAAATGCACAAATCAGTCAGCATTTAAAAATTGTTTTAATTAGTTAAATAAAACTACTTTAAGTGTGTAGATTACATAAGAAAAAAAGTGAAACTAAAAGTGTTTCTGCAGATCTTTTGTGCACAACAGGTTGAAACTACTAACAACTGGAAATAAGTAAATTACCAGAGTTCACTCCGTTCTAAAGACTGAAAATAATATAAAAACTTAATGCAGTACATGGCATGTTGTGCCATATTTATACAGCTGGCGTTCAAAAGTTTGTTAAAGATGTTTTGCCCCCTAAATTGATTCTATATATAAAACAAAATCTTGGACTCAGTCCTCACGGTATATAAGGAGGGCTCATTGGTTCAGCATATATATTTTTTTAATTATTTTAGTAGATTCTAGTATGTTTCAGCCTTGTAAGGTGTGGCTTGCCTGTTATGGGCTGGAGGGTCTGGGGTGAGCACACTCTGATTACTGAATGAGCCACAGCTGAGAAATCATGTGATTTCCCCATAAAAAGCTCTTGGGGGTGGGGGATCAGGAAACTGCAGGAAGTGAAAGGGTCTGCAGGAAATGCCTGACGTCAGGGGAGTTAGGAGCCTTCTGTGGGAAACCCTGATTGGATCTGGGCTTGGAGGCCAGAACCGGAAGGCTGAGCAGGGAGGGGAGAACAGATTGGGACAGAAGAAGAGCTCTGGTGGTGATAGAACATGCCACAGCTAAGTATAAACTTTTCTGTTCGGTTGATGAATGTCATTTTGGGACTCTGATTGTTGTGAACTGTTTCAATTAAAGCGGGCATGGTTGGTGGTAACTCAGAGAAACCCATGTGCTGTTCTTAAGGGGCCTCAAAGAGAGGAGAAACAGTGGTGGGGTGTTGCAGAATGACCTCCAGCCATGAGGGGGCACTCAGGAGGCAGCTGGCCTTGTTACAAGCCTTAACATAGCCTATCATAAATTCAAATTTAATTTTAAACATGTTTGTTTTCAAAAAGAAAACTGATTTAAATTTTAAAAATATGTTTTGTTTTATTTTATTTTATTTTTATTCTAATTTTTATTCATGCTCCTGGAGAGCCATCAGTTGGTAACTACCACTGGTAACTACCCACTACTGACCTGAGGTGCATTTGATTCACTGATCTATTGTACAGGTGAAATGCTCCATCAAGTTAAACCAGCAACCCTACCATCACCACCGTTATGAATCTCCAGAAACAGGGCCGGTGCAACCACTAGGCGAACTAGGCAGCCGCCTAGGGCACCAAGTGGCAGAGGGGCTGCCATAGGGCGGCGCAGGGAGCTGCCGTGGGGGGGCTCCCCGGGCGGAGAGGGGGTGGGGAGCTGCCGCGGGGGGGCACCGCAGGGCTGGGAGCTGCCGCAGGGGGGGCTC
>NW_020664909.1:8406158-8445798 GCF_002925995.2 Terrapene triunguis
CAGTCAGTCCCCTTTTCTTGTTTTCAACAATCAACAAGATTTTCTTCCATTTTTTTTTCTAGAATCTAAAGCATCTTAACCCATCTACTGGATCATTCCTTGGCAAACCTGATTCAGCATTAGGAGCAGTGACCTGGCGTGGCCTGAAAGTAACATCAATAAAAGGGAAGTGTGATCCAACCTAGACTCTGTAGCTGGAAGATAGGAAGTAAAACACTGACACCAGATTCAGACATATAAGGATACAGACCTAATGTCATCTGTCTCAGTCCCACTGGACAGCAACTATCCACCTGCTTCTTTCCTCCTATCTAGCTGATCAGGTTCTTCTTCAGCAGTGAATGACTGATGGATCTGGATCATCTGTCCAGGGAATTCATTCACAAGACTTGTTGCCTCCCTTCCTTACATTCCTTCTCTTGCTGTTGATCTTTAACATGGCTACAGCCACACTGCATTTACCTGGCACTACTGGTGAAAGAGCTATAGGATTTCAAGACAGGCCGTTAACCAGACAGAGCAGTAGTGGCAAAGCTAATGAATAAAAGCTAATAGCTTAAGGATTAAAAAAGCCAGAATAAGTTATTTTTAAAGGTTGAAAATGAGGAGAGGAAAGAAGGAGTTAAAATAAAATCCAAAAATAGGAATACTGACATTCCTCATTGCTCCTTTTCCATTCCATTTTCACCCATCATACCGCTTGTGTTTTCTGAAGTAACAATTCCAGCTAGTGCCCCAGCTTACTCCCTGCTCGATTGCCAGAATGTTTGGACTAGTCCTCACAATGCCCTCCCTGGACTTTTACGTGACATTGGACTAGCTCTCTCTACTCTGCATTTGATAACTTATTTATACAGAATAACCAAATGCTTTTGCACAGGGCAGCAATTATCCTCCACCTAGAGATAACATCCTACTTCTCAATGTTACATCAGATGGCACACTCTGACCTGCCTAATGGGTGTGCTTGTGTGACTTCAACAGCATTTATGTAAAAGTTTGCATAAAATAGATTTACCATGTGTGATAAATGCAGGGGAGAGCCACTCCACCCATCCAGCCAGTAGCTATAAAATCCCTCTTAGTAGCTGTTCTCTAATTGCTTTACCTGTAAAGGGTTAAAAAGTCTCACTGCATGCATAGGTAAAAAGAAGTGAGTGAGCACCTGGCCAAAAGAGCCAATGAGAAGGCTAGAACTTTTTAAAATTGAAAAAATGACTCCTCTTTTGTCTGTCTGTTGTTATTCTCCCGGGGAGAGGCAGACAGGACAGAGCTATGCTGTAAGAAGCTTGGGCCAGGTATGAAAAAATCATCAGTATCATACCTAGAAACTACTCATTTAAAACCCCAGCTATGTAAGTAGATCAGGAAATGTCTAGGAAGATGCGATTAGGTTTATCCATTTTATTTCTTTATGGCTTGTGGATTCCTCTGTGCTAACCCCAGGTGCTTTTGTTTTGCCTGTAACTCTTAAGCTGGACCTCAAGAAAACTATTCTTGGTGCTTAATCCTTGTAGTTGCTCTTTTAAATTCTAGCAATAGTCTGAGTTCCCAGATGTATTTTTTCCCTTTTTTTAAAATAAAATTTACCTTTTATAAGAATAGAATTGGATTTTTGTGTCTTAAGAGGTTAGTGCACAGGTTGTTTCATTAGCTGGTGGCAACAGCTGATTTCCTTTCTCACCTCTTCCCCGGTGTGGGGGTGTGAAAGGACTCGAGGAAGGAATTCCCAAGTGCACCTGGGCTCTCAAAGGGATTCTGCACTTGGGTGGTGGCAGTATCTACCAATCCAAGGTCAGAGAAAAGCTGTGACCTTGGGAGTTTAATACAAGCCTGGAGTGGCCAGTATTAGTTTTTAGAATCCTTGTGGGCCCCCACCTTCTGCACTCGAAGTGCCAGAGTGAGGAATCAGCCTTGACACCATGTCATGTTCTTATATAAGGGCAGCACAAACCATTACTACAAGCTGAGATCAAGCATTCATTCCAATACCCTTTTTTTTTCCCAATGGTCTTAACTTTTTCACACATTCCATATGATCTTAAAGTTTCTAGTGTTGGTCTCAGCCCAATCTTTGTTTCTTCTTAGTTCAAACAATCACTTTGGTCATTTTTGAGTTGTACAAATGAGAAAAATACACTTCTGCTCATAATTTATTATCAGAAATTTTGTGCTGGGGCTAACTCAGACAGCTGAAGCTAGAAACCATGAATGTGGCTTGTTTTGTAAGCCTAGCTGAGTATTAAAAATCTAAGCAACACTGGAAGAAAAACTGACTTCATCTAAAGTTATGGCTATTTAAAGTTGACCACCTCATGCATCATCAGCATTAGGATTTTTCTGACTTTAATGCATTTTGGGATTCTTTTTTAAGGTTATCCTGGTTCGGCATGTTCCAGACTGGTCACTTTAATTTGGTTAAGGATGGGTGGGTTTAGCAGGGGCTTGGTTAAAGAAAACCAGCATATCCTAAGCTTTTCTCTCTAAAGAGGTCAAGTTAAAGAAAAGGTCAAGCTCTGGAGAAATTGAACAGCTCAAAATGTTTTATCTGAAGATATCTGTGGTGCTTTTTTGTTGTTCTTGCTTTGGGTTTTGTGCATGTGCGTGCACATGGTGGCCCTAATCCATCAAAATTCTTAAGCATGTACTTAATTTTAAGCGTGCAAATAATCCCACTGAACCTATAGCAATAATCACAGGCCAACGGCAGCTGTCACCCATGACAAGCATGGCTTCCTGTTCCTATAGAAACAGTAGTCCTTTGTAGTCTATTGAGAGGATGTTAGAGAGACAAGGTGGGTGAGGTAATATCTTTTATTGAATCACCACCTGTTCGTGAAAGAGACAAGCTTTTGAGCATATACACAGCTCTTCTTCAGGTCCTGAAGATCTTTGTATATGCTTGAAAGCTTCTCTCTCCACCCGACCCACAGAAGTTGGTCCTATAAAAGGTATTACCTCACCCACCTTGTCTCTCTAATATCCTGGACCAACATGGTTATAACAACATAATAGGTATCACTAATGCATCTGCTAGCACTGTGTACGCTTTCTAATCCATTACCCTGCAGCTGGGCTCCTCTGATTCCATGGCCAGTTCTCATGCATTATTGCGGGAATTAAGTGGCTGAGCTGACCCTCTGTTTACTGTCATTCCTATGCATGTTTCATTATGAATGAATATTGCAGCTGCTACTTCTCTTCTATCATTTCTAAGACGTCTAAATCTCCTGTGGATATAAGGTTTAAGCCTTGTATCCCATCTAGAGCACTGTTAAAACCTTCCTGTGAGGCATTTGGCTATTCTAGTCCATTAGCTTTTGTTCTAGCATCAGTCATGTTCCACGTTATTTAACTTTTTGTAAGACATGCTGGGTTACAGTTTTATGTAAATGCTATATGCATATTTATTAAGGCAACAGGGAACATTTAGCAGCTGAGTTTCTTGAGACTAAAGTAACTGTTTCAGATTCAAAGTTCAAATCCATTCCTGTGAGGAAAGACAGATTTCTTCAATTTCCCAGAGCTGCAACTGTTTCAATACCCCAGTGTGATACAAGCATTTGTATGTGTATTAATGTGTATTCATCTATGTGTTTGTAAGGACATTAGAGATAGTATCTGTTGTGCTAGGGACTTTGTTATTGCTACTTAATGATTCTCTTATCTGAAGCTACCTCTCTTACTAATGCATTGACTCTATTATTTATCATTGTGTTCTAGCTATGCTGAAAAAAGACCAAATAAAGCTATTTTGAAAATTAAAGGCTCCGTGCATTTGTTCTCTGAGTAGACTGCACATCACTTTATACTGTGATTCCATTTCCTCCATCTGAGCAAAGCAGAATCAAGCCAAGCAAGTTGGTACCTGGCCGAGAGACACATAAAGCTGCTGCAGGGAGTTGTGTTAATGACTCAGTAGGTGGTACTTTTCCACAAGTTAGCACATTGCTAAATGACCCAAAGCCCCAGCATGGTTTTAAGGTGTTGCTGGAGGTACAGTCTTTTGGATGAATTGTAAAACTATGGTTATTTGTACAGCCATAATGGCTACTGACTTTCATTTAAAAAGAGATTAAGTTTAGATTCTGGCACCCGCCACATAAATGTGCTGATGCACCAAACTGCTGTGAGCTGACCCCCATTCAATTCCTAGTTCAAAAGGATAGAATGCAGTTTTGGGAGAGGGAAAAATCCAACTCTGAGAAGATGTTTCCGTGATGGTGAAAATTCAGATATAGGGTAGAATACTGTCATTTTTCCTTTAAAAAACTATGTGGAGATGGTGGGATGTTGTCCTGGGCCCTATCTGAAAATATTAATGAAGGGGGGGGGAATTGTTTCCTTGTCTGAGCCCTGTGCTGACAGAGTATGGAGAGTTAGTAGAGAGGGACAGAGGATGACTCCTGGAGAATTCTGAGCTTACAGCACCCCAACCCACTTACTGACCTTTCAAAAAACTCCCACAGCTGTTAATGGCTTCAGCAAAATGTCCCTGTGGTGCTGATAGCTAGTTAGCTCAGGGCATGACCTCAAAGAAATGTTAATTCACTGTGTGGGGGTAACAAAGGTACATAAATAGGTTAGCAGAGACAAGCCCATTCACTTGTGTTGATAAAAATCAAGAATAGAGTGTAATTGTATTTACCGACATTCTGTTAAATGTATATCAGGGTAACCAAATTAACCTGTAGTTGCTAAATCCTTTTCATGTCTTGTAACTCCATATTACTTTTGCGTTATGTATGCAACTATACTCAATTGTCATTACATCAAAAGGCCTGCATTTAGATGAAGTTTACTAGAAGGACAATGAGGAGTCTGGTGGCACCTTAAAGACAGATTTATTTGGGCATAAGCTTTCGTGGGTAAAAAAACCCACTTCTTCAGATGCATCTGAAGAAGTGGGGTATTTTACTCATGAAAGCGTATGCCCAAATAAATCTGTTCGTCTTTAAGGTGCCACCGGACTCCTTGTTATTTTTGTGGATACAGACTAACACGGCTACCCCTCTGATACTTAAAAGGATAATAGTATCGTCTTAGGCCTTGTCTACACTACAGAGTTTTGTCACCACAAATTATGCTGACATACAGCTACCACTTTAATTAAACCGCTGTTGCATGTCCACACTATGCTCCTTGTATCAGCAGAGCGCATCCACACTAGCAGCTCTTGCATAAACATAGGGAGCTGTGCACTGTGGGTAGCTATCCCACTGTGCAACTGGCTACTGGCTGCAGGGTGCTTTGGGAAGGGTTTGCGATGCCTCACGGGGCAGACACAGCATCACTTGATGCAAGTTTCTCAATTTCATCCTACTAGATTGCCAGCTGCTTTTTAACAGAAGTGAGGGGGGTATAAGGGGAGTAGTGTGTGTGACAGGGGGGGGGGGGGGGGGGGGGAGGGAGACAGTGTGTGTGAGAGAGAGTGTGGGGGGGGGAGTGTGTATGTGAGAGAGAGTGTGCGTTGGAAGAAAGTGAGTGTGTCAATATGCTGTCTCTTTAGAGTTGCCAACCCTCCTGGTTTTGCTGGGAGTCTCCCAGAATCAGGCTCTATCTCCCAGAGGCTACTGAAGCCAACCCGGGAGATTTTAGGTGCTGAAAGTCCGGCATGCAGCAGGGCTAAAGTAGACTCCCTGCCTGCCCCTGCGCTCCTCCCGGAAGCAACTGCCACGTCCCTGTGGCCCCTGGGTGGGTGGGGGTGGCAGGGGTCTCCGCGCGCTGCCCTCACCCCGAGCACCGATTCCACAGCTCCCATTGGCCAGGAACTGTGGCCAATGGGAGCTGTAACAGTGATCCCTGCAGGCAAGGGCAGTGTGCGGTGCCTCCTGGCCCCCCTTCAGGGCCGCAAGGATGTGCTGGCCACTTCTGGGAGCGGCGTACGGAGCCCCCTGGCTCCGCTTACCTCGGCTGGCTCCCGGTCAGCAGCACAGCGTGGCTAAGGCAGGCTCCACCCCTGCAACTCCTATTGGCTGCAGTTCCTGGCCAATGGGAGCTGCAGAGTTGGCATTCGAGCCTCCCTGGCTGCCCAGGTGCCTTGGGGCTGCAGAGACCCGAAGGCCGCTTCTGGGAGTGGCCCAGGACCAGGGCAGGCAGGCAGCCTGCCTTAGCCCTGCTGCGCTGCCGACCGGAAGCCACCCAAGGTAAGCACTGCCTGGCCAGAGCCCGCACCCCGAACTCTCTGATCCATCCCTGAGCTCCCTCCTGCACCCAAACTCCCTTTCAGAGCCTGCACCCCTGCCCTAGGCTCAGCCCTGAGCCCCATCCTGGAGCCTGCACCCCGACCTCTGCCCAGGCTCAGCCCTGGGCCCCCTCCTGGAGCCTGCACCCCACAACCCCCTCCCATACCCAACCCCCTACCCTAGCCCAAAGCCCCCTCCAACACCCAAACTCCCTCCCAGAGCCTGCACCCCACACTACCTCCTACACCCCAACTCCCTGCCCCATCCCGGTGAAAGTGAGTGAGGGTGTGGGAGAGTGAGCAATGGAGGGAGGGGGGATGGAGTAGGTGGGGCAGGGCCTTGTGGAAATGGCAGGGCCTTGGAGAAGGGGCGGAGAAAGGGTGTTTAGGTTTGTGTGATTAGACAGTTGGCAACCCTATGTCTCTTTACGTTCAGACAGGAGACTGAAGCAACCAATCCTGGGGGAGGGGAACACTGCCCCCTGCTCCCTCCCCGCCCCGGCCATCAGCCCCGGCCTCCCTCGCTGGCTCTGCACTGCATGGCAGAGTCTCTTCCCCCATCTCCCAGCAGCAGCCCACCCGGCCTGCTTGCGGCTGTGTTCCTAGTGCTGGGGAGAGCAGGATTCCACATTAATGATTCTGTGATTTCCTCCGAGTTCTCCCACAGCCTTCCCTCAGAACAGACCAAGATGATCCACTCCTCCCCTGTAGTCCAGGCAGCAGTGCATTGCTGCTGTCATGCTCAGCAGGGCAGTAGCTAGGTGAGCTATGCACCCTGAGGAATTTCCATAGTTCCTGGGGGCTTGAAAGGGGAGGAGTACATGCCTGTGTAGCTGGGTGCAGGGCAGCGGAGTTCAAAATAGTGAGCAGAGCAGAACAGTGAGTGGAGGCCAGTTATGGCGACGTAACGAATGCAGTGTTTACACTGATGCTTTGTCGCTCTAATTTTTCCACACAAAGCTCCATGCCTCTCATTGAGGTGGTTTTATTTTGTCGGCAAAACAGGACAGTTTTGTCGCCAGAGTAGCGTAGTAGTGTATACACCTCCACTGTTTTGTCGACAAAAGCTGCCTTTTGCTGACAAAACTGCTTAATGTAGACAAGGCCTAAGTCTATCTGAAACTTGTTAATTTATAATGTAAACCTCCTGCAGACCAGTGGTTCTCAGCCTATTTACCATTGTGGGCCACATCCAATACTACCTGTTTGGCCCTGAGGATGTCACATTGGGCCATGAGAACCACTGCTGTAGACCATCATATTAGGTTGAAGGGCAGTTACTAAATGCATTATCTTTGAATGGCCTGGCAACCAGAGTGAAGTCTTAAATCTTTAAAGGAAAGGGTGGTTGACTTTAAAGCAAGGGTCATTGGTTAACAATGGGACATTCACAGGCTTGGTCACCTATTATTCATCAGAGGAACACATAAGCTGTGACTGTTTTTTCTGTCTGGACACCTATCAGCTTGTTCTTTGTGTGACAGAGCTATAAAAATGGACCTGGGGCACAATCCTGCCACCTCTGATCTGCTGAACTCTAAACAGGGGAGGTTTGACCCATTGGACTGAGATCCCCCAAATACCATTTTGGGACACCCTGAAAGATTCTAAGAGACTTATGGAGAATTAGCAGCCATTATATCTCTGCTAACAACTGGACTCATGTATTCTGATTCAACAGTAGTGTATTTTATCTCCTTTGACCTTTTAACAACTAATTTCTTCTCTTAGCTAATAAATTTTAGTTTTAGATACTAAAGAAATTGGCTACCAGCATTGTATTTGGGGAGATCTGGAGCATATTTTAACCTGGGGTAAGTGACTAGTCCTTTGGGACTGGAATAACCTAATGTGTGGCGAGTTTTGGTTTTAATAACCTTTCATCATAAAGTTCAGTTTGGCTGGATGGTAGTAAGAGGCTGGAATGCCAAGGGGACTGTCTATATTCCAGGGAAAATATAGTCCAGAAGTACATTTTTATTGCTGGTTTGGTGAAATCTAATGATAGAGTATACCATCAGTTTGAAGTATCTGCCCTATTTTCTGACAGTCTGTCCTGAGTTTGGCGTTCTCAATTGAAAGTCACTCCAGGCACTATGAGAGTCCCATTAGGTGGTGCGGAAAAGCTAAAAATCCTCTTCCCCACATGAATAAGCTGGAGTGCCTGGAGTAACTTATTACTTTGAGGCCTGTGAGGTTGTACCTATGTGCTCAAAGGAAAGTAGCAGACTGGCACAACATCTACCTTGTGTGCAATAATACTTGCAACCTCAATGGATGACAGGAGAAGTCCTGGAACACTGGCACAGGGCTAACACAGTGCCCATCTTTCAAAAGGGGAAAAAGGAGGAGTCCTGGAACTATAGATCAGTCAACCTAACTTTGATACCTGGGAAGCTACTAGAGCAATGCAGAAAACATTCAATTTGTGAATACCTGGCGGATGAGGAGGTAATCACTAGCAGCCAGCATGGATTTACCAAGAACAAATCATATTGCCAAACCAGCTTGATTTCCTTCTTTGACAGGGTAACTGGTTGTGTGGATGGGGGGATGCAGTTGACATAATATACCTGGACTTCAGCAAGGCTTTTGATACAGTCCCACATGACATACTGATAAGTAAGCTGGAGAAATGTGGGCTTGGCGGAACTACCATTAAGCGGATGCATAATTGGTTAAACAACCACAAACAAGGAGTAACTATTAATGGAATGATGTCAGATTGGTGGAAGGTCTCGTGTGAAGTTCCAAAGGGATCTGCTCTGGGTCCAGTGTTATTTAACATCTTTGACTTGGATGTAGGAGTAGAGAGCATACTGGTCAAATCTGCAGCTGACGCAAAGCTAGTGGGAGTTACCAACACTTTGGAGGATAGAGCTAAAATTCAGCGGGATCTTGATAAATTGGAGAACTTGATTATAGACAACAAAATGAAATTCAGCAAAGACAAATGTAAGGTGCTACACTTAGGGAAGAAAACCCCAATGCACAAATACACAATGGGGGATAACTGCCGTGGCAGCAGCACTGCTGAGGAGGATCTGGGAGTAGTGGTGGATCACAACCGCAAAATGAGTCAGCAATGTGATGCTGTTGCAAAAAAAGCAAACGGAATTTTAGGTTGCATTAACAGAGGCATAGCATGCAAGTCACAGGAGGTGATAGAACTGCTCTATTCGGCATTGGTTAGGCCTCAGCTGGAGTACGGTGTCCAATTTTGGTCACCATGTATAGAAAGGATGTAAAAAAACTGGAAAGGATCCAGAGGCGAATGACAAAGATGATCAAAGGGATGGAATGCAAGCCATACGAGCAAAGGCTGAAGGACCAGAGTATGTTTAGTTTGGAAAATAAGATATTAAAGGAAGACATGATAGTGGTCTTCAAATACTTGAAAGTCTGCCATAAAAAAGATGGAGAAAAGTTGTTCTCTCTTGCTACAGCGGGGAGGAACAAGAGGAATGGGTTCAAACTACAGCATAGTAGATTCAGATTAAATCTCAGGAAAAACTTGCTAAGTGTAAGAACAGTAGGATAATGGAACAGACGCCTAGGGAACTTGTGGAAGCTCCTTCACTAGAGGTTTTTCCAAAGGAGGCTGGATAGCCATCTGTCTTGGATGGTTTAGCCATAACAAATCCTGCATCTTGGCACGGTGTTAGACTAGATGACCCTACTGGTCCCTTCTAGCCCTGTGACTCTATACAGTTAGTCATGAGTGTATATTTTTTCTTTCCCTTGTCTTCTGTTATTACATTTTTTTTTTTATTTTTCTTCTCTAGTTTAGAAGAGGAGAGGGTGATACGGATTAGAGTTGAAGTGTATCTGGCAGAGCTGCGTAGGGCTCAGATCCAGAACAACATCTATACTATGATGACTTGCACTGGCAGAGGAGGGTAGGAATGAAACAGCAAGAGGTACTGCTGATTGGTAACTGAAGTGCATTGTGCAATAAATAGCAAGCACAAGTGACCTGGGAGAAGTTTGCTTGACCACCCCTCCTTTCCTTATACTTTACAAGAACATAACCAATCAGAGCATCCCCCTCCCCCATGTGCTTCCCCAGTATCCCTTAAGAAACTGCTCCACCCCTCCTTTGTGAGTGACAATATGTTTACTACTCAGAAGCATTAGATCAGTCTGTTCATTGTCTGTTTTCCCCTCAGTGGCTTATTTCAATTACAGTAAATGTACTATTCAGAGGCATTGGTGTCTGCCCACAATATTTCCCCTCTCAGTTCTTCAGGCTTTGTGACTGACACCCATTCAGGGATGCTTTTACTCTGAGGTTTGAGAATTCACTTCCGTTTTAGTGGCACAATAAAGGCAGGAAGGTGAGGTCAGGGCTGGAGATAACAATTTCCATTTCCACATATGCCACTGGTGATTAAAGAGGGTTGTCAGAGAAACTCCAGCAGGCAAGGGCAAAGCTAAATTTGCAGGGGGAAAAAACAACCAGATCACCAGCTCAGAACAAAGACCCATTTTTCTTTTTGTAAATGTGCTGCTTTCATGTTGTCAGATCCTCTCATGAGGCACAAATCAGCATCCCTTTCAGCTTCAGAGAAAAAACAAGCATGGGCTCTCACTATACCTCTTCTCGGCCTCTGCATAACCGCACAATACCCTTTCCATCTGCCCCCAAATGACTTTTTCGCCATCTCCTTGACTTTCTCTGCTTTCCTATCTTCACCTGCCCTTGTCTGGACATTCCACGTTACTGCCATGATGCTTCGCTCTTCTGACTGACCCACCCCCTTCACCTACCCACTGAAATCCAGTCAGGGTTAGAATGGGACACAGCAACCACTCTTCATCAGCTTCACTACACAATAAGATGAAGGAGAGTAAGTGAGGAGTTAGCTTTAAAAATGACAACAGGATGTGTATTTTTAAAGACAGGCAGAACTTAATTACCTAAGTTGGTGTTTAGCCAGGACAGCAGGGTTACCATAGCTATTCTTGACAAAAACACGCAGGATCTTTACTGACCGGGAGCAGTCAGTTGCTTGGTTTTACAGTTCACCAGAAAAATAGTCCACTGCTGATGTAACCACATCAGTCCCCAAAGGGCCACTGAGAGCTTCTAACGACAAAAGACAGAGAGGTGCATCACTGTTGCTCCCAAGTAGCCATCAGCATTCACTCAGATTAGCGCTTTCTGTGTTCACACCGCGACCCACATGCCAGTTCGTTCTCAGGAGAAGGCCATTTTGGCATGGGTCAAGTACACTTTCCAAAGTCCTAACCTAATGACCTATGGCTGGAAACCATCCCCAATCCCCTGTACATGTGCATCCTTAACTGCATCTTTACAGACAAATTTCTAATCAAACCACAGTCACTTTTTTTCTGTGCGAGAACAGGGAGATCTAGTTCTATATTTATTTTTTTGAAGGACCCTCTGAAGTTTCACCAGGACAAGTCCATAGCACTAAAGTTTAGATTGTTGGCATGCTGACCCCTGCTAGGTAGTCTTCACAAAAGTCTTAGCTGTGTTCAGCTGGCTGGAGGGTGGCTTGTTCAGAGTCATGGCTGGACTGTTTGCTCTGTGGGGAAACCTAAATTGAAGTAATAAGGATCTTGAATTCTCCATGCAGGCCACGGAGGATGGTTCTGTTCCCCGTGGTCAGTTGTTGAGCTGCAATTAAAGAATGAAAGTGAGGTAGCTCCTGCAGCTGCCCCATGTCCGTCATTCTTTATCTGTCGCTTCATACTCTAATCATCTGCTGTCTAGCATCTTGTAATTCCATTGCAATGTCTCAAAGGAGATACGGTAATAGAGCTCTGGCACATGTGATTCATTGAGGATCCTTTTAAAAATTCAGGATTAGTGAAAAAGGAAGAGGTGGGGAAGGAAATCCACCTCCGCTCACAAGCCTACATCCAGTTTCCGGGGTTGGCAACAACAGGGTAGAGTCCGGTCATAGCCTCAAGCATTAGAATTTCTTTCAAAAGCAAGGATCGGATTTCCTAGCAGGCACGATGTAGCTGCGGGGCAGCAGGCACTATGAGTTCTGCAGGAGATGGCAGGTTAACCCTGGGATAGGAGGGGACAGAGTGTTTCATATTACATTAGGGCCTAGCATGGGGTTTGGAAAACATTTAGAACCGGGCTTCTATCACTCTTTTTCAGAGTTTGGACCACATCTTAGTTGAGGGATTACCTCCTGGACACCTCACTCTGCTATTTAGGATTATGTGAATCATTGCCCAGTCTCGATTGCATGGACCATGTCTCCTCCCATTCATGATCACGTCATATCTCTGGGGTGAATGTGGCAGTGGCTTGCATTGGAAAGTAATACAAGGGAAGTAGTTAATGTGTTTCAGCTCTGTGTATGAAGGGTGTTTGTCCTTTTTGGGGGAAAAAATATGAATCACATTGTCTCCTTGTGGTCCTCATTTCACCTCTTCCCTTTCCATCTGTTCTGTTCCTCTCTCCCCTGCTCATGCTGCCCTATCACCTCGTCTCTTTCTGCTCCTTTTCGTGCACATGTTTTCCTGTTGCATGTTCCTCTGCCCTTCCACATAATTTCCCTGATTCCTGGCACCCTTGCATACTGCCCTGCTGCTTTGTCCCCTTTTCCCTGGCACATTCCCTTTCTGTGTGTGCCTGGGAAGTCTATTCCTAATGATAGCTCCATTCTCTGAAGGCATCTTCTTTCTCCTCCGTAGCAACAGCCACTAGTAGGGGCAGCTAGGCTGGCAGCTCCTCCTTGTTTCCAGATGCTTTTTCAGAGCACAAGGTTCTGCTTTAAAACAAATTGCCTGGACAGCAGCAGAATGAACTGGGGAAAAGGACAGAGCCACCTCCTTGCTCTACTGACCACCACTGAGTGTACTGCAGACTACAGTAAGCATAGAGTTGGGGATGGTTTGGCATCCAAAGTTCTGGAGCCTGTCCTTCCCTGGGACTCACTACTTACCACCAGCTGCTCCTGTCTCCTTCCCTTAACCTATATGACCCTTCAGCCAAGGCCTACTGGAATCTCTCAGGAATGAAAGAGACAATCATGCTTACATGTCAAAATGGTTTTGTGCTGTGGTCAGTTGTTCACTAGGGAAGAAATGTAGGAGGATGTCACCAAACTCATTTGACCCAAGTAAAAATGAGACATCTTGAAGGATTTGCTTGGGGTTTTCAAATACCTGGGGCCTTCTTTTGACACTGACAAATATTTGATGTTCTGCCTTATTCATAAGTGGCCCGGGCTTGTTGGGAAGCTAGAAAACAGAAACACCTTTGATACTCACACACTCTAGGGTGCCCCACCTTTACCCTTCCGTGGGCTCAAGGCATAACTCAGTTAATTTAGCACCCACACACACCCTTTCCATTTTCTCTAGGGATCAGGGTGAAAGGCACCTACCCTTTACCCAGTTCCTACAGCTCAGGGCATAATCTTCTATGGGTTTGCGAGACCTATTCCCAGTGAAAGAGTCTTACACAGTAATATCCTTAACCTCTATTTATTAACAATTACCAAGCAGAATACACCCACTAAACATACAATGCTCTGCTCACCAAGCCTGATCACACAGGCAGAATTCCCTGTTGGCCAGGCTAGGTCGGTCTCGTCTGGGTTCTGGTTGCTGCACGTCATGGTCCTGCAGAGGATTCTAGCAGCTCTGATCTTGGGGTGTGGATTGCAGGTGAGTTCTTCTTTCAGGTCTTTCCTTATTCTTCTTTTCCCCCCGAGTCTCCTTCATGGACCCAAGTTTATATAGTGAAACTTGAGTCCTGATTAGCTCTATTTTAACCAATCATTTTACTAAAGTATTATGAAACAATTCTTTGACCAATCATACCCCACTACGTAGTTGATTTAAATCTTGCAAAATCAGTTATTCAACAGACAGAAACAATCAAAGAATCAGACAGAGACCATACAGAAGTAGGGGCCATAAAGGCAAAAACAATAGAAAAGTATAGATTTCACTATCACAACTGCTGCTAAGTGATTTCATGCCAGACAGAATACCATCAAACAAACTTTTCTTTAAACATTTTAAGATTTGTTTCTTTCTCTAGTGATGATGGGTACTATTAAGACAGGTGCTTAGACAGTACTTCTTAACAGCCCAATATTATATTGTTTTGGTGCAATTTAGATGGAAAGTGAAGATGTGACTCTCTGCAACTTAGCTCATGGCTGCTGTCTCTCAATCTGGCTGCTGTTTTTACTGAAGAAGAAGGCCTCGCACCTTACACATTCATAAAACAATTTGTAATGTCAGACTTATCACTATGGTGCTGCAGAGGAAGGCAATGCTGCTGGGGAGAGATGTAACAAGCACTGGAATTGTAGACAGTGGTAGGAAAAGTGTTTAAAATATTTTCTCTAAGTGAGAAGAAGGCACAGAAATGGGGTCTGCATCACAGTGGAAGGGAAGCATATTTTGTTCATAGCGTCCCTGATGCTATAAAGACTCATATATGTGCATAACTTTTTGTCTATGAATATTCCCATTGAATTCAGTGATTACAGGCCCGTAGTCTGTATTGTGCAATGCTCCAAAGCAAAGCCGTCCCTTGGATATGCTGAATCGGGGCGACCGCTCTGGGCCCCGCACTTTGGGTGGCCCCACGGGCCACTGGTGCAGTTGGTCGGCGCTGGGAACAGTTGGTCCCAGAAGTGCCGATGCGATTGGCCGTCGCTGGGCACGGTCGGTCCCGGAAGTGATGGGTCGGTCCCAGAAATGACAGATTCGTCATTTCAGCCCCGGACCCCGCACCCTCATAGAGTCAGCCCTGCTCCAAAAGAATGTCTGCTGCACACTAACACCCACACAACTGTAAAAGGCTGGTATTTCATTCTCTTCTTTAGCATTCAAGGGCTCAGGGTTCTTAATGGACAATTGCATTCTGCTTCCTTACATTCTTCATGCCATTTCAATGGGAAAAGAATTCCCCTTTACTGCTTGCCCTGAGGTGTTACTGTGCACCATGATACGCTTGTCTTCAGTGCATACCCGTAGGTAGTTGCACTTACCTTTAGTGAGAGATGAAGTGACTCCAGTTTGTAGTCACACCAAGAAAAACTTAGTTAAAATCCAGTTAAGGTGGCTAAAGGGTAAAACCCATCCACAAAAAAGCTTTAATAATGGAAATGACTGGTGAGGGAAATGCCTTTCCTATCATTTAGTACCCAAAGTTCACATTAAAACACTCACTGCCAGACTGCATCTGCACATAGTACTCCCTTCCACCTCTGGTGGATACAGGAAAACCCTGCCCGCAAATTATTTTAATTTACACAGTAATTCAAAATCGTAATGCTGATTTCAGCAACACAAGCATGTTTATTGTGGCTATACGTGCACTATCTTCTCTGTCCAGGGGGTGACTCATGACTGTGAGTGCCAACCTCAGGCAGACTGCCAAGAAACAGAGCAGAGACCCCAATTAGATTTCACCAGCTCAGTAACAAGCGTGAACTCCTAAAGCACTATAACAGTCTTACCATGGAGTCACAGACAGTCCCCTTGGGCATTCCAGTCTATCTTGCCACCCACACAAGCTGGACTTCATGATAGATGGTTGCTATACACCAAAGACCACAAAATATTCATGTCGCTCCCAGTCCCAAGAGACCAGTCAAGGTCAATTTGTACCACCCATCTCACCCCAACGACAACACTTGTAGTCAATCCTATAGGAAACTATCTAAGACAAGAAATGAGAGAGTTATTACGAGGAAAAGGCAGGCAAACAAATACACATAAATAAGTTACCATCTGTGGTTTCAAAAGGTGACAGAGTTGTCGTAATCTGTCAGTTCTGAATGTCCTTTAGGGCTAACCCGGGAGACGGGGGAGCTCTCTGCTTCCAGTTCAGAGCTCCAACCCTGTGAGTCCAAACCGCAAAAGATGAACAATTGTCTTGTCAGCTGTTTTTATTTCCTTCTTCCAGAATGCAAGCTGAGGGGAGAAGCCCTTTGGCACACGGCCTCTTCGTGGGTGTGAGGGGGCAGTTAACAAAGTCATTGTATTTTAATGTCCCACAAAGGCCAATTTAGTTTGGATAGGCCTGCTGAATGGGCAGGAGATAGTCCCTCCTGAGTGGGTTCCCAGTTTCAGAGCAAACATTTTTTACTGTTACAAAGCAAAAACTTAAATATTACCTTATAGCATGTGATAAACGATTATAGGTGAGATTAATACGTGCAGCAGCTTACAAATATTTCATAAAGTCTAAAACTAAATGCATTTTTATCAGTCCAATACCCATCTGAACCATACTAACACACAGGTGAAAACCACTGGTTTCCAGCAATGAAGCCTTGGCCAGAGCTGGCATTTGGTCTGCCAGTGTCACACCTTGTTTACTTCTTATATGTAAACTGATGTGAACACACATTCCTTTGTTTAAGACAGACCTGCTTAACCACTCCTGCCTAATCGGTGCTCTGTGGGTTTGAACATGTGCTACTAACTTCACACAGGGGAAATTCATAACTTTATGTTGCTACGTACACTATGATATTATTGACCAGCGAGTTATTACTTTTCAAATGATACTTCACAAGATATATGTTGTACAAAGATTATTAGAGCGCCGGATGTGAATACAGGGGTGCAGGCAGTCATACTAACATAGTTCCAATTTTTAGAGTAGATGGCACTAATTATCTGTCTACCTGGATGACAAACTGTGAAGGTGAGCTTTTCACCCCCGCCACTCTGGCCCCTGTACACCATGTAAGAGGTCCAAAGCAGCATAAAGTGACTCTAAAAGCCCTGGTTCTACCTAAGGGAGAAGTCCCCTAGCACTAGAATTAGGGAAGACAGCCATGAAGTTGCCTTCTGAGGACCCCTTTGCAAGTGCTGGCATAGGAGTGTGCAGGGGGTGTTCTGGGGATGTGAGGATCATATTGGAGGCAGGGTGATAGCATGCAGCCCAATAGGATGTGATAAATCAGACTGAGGAGGCTACTGTAATTTAGACAGGCCCCAGACACAGCAAACTAGGATTAGGAGGGTGCAAAGCCACTGTAGTCCATTATGTGCTGTGCCTCTTAGAAGTGTAGCATTTTGTATTGCTGTTTACACCTGTGCAAAGCAGATGTAAAATGCTTCCATTCAGCCATGGTGAGGGTTTGTATCGCCTTTGTACTCACTGTGCACAGGTGGTAATGATCTCACAAGGTGCACAAAGAATCAGGCCACAAAAATCTGAATGTTTCAACTGACCTCAGCTGTGAAAGCTTATCGGAGAGTTGCACCCTCATAGGGTAGCTCCTTCAGACACATCTCTGTTAATATTGGCAAAAGAAATTAGGTTAAGAAATGTTAAACTGGTTTTAAAACCTAAAAAGGGGCTAAACTGTCCGTAAAGGAGAAAATGGCTCCTAAAAATCAATATAAGGGATTCTCTGTTTTTTTATTACAATCTCTATTTTTAGAATGTTAGTCATATCATCGGAAAAATTCTCTCAGCAGTTGCAAAAGAATGAACATGTCTTTGCTAACTAAAAAAAGGATATTTTTTTCTCACTGACAGTGAAGTGTACTGTCAGGGGATTAGCCATTATTTTATTCAATAGCGTGTCTCATTACAATTGTAGATGGCTTGCTATACTGCAGCAAAATAACTTAAACTAACAAAAAACTACAAGGGGCTCCTAGTGACAAACTGACTAAAAATGCAATTGATGCAGTCAAAATAACAAAAAGAGTTTGCAATGTTGGTTTTACTACATTATTTTAAATGTTTGTAGTTTAGCACCAGTCTGTACATCCATTGCTTTTTTTCTAGTGCAAATACTATAGCTTTTGCTTCTGCCACGCTATTAACTGTAAAGAAGCTAGAGGTAAAATGATTATAGATGGCAGGAGCATGAGGATTGCTGCTCCCAACAGCCAGGGCCGGATTAACTCTCCTGTGCACCCAGGGTTATTAGATTTTGCGGGGCCCCTGTATACAAGTCTTTTTCCTAATTTAAAACACAATGATCACAATTATGGCATCGAAGCTATTAATACTATACTAAACTTGCCTTTTAATTAACATAAAGCTGTTCTGTGGTTACATTTCAGTTTTAAAACATGTAGAATATAGTTAAGTTAATTCAAAATAGCCTATACCTTAGAACAGCTGTTATATTCGTTTGTTTCTGGGAGGGAGTTTGGGTGCAGGAGGGGGCTCCAGGCTGGGGCAGAGTGTTGGGCTGCAGGAGTGGGTGAGGGTATGGGCTCTGGGAGGGGGTTTGGTGCAGGATGGGATTCTGACCTGGGGAACGGGGGTGGGGTGGGGTTGCATTGCCGTTATATATGCAGTAAGCTGGTATACCCAACCTGGGCTGGCATCTGCCCATCTCCACTGCATCCCTTGTGAGCACTGAATTGTGGTGGGATACAGGAGCTGAGGGAAGTGGAGAGACAAAGGACAGACAGACTATGAGAGAAAAGAGTGATTATGCGTGGGGAGAGCGAGCAGGAAGCTAAGAATAGGGGGTGGGGTGCAGGAGGGGGTGCGAGGTGCAGGCTCCGGCTGGGAGGCACTTATCACACGTGGCTCCTGGTTGGTGGTGTAGCAGGGCTCAGGCAGGCTGCATGCCGTGGCCGCTGTGCCCAGAAACAGCTGCCTGCTGGCACCTCTCTGCAAACCTGAGAATAGCACAGTACTTTCTTGCTGCTTTTTCAAGCTTCTATCATTGATTTTATTGCTCTCATAAGGATGCCTGCTGTCTCTTGGTTCCCACCAGAAATGGAAATGCTGAAATACCGTGACAGAAGTGCACAATTTGTTTGTTTGTTGTTCCAGCCTGACTGGAAGCAGTAATATTGCATGTTGTGGAATGTCTAGCCTAATTTTGCAGACTCCGGCAGGTTCAGATCAGCATCTGGATGCTTAACTTCCAAAAAGTTTCTGGCTGCTGAATACCCAAACTCAACCTCTTGAGGATCACCCACCACTAGTTATCATGTTATGGGGATTGTTTCCATATAATTCTCACATGGCTAATGTAGTTGCATCTATTGTGTAAAATGTCTCTTTTTCTCTATTATACAGAGATGGAATTAACATGCAACCCATAGCATGTTGGATGATTGCAATATAAACACAAATAAGAAATTATTTCAGTATATCAAAAGAAGAAAACCTGTGAGAGAATCAGTTTGTTGGTGAGACTACTAAAGCAAATAAAGGCGCAATAAAGGAAAATAAGGTTATTGCAGAGATGCTAAATGATATCTTTGTATTGCTCTTAGATTACCTACTCCTTTTTGGGTGATACAGATTAAGATACTGTTAGAGACTGAGAGCATGTTAGACAAACACCTGTCAGGGATGGTCTAGATAATTTTTAGTCCTGCCTTGAGTGCAAGGGACTGGATTAGAAAACCTTTTGAGGTTCCTTCCAGTCCTACACCTCTATGCTTCTATGTCAAAAGATGCTGGAAGAAAGTGACACATTAAAGAGCAATATATTACTTCAGCCAGATGATGTACATCCAAGAATTCTGAAAGAATTCAAGACAGAAGTAGGTGAGTTGCTGACAAAAATATGCATTTTTCTCAGTAAAATCAATTACTGCACGAGAGAATGGCAGAAATTGTTCCTATCTGAGTTTGTGGTGATCCTCCTGAGTATTACTGACAAGTAAACTTTCATTTCATACCAGGTAATGTGGTAGAAATGATAATTAAATAGAACTGCAAAACACCTAGCTGAACAGGAACTGATAGGGATAAAGAAAAATCATACTTCTCTAACCTATTAGAATTCTTTAAACATCTCAGTAGAACAGGGAAAAAAGAGAACATGGCTGACAACCAATGTGGCTTTTCAAGAGCTATTGACAAAGTCCCCTACAAGGGACTATTAAGGAAATTTGGTATCAATAGGATAGCATGGCAAAAGGTTATCAATGGGTACACTAATGTTCTGTACTACAACCAGTGTGGTTTTGCACGTTTGTTGATTATCTGAATATTATCTTGATGAACTCCATCATATCACCATTTTTTAATGAACACACAAACTATTTCTCATCTGCACATGTCCCATTTATTATATATATAAAAACATGCTGAAGTCTAACTGACAGGCCACATCAAGATCTACATGTACAACACTGGCACAGCATTGTCTTCCAGGAACAAAGGAACTGGCATCACTGCCATAAAAAGTCTCCCTTCTCCCCACCGCTACCCCATCTCTCAGCAGCACATCCCAGATGCAGTATGAATTTCAGCCTGTAGATGGTAAAAATCCAAAGGTACTGCCACTCTCCTAATTACAGAGGAAGCGGGGGCTCCGACCAGGAAGAGGGAGACAAGTTGGGGAGGATGTGCTTGTATAGAATGATGAGATGGCGGGCAAACTCCCTCAACTTGGCCAGATATCCTAGAAGGGTGGATAACATGGAGACCTTGCTTCGCCTCCCTCTTTGGCATGCATATATATAATGTTATATTTAGTGTGGTGGACAAGCAAAGAATAGCCTCCGTAACCATTGCCAAAAGACACAACTTAGTGAAACATTTCCAGTTGTGTTCAAGTCAGGAATCCTGTTTTCCTTCTGTTCCTTAACCCTGAGGGAAGTACTCCAAGCAACCACTGCCCTTTTAGTCATACCCCAATAAAGCCTATGAGAAAGTCTATGTTGTTCTCTCTCCATGCTCTAACTCATTCCTTCCCAAATTATCACACAGGAAGAGGTCAGACACTAGACTACAGTCTCGGCTGCTCCCAGTGAGCAATTCTTTTTTTTTTTTTTGATCATGTGATCCAGCCAACTAGGTTCAAGACGATGGTGGAAATACTCCAGGCTGTGTGTGTTAGAGCACCACTGTGAGCTAGTTTCCTTTATGGTGTGATTTAATTTTCTGAAGACAGGTCTTTGTGGGGAGGGGGTTTGGAGTGGGCCCATACTAGGCACAGAGTTGTTCTCCTTATTATGTGGCCCATTACCTCTCAGGTCAGGGTGTGTGTGAGGATCACCAAGAAGGAACAATAACACCAGGTTGGGATTTTAGATCAGAAAACATGATTAGTGAAAAAACAGGACACTTTTGTTGGTGAGGGGGGATTGTATGGAATGGTGTTGGATAAGGGCAGGGAGATGAGCATAGAAGGATTTTGATAGCTGTGGGGAAGGGGGGGAAAAGGTCCCCACTCCTTCTTTATATTTTTGTGCTTCTATCTCTTTTTCCTTTATCTCACTTTATTTTTGTTCATTTCTTTAATTCCCCCAGACTTTAGTCTTCTCCACCTATCTTCTTATTGCCTTGGCTTCCCATTCTTATCTCCCTGCTCGCTCTCCCCATGCATAATCACTCTTTTCTCTCATAGTCTGTCTGTCCTTTGTCTCTCCACTTCCCTCAGCTCCTGTATCCCACCACAATTCAGTGCTCACAGGGGATGCAGTGGAGATGGGTAAATGCCAGCCCAGGTTGGGTATACCAGCTTGCTGCATATATAACAGCAATGCAACAGAGCTGCCATGGGAATCGTCACCATTCACAGAAATGTCTGGGATCTGACCTCCATGTGGATGTATTTATCTATGGGAACACTTGCTGGGGTGGGGAGAATGCCCGCAGGGAGTCATCATACAGGTCATGGTCAGCAAAGGACAAACCTGGTGCGAAGGGATGGACCTTGAAGTGCATATGTGTTTAGGTGGCCAACAGATCCTTCAGGTGAGGTTTACATAAATTAGGTAAAAATATTGTTTTTTGTGAAACCGGAAGGGACATGTACAGAAAGCAGTGAAAGCATTTTTCAGGGAGGCTTGCCCTAAACATGATCAAAAGATGGCTACAAAGGAAATGGTTGAAGAATGCGCCATCAGTGACATTTCACTATTAAGTCTTATCTGAGTGACTCATATTCTGTCACCAAGAAAAACAGGGTAACTCTTTCTAGATAACAACTGTGGAAAGAGTAATTAAAAGAACCGGGGAATTTCTTTTTTGTTATAAAATATACAAATGAGTTTTCAGCTTAATAGATGTTTTTTTCCTGCTGAGACAGCTCCGTTTTTCCAGTGTGTTTTTGATATGATATGATATATGTAGACACATATATCTTTTCCTAGTAGAGAGATAGATCCAATTGATATGAGATTAGTAGAGGAAAGTTCTGTGAGAAAATTCACTTTCAGTATGATCTAATCAAAAACATTTCATGTGTTTTCTCTCTTTAAAAAAAAAAAAAAGCCATGTTAGAAGAAGATCCATTAATTCTCATAAAGATGCGGTAATAGTGAAGTGTTTCCTGAGGACAGAGTATCAACTGTCAAATTCTCCTCTCAGTTACAACAGTACAACTCTATTGGAGTCAATGGGATTGATAGAGAATTTGGCCTGTAGTTTGTGTGATAGGTTTTACCACCCCTCTTGGTCCCGGGGAGGTGGGCAGGCACAAGCTGGCCCATGGCTAAAGGACCCTCACCCAGTCTATGATTATGGGGGACAACAGAAAAGATAACAAGGGCAGGAGTGAAGGTCAAAGGGTCAAAACAAGGGAACCTGAAGGGGACACTGAACAGAGAACCCTGGACAACGCCCACTGTTCTTGGTCTTGAGGAGGGTATGGGGCCTGAATAGTGGTCCCATAGCTGGAGGCAAGACCAAAACACCTTTAATTCTGTCAGGCCTGGAACCAGGTGAGGGTAAGTAGCTTGGGGCAAATGCAGCTGGGACTTATCCTCTCAGGCCCAGGTGACATGCATAAAAGGAGAAAGAGGAAGGAAGTGGCTAGTTCTTGAGAAAGATTAGAATCAAAGGAAGAAGGGTCTTTGTCACCACATTGTTCTTGGACCATAAAGCATGCTGGTTTTTATTTTGGGATCTATTTGCCCATAAAAGGGAAGACTTTGATTTGGACTTCTATATCTTGGAAGGAGGACAACTAGGTGCCTTATTTAGGATTGGATTCATTGTACCATTGGAGGGAGACAGAGAAAGAAAGAGAGCATGTCCTGTGATAGTTTGTAAGACATTTCAGGATATGCCTGGATGGAAAGGAGCTATGAAAACCTAAGAGATTGCTTAAGCAAAGAGTCTCACTAGAAATAAGTTAGCTGTTGTACTGCTCATATAGAATAAACAAGCAATGGTGAGTTTGTGGAATCCTACATGTGAAATACTTGTTTAATAAAGTAATGCAGACTTTCATTATTTTTTAAGGAAAAAAAATGAAACAAATCCCATCTTCAGCCTCCACTCCCTGCTTTTGCGACAGAGGCTGTGAGTACTGTTCTGAGGGTCCCTCTGGCTGGAGTCGTCAGCAATGAAGAGGCATTTGCTGTCATAAAAATCTACCTCAAAAGAGAGACTGAAAAGCTTGAGCTTTTCCTTTGGGGTGAATGCCTCCTCTTCCTCAGCTTCCTTTCTGCCATTTTGGGGAAGATATATTCATATAAATCTTCCATAATATAAGAACTGATCTGCTTTATGAGAAACAGTGGGTCTCAGTAAATCCATAGCCTGTCTCCAAACTGGACAGGAACCAGCTTTCAGTTCTTACTCTGTTTGCTTTATTATAACTTCCACAGTTGTGCTGTTTGTGCCTGTGGCACTTGAGGCACTGTCGGCTGTGATACCACGAACTGTCCTTAGTGTCTGAGAAATCCTACACACCCTACTGCCCCCTCAAAACAAAATGCGTGGCTCTCAATCTTCTTTAACCAATTTCCTCATTCTTGCAAAAATCCTGAGGTTAAGGCCAGGGCTGGATTTACACCTTATGTGCCCCTACACACAGCATCTTTAGCATCCTGTCCTCCCCCCTCCCTCCCCCCACCTACAGCTGACCTTCATGTTTTCTGTAAAAAATGAAACTTTTAACCCACTTTTAACTTTTAGGTGCCCCTAGAATGCTGGTGCCCCTAAGCATGTGCCTACTGTGCCTAATTGGAAATCCAGCCCTCGTTAAGGCAGATGTTTTCTCATATCCCATATCTCACTCCTTCCCTCCTACACACACACACCACTTCTCTGTGGAGCTAGCTCTGGGAGCCAGAGCATATTCTAAGTGGGGAGTGTGCTAAACAGCATGGTGCTACGGTGCCACAAGTCCAGAAGGGAAGCAAGTGGCGTGGGGCTATTCAGGGTGCTGGCTGCTTCTAATGAACTATATTGTAGAGAGAGGTAAATGTCTTCACTAGAGTGTGTCTTCTCACTCCCAAGAGCTGCCACCTTTTCCCCCCTGGTAGGATAGCTGTTAGCATATTTAATCTTAACTTTGCTTATGCTATTGTATTTTATTTCCAGAGGAGCCCCTATGACTTCCTGTTGCTGCTTTGTTTTCACAGAACCATACAGAAGTCCTTGTGGTTTTCTCAAGGTACCGTAATTTTTCTTGCTATGCTTCATTGAACTGTGTCAGCAGGAGCTCATTAGCCTGTTCTCATAGCCAGGATCCAGAGCTCTCAAATCTAGTGAATTTTGCAGGACATTACACACATTAGCTGACTCAGGCTTGTGGGCTCCTAACCCCCAATGTTCTACTGCTGTCTAACAAATAGCTGTGTAACCCACAAGCAAAGTGTGTGTCACATCCCCCTCTCATGCCGAGTGTACAGAGAAGAGAAATTAATCCTTAGCTCAAGTGTACAGGCCTGTGTTTAAGGTCAATGACCTTGTTGATGACCCATGTTGGGCTGGGGCTTAAGGTTGCACATGATAAAACTAGTTTATTTAATTCACACAGTAAGAAAATATAATTGAAAACATGTTTTATAGTTAAATATAATCTGTAAATAGAGTGGCATGCAGAACCCCCTCAGATGTTCCACATCTCATTGTCACGCATTTCAAGTGCTTGTGTCACACGCTGGCAGGTTCAGCGGTTGACAGAGGAATGCTTTGCTCAGGGGAATATTTTAATTTGGTTGTAGTGGGGTGGATTATGGTTCAGGTTTGATCTGGATTGGAAGGCGCTGTAATTTAATGAAGCAATCTCATGAGATTTTGATCCTGAATGGCAAAAAACCCCGAGATACATTCAGGTGAATAGGTTTTCATTGTTTTAGCTAAATCTTGGTGGAACAGCTGTTTGAGATCTCTGTCAGAAGAGTTGTCACCAAAAAATCGATACAGTCACAACCAAAACTGTAGTGGGAAGGCATCCAGATACTGAAGGTTACACATCCCACAAAGTCCAAAAGGGTTTGACTCTGTGGTCCTTATTTGGCTCCTTTCCATTTAGTATCCAGGTAAAAATTATTGCACCGAATTTTTCTTTACTGTATGTTATGTTTTGCTGCTCAAACTGAAAGTTGTTTAAATGTTTTTTTCTAAATGTGGATTATCTCTCTAACTGTAACAAAGTACCAAAAATAGTGATTAATTTTGACACTAAGAATAGAAGTCATGGAGCCTGTTACAAAGAATTTCTTTTAAAAAGTAACCCTTCAAAAATTTGAACTAAGTCACTTTGTCCCATAAAACGGGCTTCTCATCCAACGGTTATGCAAGATTTGGCTAGCAGTCATGGGAATCTGCAGAGATTATTTTAGAATAAAAACATATTAAAAATTACAAGGGGAAAAATTGTTTATCAGGGTACAGAGTTCAAATGAAGCATGTTTCCACATTCAGATGAGTATGCATGAATGCAAAATAATAAGCAAAAAAGATGTATCTATTGCGTGTCTTGCTCAATTAAAGTGATAACAAAGAATAAGAATTTTCCTACTTGTTCGCTATAAATCTCTCCATAAATAGGGCACTTACTGTATTAAAATACCTTGCATGTGATGTTAGCATAAGGCCTTTATGAAAAGAGTAAAATTCTGGTTCTCATATGGTCATGTTGATAGCCAAGGTCTTCGATTCAGTTCGGTACCATGCAGATTACTATTTTATTTGTCTAACACTAGCACCTAGGTGCTGTACAATCACATAGGAAGAGAAAATCCTTGCCCTGAAGAGCTTACATCCTCAGTAGATCAAACCAACAAAAGGTGGGAGAAAGGAGGTATTATAGTTTTCTTTATATTATGACTTTCTTAAATATTGTAGTAACACAAATGCATTTCACAGCACTTTGGTACACAGTTTTTAACAGCCCCCTAGCCTTTGTGCTATTTCTTCTCTATGCATTCCAGGATCCAACTTTCTTATAGCTTAAGGATAAAAGGTAATACTTTCAAAAGCAACTGAGGTGCTTTTGAAAATAGGACTTAGGATCTCATGTCACTGAGATGCTTTTGAAATTTTTACACAAAATATCTAAACTGGAGTGCCTAAATTTAGGCATCCGAATCTGTATTTAGGCATCTAAATAAAAGCGCCTTGGTTTTCAGAGTTATAGAGTATTTTGAGTTCCCATTGACTTCAGTGGAATTTGCGGATGCTAAGTACCTTTGACAATCAGGCCACCTTCATGTAGGTGTCTAAATACAGATTCAGGACCCTAAATTTAGACATCCAGGTTTTGAGACTTCTGGGCTGGCATATTTAACAAACCATATAACAGGGAGTCGGAGATCTTGTATCTGAAGGTAGTGTTTGTAGTAGATCATGTAGACACAACATTATTGAGATTCAGTTTAGAGAAGATTGTGAAGAACTTCAGAGGGACTCACATGAATGGGCAATATGATAGATGAAGTTCAATGTTGATAAATGTAAAATAATGCAGATTTGAAGAAAAAAATTAAACTACTCATACATATTGCAGTGTACTAAATTAACTGTATCAACTCAACTCAATAAAGACCTCTGGTCAATGTGCAACTGAAGTAAAAAAAAGCAACAAAAAACAAGGTGTTAGGATATGCAAGAAATGGGAATCAATGGTGTTGCCTTATGTGCAGCACTGGTCACCCCATCTCAAAAAGGACATTGCAGAATTAAAGGGAGTTGAAAATGATTAGAGGTACGAAAAGACGCTGATACGAAGAGAGATTGAAAAGATTGGGATTGTTCACCTAAGAGGGGGCATGATAAAAATATATAAAATAATAAATGGTCTAACGAAGGTAGATAGTAGATTCTATTCTCTCTGTATTAGCCAAGGGATGTTACAGGAAAATAAAGTGTGATAAATTCAAAACTGATTGAGAGATACTTTTTCAGACAACACATAATTAGACTGTGGAACACATTGCAACATGATAATATTGAGACCAAGAATGCAGTAAGATTGAAAGAGGGATAGGACATTTATATAGTGTGACAGACCCAGACCAGTGGGGTACAGGAGTCTGGTAGAGGGCAAATATACTGGTCACTGGATGAGTAGTTTTCTGTTCCCTGAGTGACCAGAGCAGGGGCTGCACTAGAGTAATCAGGAACCTGCTAGAACCAGTTAAGGCAGGCAGGCTAATTAGGACCCCTGGAGCCAATTAAGAAGAAGCTGCTAGAATCAATTAAGGCAGGCTAATCAGGGCACCTGGGTTTTAATGGAGCTCACTTCAGTTTGTGGTGCGAGTGTGAGGAGCTGGGAGCAAGAGGCGCAAGGAGCTGAGAGTGAGAGGGTGTGCTGCTGGAGGACTGAGGAGCACAAGCGTTATCAGATACCAGGAGGAAGGTCCTGTGGTGAGAATAAGGAAGGTGTTTGGAGGAGGCCATGGGGAAGTAGCCCAGGGAGTTGTAGCTGTCATGCAGCTGTTACAGGAGGCACTATAGACAGCTGCAGTCCACAGGGCCCTGGGCTGGAACCCGGAGTAGAGGGCGGGCCCGGGTTCCCCCCAAACCTCCCAATTGACCTGGACTGTGGGTTCTTCCAGAGGGGAAGGTCTCTGGGCTGTTCCCCAACCCACATGGTGAATCTCTGAGGCAAGAAAATCCGCCAATAAGCGCAGGACCCACCAAGATAGAGGAGGAACTTTGTCACAATAGATAATGACAATAGCCAGAGCTGTTATAGTTCATGATAACAAATAATTGTGGAAAGGAGAAAGAACTTCATGCTTCAGGGTTGAAACCAATTTCTACTGTAGTTTAGGATGAGACCTTCATGGTGTCAGATTATCCCATGTCTGCCTATTGTAGTGTTCCTCTGAATCACCTGATCCTGTATGGAGTCTATGCCTCATTTTGACTGTGGTGCTTTTCTCTGCGCTCTTGCCATAAGATCAAGAGCATCAAGAACAAGTGATGGCTGCAGAGAGGGAAAACACAAGGAGGTATTAAAAATAAATGAGTGATTTATGTTTAGCATGTATCACACACACAAAAATTACATTAAAAGAACACTATTAAGATTGCAAAGTCAAGCACTCTGAAGTTAGAAAATGGCAGAATTAAGGGTGCCTGTGCAATCTTAATTTGGCTTCCTTGTGCCAATAGAGGAAAATGGGAGATGGGGGCACTCATAGCATCGCAAGCAAACATAGATTAATGTTGAACCGACCCAAAATGTTGTGTATCAACATTTCCAAATCAACATTTTTTTTAATTCTCCATCCTGCAAAAAATGTCAATAGTTCAGCTTTTCATCCCGATTTGAGATGGAAAACAAATGTTAAAATATCAGAATTTCTCGTGGAATAGAATTTTTTTGACCAGCTCTGTTCCCAAACTCTAATCCTTGGTCCACAGGGAGCAGGCTTACTCACATGGTGCTAGCTGGGACTACAGCTGCTAAACTGTATTAAAAGATTAAATGCTTTTCATGTAAGCAGTTGCTGTAATTACCACGAGGGTGTTACATGATCATGAATGGGAGGAAAGGACTCTGAGTCAGTCAAGGCTTCTTCGATCCTAAGGGCATTAAAATGTGCTGCATGCTATGAGCAAGTATGAAAACCACTGTCTTGACACCATGCGAAGCCATTGTTTCACACTGAATGAGAGGAACAAGCCTGCCTTTGTGAGTCAACATCACCATTTCTAGCATCCTCTGGGTTTGCAAGTGAAGGTCTTCCATCTGGCCAAGACTGATTACTAAAAATGGGAAATCTGATGCTGGAAATGGTGGTGTTGACCCATAAAAGCATGCCAGTTGGAAAACTGGCAAAAAAAAACCACCACAGGAAGGAAGAAATCGGAGAACCAAACAACTTGAGAATGAGGCACCTCAAAGACCAGGCTAAGAAAAGGCTTTCATTGCAATAGTTCTCATTTCGATGGGTTCTGATTCAAGCTTTCCCCATCCCATCTGGTTTCTTCTTTCCTTCAGGGTTGCTGGGTTTACAGACCATAGACTCTTAGCCCAGATCCCTAGCTGGTGTAAATTAGCATCGCTCCTTTTGTCTTCAGTGGAGCTGCACCAATTTATGCCAGCTCAGGATCTGGCTCTCTTGGCTTAAATGGATCATGCTGCTGAGGATCCATGGAGAAAGAAGGCTCGTTGGGCTTAGAAAAACATTTTTAAATAAGCATTCCTAATCTAATTCACCTAATGGACCCCAGGTAGTTTAGATAGGGATAGATAATAAGACAGAAAATATCATATTCGCTCTATATAAATCCATGATAGGCCCACATCTTGAATACTGTGTGCAGATCTGGTCACCACATCTCAAAAAAAAAAAAAGTTGGAATTGGAAAAGGTTCAGAAAAGAGCAACAAAAATTATTAGGGGGATGGAACAGCGTCAGAGATTAATAGAACTGTGACTTTTCAGCTTGGAAAAAAGATGACTTGAGGGGGAATATGATAGAGGTCTATAAAATCATGACAGGTGTAGAGAAAGTAAATAAGGAAGTATTATTTACTCCTTCACATAACACAAGAATTAGGGGTCACCAAATGAAATTAATAGGCAGCCATTTTAAAACAAACAAAAGGAAGTATTTCTTCACAAAATACACAGTCAACCTGTGGAACTCTTAGCCAGAGGATGTTGTCAAGTTCAAGACTATAACAGGGTTCAAAAAAGAACTAGGTAAGTTCATGGAGGACAGGGTCATCAATAGCTATTAGCCAGGATGGGCAGGGATGCAAAACCATGCTCTGAAGTGTCCCTAGCCTCTGTTTGCCAGAAGCTGGGGAGGATGGATCACTTGATGATTACCTGTACTGTTCATTCCCTCTGAAGCACCTGGTATTGGCCACTGTCAGAAGACAGGATATTGGGCAAGATGACCTTTGGTCTGACCCCGTATGGCTGTTCTCTAGACCTCAGTTTTCCCATATGTAAAATGGGGAGAATGATACTGACCGCCTTTGTAAAGCACTTTGAGGTCTATTGATGAAAAGTGCTATATAAGAGCTAAGTGGTATTATTCTCTCGCAGGGGTTCTTCCACTGACTCTGTCTTTAATTAGGAGAGGCATGTAGAGCTGGGAAGAAGACTTTTAGTTACCATACTCCTTACACTTACTTTTATTCCTTACACTAATTGGGCCAAATTATGCCAGAGATTCTCATGTGCAACCCCAATGACTGTGATAGGCTTGTACTGACTGTAAATCATGGTGGAGTTTGGCCCTTAGGGTGTATACTCCCTCGTGACCCAGTCAAATAGGAGGTAACTTTTTCTTTCTTACGATCAGAATTAAGTTGACTGGAGCCCTAGCACGCTGAAGAGAAACATCAGCTGCTGCTCTCAAACAGAGAGCAAGTGCCAGCAATTCCCTGGAGTGTTCTGTGATTTTGGGGGGGTGGGGGGGACCTTTTTTTAAAACTGACAAAAAATATGATTTCATTTTGGCTTTTTGACTCCCCAGCTCCCATTCCTTGGCCCCCGTAAGTCTGGCAGTTTTTACAGCAGGTTGTTATCTCAGATATTGGGGAAGTAGAAAGAGAAATGCTTGGAAAGTCCCTTTTTAAAGAATGTACTGTTATGGTTTTATTTAATTGCTTATATTTTGTGTTAATCTTTCTGGCTGTCAGAGATAAGGCTGCAATTTAACATCTTTCTGCAACTGTGCTTCCTCGCAAGCTCTGACCTGCTGTGCAAGCTATTGTATCAGACCATTACCAATGTTATGTAACCAAGGAATTTCCCACTTCTAGCCAGGTTGCACAGTCTCTCCTAAAAATGTTCTGGGGGTGGGGGCTAAGGGCTGTAGTCAAGAAATATTGTTTTGCATGATGCATCTTAAATTTTACCCTGATCCTCCCCCTTCCTCCACTCTTGTTGCCTCTTTGAAAATAAAGACTATGTTACTCATACATCATCATTGCCTGAGATAGTAGAAGACTTGGATGTGCCTGTGAGACAGACATCAGCTATAGCCAAGGGCTGCAGCAGATGGTTTGGGATCAAGAGAACCCCATCACTTTCTCACCATCTCTAAGATTTTTAGAGCACTACACAAACAGGTAGAATACAATCCTGGAACTAGAAGGAGAATGAAACACCATAAAAAGAACATCAAGGCTCAAAAACATGTAGAGAAGTGTTTTACACTTTTATAAAAAAGTTGACCAGATTGAACTAAGACAGCTGCTCAAGGAGGGACACATTGGTAAAAGGGTCTGAGAAACCCAGCAGCTAGAGCATAGCCTACTCTCAGGGAAAAGCTCTTAGAGTTGGTCTCAGGTATCACCAGGGCACCCATTATTATACGTTCACTTTAGTGGTAGTTTGTAAAATGCAATAAATCTGAGGGTTAAATAATCTGGACTTTTTTCTGGTATTGTTAAGAATGTTATTGCTGTATCCACGTTGTATGTCTTGACCTTCTTTAGTTATGCCCATATGCAAGGGATTGAGTTCTGGATGGTTGACTTTTTTTTTTTTTAAAGAATTTCTTGATATTCTCCCGCTTCCGTCCTTTTGTTTAATTTATTTTTAACCTAAGAGAAACTTGGAGGAAAGAGACTTCAGTGTTGAAATACTTGGCTTTGTTTCTGACAAGTTATGCTGGATCAGAGAAGTCTGAATCCTGACAGGAGAAAGACACACAGCTCTACTTATCATCAGTGATGAGCTCCCAAAATCCTAAGAACCTGTTCCCTATCAGGTCCACTTGCTCCGGGTTTTCGGCGGCAGGTCCTTCACTGGGAGCAAGTGAAGGACCTGCCGCTGAAGTGCCGTGGAAGACCCGGTAGGGAAGCATGGGGTGAGTACAAGCAGGGCCGGCTCCAAGTTTTTTGCCACCCCAAGCAAAAAAAATTTCCCGCGCCCCCCGGCCCGCCCCAACTCCGCCCCATTCCAGCCCCTTCCCCAAATCCCCGGCCCCGCCTCCTCCCCCAGGCAAGCAGCATTTCCCCTCCTACCCCTCCCTCCCAGGCTTGCCGCAAAACAGTTGATTCGCGTGGCAAGCCTGGGGGGGGGGGAGAAGAGGAGCAGGCAGGCAGTGAAGCGGAGGTGAGCTGGGGGGCAGCGATTCCTCTGTCCCCTCTCCCCCCCAGGGTTACTTCCTGCGGCCCTCCCCGCGCCCCCCCACCACCATAGCTCACCTCCACTCAGGGCCTTCTCCCTGCTTTTTGCGCCTGAAGGGAAAAAAAAAAAAAAGGAGCCGGAGTGCCGCCCCTTGGGGAGTGCCGCCCCAAGCACATGCTTGGATGGCTGGTGCCTAGAGCCGGCCCTGAGTACAAGCCCCACGTGTCTGTCTCCGTTCCCCCCCCATCCGACCCCAACCCATGTCCTGCCCCCAACTGCCCCCCCCAACCCACAAGTTTCTCCTCCGCCACTAGGGTAGCAGCAGCAGCCTGGGGCTCCGGGGGCTATTTAAAGGGCCTGCTTCTACCGCCCCGTTCTTTAAATAACCGCCGGAGCCCTGGGGAAGTGGCGGGGCTCCAGTGGCTATTTAAAGGACCAGCGCAGCAGAGGCAGCTGGAGCTCCGGCCCTTTAAATAGCTGCCGGAGCCCCCCGCTACCGCAGGGCTCTGGGGGCTATTTAAAGGGCCGGGGCTCCCCTGCTTCTACCGCCCTGTCCTTTAAATAGCTGCCGGAGTCTGGAGTAGTAGCAGGGCTCTGGTGGCTATTTAAAGAGCAGGGGCGGTAGAAGCAGCGGGAGCCCCGGACTTTTTAAATAGCCCCCAGAGCCCCGCAGCCCTACCCCAAGGCTCCAGCAGTGGGGCTCTGGTGGCAATTTAAAGGGCCTGGGGCTCCAGCCCCTGCTGGGAGCCCCAGGCCCTTTAAATTGCCCCCTGGGGAAGCCGGGCCGCCCCTGTACGGTGCACCGGCTCTCCCCTTTAACAGCCTGTTCTACACCGGCTTCTAAATTTAACAACCGGTTCTTGCGAACCGGTGGGAGCTGCTTATCATCTCAAGCTCACCACTGCTTATCATCTCATGAGAAAATCTATAGTTAAAACTGTCCAAGTTTACAAAGGAATCAAAAATAAAGTGTCCACAGAGGAGGATGAGGAGAGGCACAGACAGGAAAGAGACAAAGTAGTCAATAGACTTTCCCTAACAGGTGACTTATTGAGAGGATCTTTGGGACAGAATTTGCATTTTCTTTCAAATCACAAACATTTGCTTTTAAAGTGTCTTCATGTGTTTTTCATTGGAAACTTGACCATGTTGGGATGGAGTAGCTAGGAATTGTGAATGGTCTTTCATCTTCACAGTTCTTTTTTAATCTCAAGATAATTAATGACAAATTAATTTGAAGTTGCTGACACATTTGTATAGGCTAGTCTGGACACTCTCTAAGGACTTGTTAACATATGGAGCTATTTAGGAATAGCTGTTGAGGAACAGATATTCCTGAATAATTCCAAGTTTGAACACTTTTATGCTGGAATGTGAGTGCCTGCTTCCTGTTTAGTTCATTGGTTCAAGTTAAACAGGATGAGGCACTCACATTCCAGCATAAAAGTGTTCAAACTTGGAATTATTCAGACATAACTATTATGCTTTAAATATATACATCTGTTTCATGTACAGCACCCTGGATAATAACATGCAAGGACTCCATGCTTGCACTGGCGGCGTTAGGCACCTATAACCCAAACAATTGCAGGGGGCCCTGAGGCAGCAAGAGTCCCCTGAAAGCCAGATCAGGCCCATGAGTGTCTTCCGTTTGGCCCACTGTGTGTCTGCTGTTCCATCTCCTCCCTGCTGGGGGTTCCGCTGCAAGGACTGCCCCTCTCCCCAGCTCGGGCTTCTGGCGGCTCTGGCACCTGCTTGGTCCTAGCTTCAGCGTCCCCAGGCTGAACCACCTTTAAGTGCCACTCCCCAGCCCTGCCCACCAGCTTGGTGGATGCTCTGCAGCCAGAAAGCACAAGAATTGGAGCTCCCACTGCATGGTGGTAAAATTCAATTGGCTCTTTATTAACAGAACTATTTACAGAGATTCTGCAACTTTATGCACATGGGCTATCTCGCTGTAAAATCTTAGTGAATTTAAGTCACTGTAGTCGTCTTCATGGTGTAGCTAGGCAAGGTCTACCATGGATAGGGGTTATAGCATCGACTTCACCTAGCTACAACAGTAAAAATTACCTGTGCCTTGTCTCCACTAGGGTTTTACAGTAAGATAACTAGCCTGCATTAGTTATGTGCATGAAGGGGGGGAAAAAACTCACGATTTTTGGCTGGGAATAGCCTAAATGCTTTTGCAGGGCTACAGCTATCTGCAGTTTACCCTAGCTGATGAACCACAAACATTTGAGGAGTGTCCAGACTAGCCTTTACAAATACGTTAACTACCTCCAGTTAACTGGCAATCAGTTAAGTGAAAGTAAAATCTTGAGTGCAGACAGAATGTGTTTTGAATATGGCCATATCAGTAGACAGTAGTGACTGAAAGCTGTCGTCGTCTGAGAGCTATTGAATGACCTAACCAAAATATATCCATTACCTCAGGTTGGTAATTGGATCTTAGGGATGCAGGGTCCACAGCATAACTTGCTCTAGCAGCGAGGGCAAGGATAGAACAGGCTGTAAAATGGAGCTTTGGAACGGGGTTCCCCTAAGTGAGGAACGAGGCATGTGGGGAGGGGAGCAGTGTAAGGGGATTTGCAGTGCTTCTGCCTATGCTGTATCTCTTCCTTGGCTAAAAAGAAGGCTATTAAGTCTGCTAGGCTGGCACCTTCCACCAACCCTAAAATCACTTCAAAATTCAGAAGACAAGAGAAGATTTCTAAACTGAACACACTTGGCGGAATTAACCAAGTGTGCTATGTGTGGGGATTCCTGTGTAAACCAATAAAACCCCAAGTGAAAATTGTAGGCTTAAAAAAAAAAAGGGTGCTATCTTTGCAACGTTTGAAAACTGCTGGTTAAAAGGATCCATATAACTTGGATCCTTACACATTTGCTGTGAGCTTCTCTCTGGAAACACAGCCCTGAAGGACAAAGCAGTGAGGGAGGTGAGCAAGTGTGACTTTTCATATAACTCAAGGAAAGCAGTTCTTTAAGCACCATTTAAAAAAAAAATAGGGGTGTTGATTAATTGCAGTTGACTCATGCAGTTAACTCAAAAATTAATCATAATTAAAAAAATCACAGCTTTAATCTCACTTTTAAACAATAGAATACCAATTGAAATTTATTAAATATTTTTGATGTTTTTCTACATTCTCAAATATATTGATTTCAATTACAACAAAGAATACAAAGAGTATATTTTATATTTTTAATTGCAAATGTTTGCACTATAAAAATGATAAAAGAAATAGTATTTTTCAATTCACCTCGTACAAGTACTGTAGTGATTCTCTTTATCGTGAAAGTGCAACTTACAAATGTAGATTTTTTTTGTTACATAACTGCACTCAAAAACAAAACAAAAAAATGTAAAACTTTAGCGCCTACAAGTCCACTCAGTCCTACTTCTCATTTAGCCAATTGCTAAGACAAACAAGTTTGTTTACATTTACGGGAGATAATGCTGTCTGCTTCTTATTTATAATGTCATCTGAAAGTGAGAGCAGGTGTTCGCATGGCACTGTTGTAGCCAGCATTGCAAGGTATTTATGTGCCAGATATGCTAAACAGTCGTATGCCCCTTCATGCTTCGGCCACCATTCCAGAGGTCATGCTTCCATGATGATGATGCTCGTTTAAAAAAAAAAAAAGCGTTAATTAAATTTGTGACTGAACTCCTTGGGGGAGAATTGTATGTCCCCTGCTCTGTTCTACCCGCATTCTGACATATATTTTATGTTATAGATGATCTAGCACATGTTGTTCATTTTAAGAACACTTTCACTGCAGATTTCACAAAACGCAAAGAAGGTACCAATGTGAGATTTCTAAAGATAGCTACAGCACTTGACCCAAAGTTTAAGAATCTGACGTGCCGTCCAAAATCTGAGAGGGACGAGATGTGGAGCATGCTTTCAGAAGTCTAAAAAGACCAACCTCCGATGCGGAAACTGCAGAACCTGAACCACCAAAAAAGAAAACCAGCTATCTGCTGGTGGCATCTGACTCAGATGATGAAAATGAACTGCTTTGGATTGTTATCGAGCAGAATCCATGATCAGCATGGACGCATGTCCCCTGGAATGGTGGTTGAAGCATGAAGGAACATATGAATCTTTAGCGCATCTGGCACATAAATATCTTGCGATGCCGGCTGCAACAATGCAATGCGAATGCTTGTTCTGACTTTCATGTGACATTGTAAACAAGAAGTGGGCAGCATTATCTCCCGCAAATGTGAATACGCTTGTCTGTCTGAGCGATTGGCCGAACAAGAAGTAGGACTGTGTGGACTTGTAGCCTCTAAAGTTTTACATTGTTTTGTTTTTGAATGCAGTTATTTTTGTACATAATTCTACATTTGTAAGTTCAACTTTCATGACAGAGATTGCACTACAGTACTTGTATTAGATTAATTAAAAATACTACTTCTTTTGTTTTTTACAGTGCAAATATTTGTAATAAAAAATAAATATAAAGTGAGCACTGTTCACTTTGTATTCTGGGTTGTAATGGATATCAATATATTTGAAAATGTAGAAAACATCCACAAAAATTTAACTGGTATTCTATTATTGTTTAACAGCGTGATTAATCGTGCGATTAATTGTAATTACTTTGTTTAATCGCTTGACAGCCCTAAAAAAAAAAAAAAACGTTCCTAGTATCTGAGCTCGTATTTGTTCCCCTCCCTCCCACCGCAACTCAGACAACTCCCTGTAACTGGAACCCATACTAAAGGGGCTTCCAGCTGATCACATGGCCAAATGCAGCACATCCTTTTCTTTTTCTAAAGAACTGCTGAAAAACACCTATCTTTCTCAGAAAGGAAACCAGTTGTCAGTTGCATTTTGCATCTGTGCACTATAGTATAGTAACACATTAATAGGTTAAATGTTTTTTAAAATAACAATAGTAAAAAATCTTAACATCACAGAAAGGGGAACTTGTCAGCGTGCTGCCAGTAAATAAGCCTTAGGGGTCATTATGACTTGGATTTAATTTTAGACCCTACTGCTGCAAACAGGTCCAGGCAGGTGCCCCACTATGCCTTTGCAGAGTCCCACTGAATTCACCAAACCTCTGATCAGGTTTAAGGGTCTGACCGTGAATTCCTCTGCTGGAGCAGGGCACTTAGTATAGGTGTACACTACGGGGGGTGGGGAGGTCGACCTAAGATACACAACTTCAGCTACGTGAATAGCGTAGTTGAAGTTGCCTATTTTAGGTCGACTTACCTGGCTGTGAGGACGGCGGCGAGTTGACCACTGCCGCGCTGCCGTCGACTCCGCTTCCACCTCTTGCCTCGGTGGATTTCCGGAGTCGACAGCAGAGCCATCGGGGATCGATTTTATCGCGATCCCCAATAGATCGATTGCTACCCGCCAATCCGGTGGGTAGTGAAGACGGGCCCTCAGTGTAGAAAGAAACTAGAGCTTGTCCCTGAGCTCTGAATGTATGCGCTTTCCTGCCATCTGGTGGGTGCAGCAGAAAAGCCAACCTTTCACTTATTCTAGAGTTGGGCAAAACCCACCACACAAAACATGTAACTTCTGTTGCATGCCTCAGTCATATTTAAAGGCTAGAGTCAGGTGAGAAAATAATATTCCTTTGCTTATTGTTACCTGAGGTCTACCATGTGTGCCCCCCCCCCTTACTGGCTCTTGTCTTTGAGTACTCAAGCTGGTACTTTTCTCCCCACTTAACCTCTTCTAGTGTTGATTAAGTTTCTTTCTCTCAGGAATGCCCCAAGTGGTTGTCCTCTAGTAACTACCACCAGTACCACTGGACTTAAATAAAGCAAGAGTTATGTGACATAGGAAACAGAATTCAACAAGAATGAAATATGCTATGAAAAAAACTGGTTAGGATATATGCTGCAATTTACTGTTTCTTAACTGAGTAAGGTTAGAACTCCTACACCTGAATGTCTGCTTGCCTCTCTCCTGTCACCCACGCTGCTAAGTTTATCAGACAATGATTCATCTCTCCACTTGTACCATCTTCAGCTCAGTCAGCCTCCTGGCAACTCCTTTTGGCTTTGTCTATACTGGAGAAATACTTGGAAATGTTACGCATCAGTGTTTACCCCTCACACTGTGGGGATCATTCCTAAATAAATAAAATGGCTTGAGAGCCCACTTCAAGACACTTACCCAAAAGTTCTGAGCTTGAGAAAAATGAAATAAAAGAGCCTGGTCTACAATTCTGGCACTCCTCAACTTAGCCATGACGGACACTGAGTTAGCTGTGCTTTGTAATCAAACCTGAGAATGTGACTTTTCTGAATAAGTTTAATGCGAACCAAAGTAACCAACAATATCAGCAGGTAATTAGAGGTGACAATACATGCGTGGCAATGGGAACTCCCCAAACTGGCTGTCAAAAGGTACCAGTGTCTGGAGCAAAGGGACAAGTGATATCTAACACTGTCATGAGAGAGATGGGGTATAAAACACACCTTAGTTAAGCAACTACTTAAATGATTACCTGTACCACATTTCTTAGGGTTCTTTTAACTTTGATGACTTAACTAAAGAAATGGACTCAAGAGCTGAATTTAGTTTTATTAAATATCCTTAACAGCAGCAACTAATCTAAAAGCTGCCAGAAAAGCATTGGAGTATGATGTGCCTAACATAAATTAGAAAACTGGACGATTTAGCCATTCAGGTTTTCAGAATCAAATCACATAACCACAATAGAAAATAACACTTGTGCTCTGTTTCTATCTCGGGAAGGTGATTTTGTTTAGAGTTTTGACTGGATCCCTCAGAACAGGGCCTCACTTGTGCCAGTTAGGTATCTATTCCAGCATTGCTAAATGTCCAACCAAAATGCAAGTCGTGCTCTCTCACCATTCAATCAGGGAATGAGACATCAGATTTTGAGTTCGTGTTGCTAGAACTGGAATTTTCCAGTCTCTTTGTGTCAGGGCCGGCTCCAGGCACCAGCTGAGCAAGCTGGTGCTTGGGGCGGCAGATTGTTGGAGGCAGCATTCTGCCCAATCCTAGGGCGGCACGGACCCTTTTTTTTTTTGTTCTGCTCCGGCCGCCCTGTAGGGGGCGGCAGCGCGGAGAACCAGAGCGCCCTGCAGGGCAGTCCTCTTCCTTCCCTCCCCGCCGACCGGAGCGGAGCCCTCGCGGCAGGCGGCAGGAGGCGGCGCAGCGGGAGGGGCTGCATGGCAGCGCCCCTGCTGTAGCCCTGGCCGCCCCCTTCTCTCTCTCTCCCGCCCGCTCCCTCCGCCTCCCCCCCCGCTGGTCCCCCT
>NW_020664909.1:8445898-8482194 GCF_002925995.2 Terrapene triunguis
CCCCCCCTTTTTTTTTTTTTGCTTGGGGCGGCCAAAAAGCCAGAGCCGGCCCTGCTTTGTGTAACACATCTTGTCACACCAGTTTGTGTTAGGCAAGTTAGGCCCAACCATCTTGAGACATATCTTTAACACAGGCTGCTTTGCTGTGGTTAGCAGATTACCTCTGCAAGTCACTTTGCATGGGCCCCTTTGCAGTGCATCTCTTGGCCATCCTTGCAGCTATGCTTGCTCAAGTTGCAGTTTCTCCATCAACTCTGCTTGCTGCTGAAATGTCCAATTTAAAGTTCATATAATTTACACCAAGCCCCTCCATTAGGGTGACCCAGACAGCAAGTGTGAAAAATCAGGACGGGAGTGGGGAATAATAAGAGCCTATATAAGAAAAAGACCCAAAAATCGGGACTGTCTCTATAAAATCGGGACATCTGGTCACCCTACCCTCCATAGTCTTTGATTCTCTTTAAACTTCTTTTTAACAGTCCATGATCGAATGCAAAGTCACTTCAAGAACTGTTGTTCTCCAGCAGCCTGGGGCAGCTGTATAAATTTTCCATTTCTGTTCCCCTTGCTTTAACAATAATGGTGGAACCTTAGTATGTATGGCTGAGCTGGGTCTCTGCCTTATTAACCAAACAGTTACATTTCTTTTTATTCCTCTCAGTGGTCAAGTGTCCTTATAAACACAGTATTTGGTTTCAGTTCCTTCTGTTTACTGCCTCTTTCAACACAGCACATTATCCTTACTTCTTCATTTAATCTAAATAAATCAATATGAATGCACCCTCTTTCTTTTCTAACAGGATTGACCATGAGGTAAATCTTGTCATTAAATATCAGAGGGGTAGCCGTGTTAGTCTGGATCTGTAAAAAGCAACAAAGAGTTCTCTGGCACCTTATAGACTAACAGATGTATTGGAGCATAAGCTTTCGTGGGTGAATACCCACTTCGTCTTGTCGTTAAAATTTACAATATTTTGCGCAAAGCTATATCCCTTGTAGTTGACTTCCCTTTATACACATTTTATTTATAATATTAAATTCAATCAATTTCCCTGTTTTACTACTATATCTGGTACATCACATAATATCCATGTTTTATATCAATTTAAAATATTTTTTAAAAATTTAATTCATTCACAGAAAGGGAAAAAGCAGAAGTCTCTTTAGCTGTACCAGCAGCACACTCTTGTAAAAGTCTGTAGTAACTCTGAGTTTTTCTCAGACTGTTGAAGAAATCTAGCCATTAGACACTGGGTTTTTATTCTCTTAGCCCTCTGTTCTATCTGTCCAAAAAGCCTTGATACTTGGGCAGTTTTTAAATAGTAATAACTCATAATTTGGGGGCCTTAGTCACTACATTGTGCTGATGCAGCACGTGATGAGTAATCTGACTTGCATTGGGTCTTTCTGTTTAGAGTGGAGATGTTGCTGTAATATCCACTAGCTGTCAACCTAACTACCTCTAACTAAAATAACAGGAAAGTCTATTACTATCCAATACATAGATGGGAAGTGGTGTGCAGTGACTGGAAATGGGGTTTGCTGGCTGGCAGCAAGTTGTTCTGATAGGTTAGATGCTGTCCTCCCTGTTGCCTCTCTCATTCTCTCTCTGCAGCGATGCTCAGGCAGGATAACATCCCATATGAGTCCTCTTGTGAAGATGATGAGTTCCTCTTTCTCTAGCTGTCTCAGCAGAAAACAGGGCCTGTTTCCCTCTGATCACGCCTTCAGCCAGTTCAATGGGTAGCTTTAGCAGTTGTGGGGAGAAAGGGTAAGTGAGCACTTGTCTGCAATGATAAGTGCGCTTGCGGTATATTATTCGGCCACTAGATGTCTGTGTGTTGTATAGAGTAAATGTGCTCTCTGTTATATCAAGGAAACTAAGGCTAGGTCTACACTACAGCGGTGTTCCGACCTAAGATACGCAACTTCAGCTACGTGAATACCGTAGCTGAAGTTGCGTATTTTAGGTCGGCTTACCTGGTGGTGAGGACGGGGTAAAGCCGACCGCTGCCGCGCTGCCGCCGACTCCGCTACCGCCTCTTGTCGAGGTGGATTTCCGGAGTCGACGGCAGAGCGATCAGGGATCGATTTTACCGCGTCCTCACGAGACGCGGTAAGTCGATCCCCGATAAACCGATTGCTACCCACCGGATCGGCGGGTAGTGAAGACGTAGCCCAAGCTGAAACCCAAGCTGCATGGTGGCTTGTCTGTCCATGTGGCTCAGAGGCCCACTTGTTGACGCAGTAGCCAGACAGTAGCTATGCATTTGAGTTGGGCTACTCATGTTACATAGGGTCAGGTTTGCAAGAAGGTTCAGAGGCTTCAGTGAATGTAGGCAAGTTTCCAGTAGTGCTGGGATCATTTGTTTCCACTTGGCGGTGTCCATGGAGTTTCTGAGTTTGTTCAAACACAGTGTGAGCGCAACTCAGAAACACGAGCTGCTGCATGATCTGAACTCAGGTTTGGGGTTCGCAGGAATTCCTGAGAACTGAAATGCACAGTTCTACAGCACTCCATCACAGACCAAGGAATTAAGTTACACCAGTAATTTGTGTCTGTACATCCCCTGCAGTAAGGCAACGGACTGATATACTTACGGCTTGTTCCTGAAGTGACGGAGTGTTTTCACAGCTCACTGTATGGCAATAGGGGATTTTGAGGGGTGGTAGCAGTTCCTCTTTTCTTTCCACAGTCTTTACAGCAAGTGTTACCAGCTGAGTCAGGTCCAAGGCTGATGCATATGGTGCTTGCATAAATGCATTCAGTTCAGGAACACATTTTCAAGCTGTGCACATCTGTTTTATAGAACAGCTGCTCTCTTGATATGATGCCCTTAACACCTTGTAATGCCACAGTAAATGGGTTTTTTATTGCACAGATGGGCCAAACCAAAACACCTGCAAACTACATATATTTGGCTTTAAAGTTGAAATGTACAGCTTTTAAGAAGGCAGTGCAGTCTAGTGATTAGCACACAGAAATGGGAGCCAGAAGACCAGAGTTCTAGGCCTGCCATGTACTTGCTCTTAAAGAAGTTCTTAACATATCTGTGCTTCAGAGTCCTCATCTGTAACATTGGGGTAATGATACATTTCATAATGTCTTAATTTATTATTAATAACTTTTTTTAGTGTGTTGGGGGGAAAATTCTGTGAATTTTGTGCTGTTGAAAGGTGGAGGACTGATAGCCCTGGTGACAGGAGTACGCCTCCAAAATGCAGACCCAGCAGAAATACCCATCTGAGAGAGAGTACTAAATCAAGCCCCTCATCCCCCATAAACAAATAACACAAGTATGTGTGTGGGGGGGAGGGGAATTAGACCAAGGCACAAAACGAGATCAAACTAGCTAGAGACATAAAGGGTAACAAGAAAACATTCTACAAATACATTGGAAGCAAGAGGAACACCAAGGACAGGGTAGGCCTGTTACTCAATGCGGGGAGGGAAATAATAACAGAAAATGTGGAAATGGCAGAGATGCTTAATGACTTATTTGTTTCAGTTTTCACCAAGAAGGTTGGTGGTGATTGGACGTCTAATGTAGTGAATGTCAATGAAAATGAGGTAGGATCAGAGGCTAAAATAGGAAAAGAACAAGTTAAAAATTACTTAGACAAGTTAGATGTCTTCAAGTCACCAGGGTCTGATGAAATGCATCCTAGAATACTCAAGGAGCTGACTGAAGAGATATCTGAGTCATTAGCGATTATCTTTGAACAGTCATGGAAGATAGGAGAGATTCCAGAGGACTGGAAAAGTGCAAATATAGTGCCAATCTATAAAAAGGGAAATAAGGACAACCAGGGGAATTACAGATGAGTCAGCTTAACTTCTGTATCCAGAAAGATAATGGAGCAAATAATTAAGCAATCAATTTGCAAACATCTAGAAGATAATAAGGTGATAAGTAACAGTCAGCATGGATTTGTCAAGAACAAATCATGTCAAACCAACCCAATAGCTTTCTTTGACAGGGTAACAAACCTTGTGGATGGGGAAAGCGATAGATGTGGTATATCTTGACTTTAGTAAGGCTTTTGATACTGTCTTGCATGACCGTCTCATAAACAAACTAGGGAAATACAACCTAGATGGAACTACTATAAGGTGGGTGCAAAACTCGTTGGAAAACCATTCCCAGAGAGTAGTTATCAGTGGTTCACAGTCATGCTGGAAGGGCATAACCAGTGGGGTCCCGCAGGGATCAGTTCTGGGTCTGGTTCTGTTCAATATCTTCATCATGATTTATATAAAGGCATAGAGAATACACTTATAAAGTTTGCGGACAATACCAATCTGGAAGGGGTTGCAAGTGCTTTGGAGGATAGGATTAAAATTCAAAATGATCTGGACAAACTTGAGAAATGGTCTGAAGTAAATAGGATGAAATTCAACAAGGACAAATACAAAGTGCTCCATTTAGGAAGGAGCAATCCGTTGCACACATACAAAATGGGAAATGACTGCCGAGGAAGGAGTACTGCGAAAAGAGATCTGGGGGTCACTGTGGACCATAAGCTAAATATGAGTCAACAGTGTAACACTGATGCAAGAACATCATTCTGGGATGTATTAGAAGGAGTGTTGTAAGCAAGACATGAGGAATAATTCTTCCGCTCTACTCTGCACTGATTAGGCCTCAACTGGAGTATTGTGTCCAGTTCTGGGTACTACATTTCAGGAAAGATGTGGACAAATTGGAGAAAGTCCGGAGAAGAGCAACAAAAATTAGTAAAGGTCTAGAAAACATGACCTATGAGGAAAGATTGAAAAAATTGGGTTTGTTTAGTCTGGAAAAGAGAAGACTGAGAGGGGACATGATAACAGTTTTCAAGTACATAGAAGATTGTTATACAAGGAGGAGGGAGAAGAATTGTTCTTAACCTCTGAGGATAGGAGAAGAAGCAATGGGCTTAAATTGTAGCAAAGGAGGTTTAGGTTGGACATTGGGAAAAACTTCCTAACTGTCAGGGTGGTTAAGCACTGGAATAAATTGCCTAGGGAGGTTGTGGAATCTCCATCATTGGGGATTTTTAAGAGCAAGTTGGACAAACACCTGTCAGGGATGGTCTAGATCAGATGTGGGCAAACTACGGCAGCCCGCGGGACCGTCCTGCCTGGCCCCTGAGCTCCCGGACGGGGAGCCTAGTCCCCGGCCCCGCCCCTGCTGTTCCCCCTCCCCCGCAGCCACGCCACTGCGCATGCCGAGCTCTGGCCCGCCATTCCCGCTGGGCAGCATGGGGAGCGCAACTGGCTCTGGCCAGGTATCGCAGCTGCGAGCTCCTGCTGCTGGTAAGGGGGCGGGGACCGGGGGGGTTGGGTGAGGGAGCGAGGAGTCCTGGGGGGCAGTCAGGGAGGAGGGGGTGGTTGCATGGGGCAGAGGTTCTGGGGGGGTGGTCAGGGGATGGGGAACAGGGAGGGTTGGGAGTGGGAGTCTCGGGGGGCCTGTCAAGGGGTGGGGGTGTGGATAGGGGTTGGGAGGGCAGTCAGGGGACAGGGAGCAGGGGAGGTTGGATAAGGGGGTGGGATCCCAGGGGACAGTTAGGGGCGGGGTTCCCGGGAGGGGGTGGTCAGGGGACGAGGAGCGGGGGGGTTGGATGGGTTGGAGGTTCTGAGGGGGGCAGTCAGGGGGCAGGAGCCAGGCTGTTTGGGGAGGCACAGCCTTCCCTACCCGGCCCTCCATACAGTTGCGCAACCCCGATGTGGCCCTCAGGCCAAAAAGCTTGCCCACCCCTGGTCTAGATAATACTTAGTCCTGCCTTGAGTGCAGGGGACTGGACTACATGACCTCTTGAGGTCCCTTCCTGTCCTATGATTTTATTAATTTAAATTTTCTCTCTCTCTCTCTTCATCAGGTCATCCAGTTTTGTGGTATTCTGCATTCTGGCAGAGGCTTCGCTCAATAGCTGCTGCTTCTCACAACGTGGTATTAAAAAGAGCAGCAGGTGGTTGTCAGCGTCTTGCCAGCCAGGCTCCTGGTGTCACTGGGTTTGTGGGGTTGAGGGTGTGGAGTGTGGCTCTCCACTCACTCTCTCTCTCTCATAAATGGGGGAGCTGCAGTATTTTAACATTTGTGACTCAGCTTTTCTTTATGCTCAGATTTAAAAGATAGAGCTGTGCGGAGAGAGTGGAAACCATGCTGGTGGGTGAGAGACTGGGGGGCGAGGGGAGAGGTGGAAACCATTCTGCTCAGCCTTCAGTCTACCATGTGCCAGTAGCTTTCTAAAATTAAACCTCCCATCTGTCAACTGCTTCCTTCCCCCCGTTTGCAGCCTCACAGCTCTCTCTCCAGGGTCTCTAATGTTGATAAAAAGTTAATGGTTAAAATGGGAAGCTGTGGGCATAGCCAACCTTGCAGAGAAGTGTGATGAGCTAGGGGTGAGAGGCGATGGGGAGGCATAAAGAACCACTGTCATCACTTCATTAGTAAAAGTCTGACCCTTCTTGACCGTGGAGAAGAGGAAATTGATAGGTGACACCAAGGATTTTACAGCCACATGCATTAGATAACAAACAATTGCATGTCCTTTATGAGGCCGTGGGCTGAGGCTAGATATCATCACCATAACCACAGTTACATAAGGTTACTTCACATTTTACTTTCCTTTTATGACCGAGGTTGTTGCTACAGTTAACCTAAAAAGTCTGGCTTCCTCAAGAAAACTCATGGCTCTGCTGTAGTCAGCCGCTTCTTCCAGACAACAAACACTGATAGCAATGACCAGCACCTGGACTAAGGCAGGCACTAAATACATATTTGCCTATATTGAAAGTACATCTCAAATGGCTTTAGAGTCTAGAGCAGACTTATTTAAACATCTTTACTAAGGGTAAATAAATCCCCAGTACAAATGACTTGGCTTATTAATGAACAGATTGAAAAAAAGCTGTAAATTGCAATAGTACAGTAAAAATGATGCTTCTTTAACCAGCCTTTTAAAATCCTAGAAAATAGATAAGGCTTGTAGCATACTCTGAGGGTCAACAAATCCCATCTCTAATGTCTTCACTACAGAGTTAGCCTGGGCAGGACATCTCCACTTAAAAGCCCTTGCCATGCCAGACCTGTGTAACTGCATCCACAATGGTTCTATCCTAAGCTGTGCTGGCATGGATTTCTGGTGGGATGCCCATTGTCTGTAGTGGTGCATTAAGCTGGGTTCCTCTAGGAATTCAGTAGCAGGGTACTCTCACTGTCTCTCGCCTAGCACGGAGCTACTGTCTGTGAGAGTGACAGCAGAACCATGCTTTATGTGACTAATTTCCAAGTGGAGCTACTCCTTATTAACGCAGAAAGTTCCAAAGGCGAAAGCAGAACATTTGGCAGCAGGAACTTTAAATGAGAATGTTGTTAAGGAATTCAATCTGCAAACCACAGTGTGATTTGTAGAGCACCTGACTGACTGCTGGGCCTCTCTGTTTTTTCATGTCCACTTAACATAAAAATGACATTGTGGATCCATTTCCCCAAATTATGGGTCTTACTGATATCACATCACAGCTTTACAAGAAGGCTGGTGTCAATGTCTGGCCAACTGGCAGTGTGGGAGGAGGATTTCTTGGATGAAATGCTGTGGAAGTGCAGCAGAAATAGACAGCCACTGTAGGTGATAAGGGAGGAGCTAGACAAGAAAGTACAACCCAGATGGAATTGTGGGATAGTCTCGTAGGACTAACAGCACCTGGACTTGATTAGCCTGCATCCTCATGGCAAAGTAGGTGGGTCGCCAGCCTGGGTTGAAGCAAAGCCTGAGCTCAGCCATGACTGCTAGCACAGGCTCAAAGCACTTCCAAACCCGCATTAGAGGTTTTTCTGTGTGGATGGAAGGGGCAGTTTGGGGCAACACCCCAGCTAACTCTGCAGTGAAGACTTGACTTATCAGATCAAGAGAGACAATGTTCCAGAGCACCAGACGGGAGCTGCAAGAAAGGAAGGAAATGAGCCCACTTGAACTATGCAGACCGCAAATACCAATCTACGGGAAATGATACAGTACTCAGTTAAAACAATATTTGTCAATAGAATTTAAACATCTAGAGTCACGTCATCAGCTAGTGTGAAATAGACTAGCTCCATTGATTTCAGTGGAGCTACACCCATTTACATCAGCTGAGGATCTGGCCCTTAATGAATGGTGACTTAGTAAAATACGATGACAAAAATCCCAGGTATGGAACAGAATAAACATGTCCATAGGGCTGGCTTTGTGGACAAAATGCTGTATAAATTATGAGAGTTCTAACAAGACTTAGCATTTTCAAGGTACTCTGTGTGCATTAACTAATACAATCCCCACTAGTAAGCAAGTCCTGCACAGCAAGTAATAGTATCCACATTTCGAGATGAGAAAACCAGGGCCGCCCAGAGGGGGGGGGGGCAAGTGGGGCAATTTGCCCCAGGCCCTGGGCCCCGCAGGGGCCCCCACGAGAATGTCGAGAATGTCGGAGGCTCCCCCCACCTCCGTCTTCCCCCATCCCCTGGTGTCTCAGCTGGTAAGGGGGTGGTGCTGCGAGCTGCGGCCGAACGGCGGGAACTCAGGCCCCGCTGGAGACACCACGCCGCTGCAGCGCTGTCCAGGACCGCTCCTGGACACGGCGCACTGAGGCTCCGGGAGAGGGGGTAAGCAGCATGGTAAGGGGCCGGGTACCCCCCCCGACCCCATCCCCCTCACAGCCCTGACCCCCAGCTCCAAGCCCAGCCCCTCTGAGCCGGGCACCCCCCCGACCCCATCCCCCCACAGCTCTGATCCCTAGCTCTGAGCCCAGCCCCTCTGAGCCGGGCACCCCCCTGACCCCATCTCACCACAGCCCTGAGCCCAGCCCCTGTGAGCCAGGCACCCCCCAACCCAGAGCCCAGCTCCCCACCCAGCCCTGGGCAACAGCAGCACCCCCCCCAGGCAGTGACAGCCCATTGGCACCAACCATCACCATCACCCAGCAACAGCCCATTATGTAATTGCAAATGTATACATGCTATTAAAGCATTTAATGTTTTTAAATAATGTATTTAGTGTATTTTCAAATTATTACAAATTAATTTTTGAATGTATTTCACTAGTTATTTTTTACATTTCCAAATACATGTTACTATAGTATTACAACTTTTTTTATGGAAGGGGCCCCCAAAATTGCTTTGCCCCAGGCCCCCTGAATCCCCTGGGTGGCCCTGGAGAAAACTGAGACTAAGGCCCATATCCTCAAAAGTATTTAGGTTCCTGTCATAAACATACAGCTAAGGGTAGCATAAAATCCCTTCTTTACCTGTAAAGGGTTAAGAAGCTCAAGTAACCTGGTTGGCACCTGACCAAAAGGACCAATGAGGTGAGAAGATACTTTCAAATCTGTGGGGGAAGGTTTTTGTTTTGTGTTCCTTTGTGTTCTCTCCGGGGAATCAGGGCAGGGAAAATACATCTCCTAAAGCCATACCTGAACTAAAGGCCTCTAAAATTACAAATTGTATGTAATAGGAAGGAAATGCGTTAGATTATCTTTTGTTGTAGCTTGTGAATTTTCCCTGTGCTAAGAGGGAGGCTTATCCCTGTTTTTGTAACTTTAAAGTTTTGCCTAGAGGAGAAATCCTCTGTGTTTTGAATCTTTTTGTTACCCTGTAAAGTTATCTTCCATCCTGATTTTACAGAGGTGATTCTTTTATCTTTTTTTAAATAAACTTCTTTTAAGAATCTGATTGTTTTTCAGTGTCCTAAAGACCCAGGGGGGTTGATCTGTGCTCACTTTGTAACCAATTGGTTAGGATATTATTCTCAAGGAAAGGGGGTGTAGGGACTTGGGGGGATATTTTGGGGAAACAGGAACTCCAAGTGGTCCTTTTCCTTAATCTTTGTCTAACTCACTTGGTGGTGGCAGCATACCATCCAAGGGCAAGGAAGAATTTGTGCCTTGGGGAAGTTTTAAACCTAAGCTGGTAGAAATAAGCTTAGGGGGTCTTTCATGCGGGTCCCCACATCTGTATCCTAGAGTTTAGAGTGGGGAGGGAACCCTGACAGTTCCTAATTCCCATTAAGATCAATGGGAGTTAGGCACCTAACTACACCGCTACCTCGATATAACACGACCCAATATAACACAAATTCTGATATAACGCGGTAAAGCAGTGCTCTGGGGGGGCGGGGCTGCGCACTCCGGTGGATCAAAGCCAGTTCAATATAACGCGGTTTCACCTATAACGCGGTACGATTTTTTGGCTCCCGAGGACAGCGTTATATCAAGGTAGAGGTGTACCTTTGAGGATCTGGGCCTAAGTAACTTGCAGATGGCCAAAGGACACTTGGTGTCCAGCATGGATTGGAATTTAGGAACTATTGTTGTTCTGGGGCCACTGGACCCACAGCCTCTCTAAGCAGTGTACAGCTGGGATGCAGTAGTGAGCGTTTCTTTGCTGCAATTAGCTCCTGACCACAGCATCATAATGTTCCTTTTACATATACTAATGATGCATGTGCTCTGTAGTAATGTTTTCCTCAAGGTGTCTCTCTCTCTTTTTTTACAGCTGTGGTGTGGAAATTTATCTGTGATTCATTGTCAGGTGTAAGGTTTTATATTTCTGAAAAAAATCAGCAGAAGGAAGCAAAAGCTGCTGCAAAGAAAACAGCACAAGTTTTGAGCTCGGTTAAAAGAATGTCATGTGCAACCACACACTGACTACAACTATGGGTCTGGGTTGACCTGATACTTACCTCACACAATCTCACTTGAAAAGATCATTCCTGTTGGCTTAGTTATGAACACTGTCATATGGATTTAAAACTAGCTGAAGCACCATACGCATATAGGGTAATGTGAAAAGCAGCAAAGTTTATCATTGAGTTGGTGAGAAATATCTAATAGCAGAGCTCAAGGATCTTAGTTAAGTCTAGTTTTATTTCATATATCTTGCACCATTAACTTAGGAAATACACTTGATCAGACTTAATTCTATCGACGCAATTACTAAAAATCAAGGAAACCACCACTAAGGGCAACGTAAACATGCATACCGGCTTCAGCTAATAGGACTTAAAGTCAAATGTCATAATACCCAGACACTCAGCCCTACGATAAACTATTTTAATGTTAACATATAACTACCCACAGTGCACACATCCACTTCTTCGCAATCACACTCAAATGTGCAGCCAGAACGCCAGCCTCAGTTAGAGAGATCCCGTGTATGCATCTTCAGTGTAGTGTTTGTTGATGGGAAAAGTATGAGGTCAGAGTTCAGGTTTTGCCTTTGCGTGCAGTTGTGAGGAACTGGGAGTGTGCATTGTGGCTCGCTGTGTGATGAAACTGAAAGGGAGTTTGTTGTGCAGTTGATAAAGCTGAGGGTTTGGGTGTTCTGGTATCTGGGTAAGAAACGTGAATTCAAATTGGTGGGGATGTTAATGTTGCCTTAATTAGTGCTGTCCTTGATTTTTTTTGGGGCGGGGAGGTTGGCTTGTTTATTTAGCATGTTGGCAGGAAACGCACTTGAGCAAGTTTAACACTAAATTAATGTAGTGTTTTTGTGGAGGAATTTTGCTGCTATTTAAAAATCAATTAAGGGAAGTCTTCAACCTGCAAGCCCCTGCCCGAATTCTGTGACTCTCCCCACCTGTGTTTCTGCTCATGCCCAGTAGTCCACCTTGCTTCCCTCTACATTCTTGCATCCCCATTTCAGAGCATTTTCCCTGTGACCCCTTCTAGTCACTCTCTCTTCCTTCCCCTAAAGTCTTACTGCCACTGTAGTCTCTTGCACACCCTCCCCACATCCTGAGGGACAGAGACCTGAGATTTGACTAATGGAATCAGTGTGGGCAGAGCAGGTGGGGAACAGAACTGGGGAGCTGGGCAGCACAATGGAGCTAACTGTACACAGACTCACTGTGCAGCCTTGTTCCACAGTTTCCTTGTTCTCCATCCCTTCCTCTCCCTTATCTATTCCGTTCACAGTGGAAAAACTTTTGATGGGTGTGGAGATCCATGGAATCTTGGAGCTAGTTGATAATTGGGGTCAGGGAAATGGGTCAGTGGTGTGGGGGATAGCAGTGCAGCAAGGGCCAGGAAGTCCAGTGAGAGCCTGGCTGCCCAGCCCCCTGACATCCTTTGTTTCCCTCTCCTCATGGCCCTCCATCCTCCCTCAGACATGACTGTGGTGTATTGAAAACTGTTAAAATTACAAATTATCACTTTAAAGGTTAGAGGTTTCTGGGTCGCACTTGCAGATGAGGGGCTCTGTAGGGAAGTACGAGATCAGCATCTGTCTGCAGAAACCTAGCCTAGAGAAAGATGGGATGAGTTGTGCCTCTCAGGGAGCAGCCTGCTTTGTCTCTCTCTGTTTTGGGGTTCTTGTGTTAGGATTCTGAAATCTAAGAAATAAAGTAGGTATGTTGCAACCATCCAGTAAGAGTATTTCATGTTTATTTAACTGCTGTGTGAATATGCTGTGAACATAATGACATACTTTGGCGGTGCATCAGACCAAGGGCTGCTCTCTGATAAACCAAAAGGTCCAACAGTCTGAGATGCTGCTTCCCTTGGGGAGTTGCAAACTCTGCTTCTCAGGCATCTTTAGCTATTGCTCTTGTTCCCACACCTCATGCCTGCTCTTTGTTGTACCTAAGAAGATATAGGATATAGTGAGAAGGAGATGATTGCATCTTAACTTGATGGAGACACACAGCTTGCTGCTCCTCCATAGAACTTCTGCTTCATTGAGGAGCTTCCTGGTCTGGCAAGGGAGAAAAGAGAACTTGTGGTTCACTTGAGATAGTCCCAGGTCTGACAAACCTTTGGGCCTGCAAATCTGCAAATCAGTACATACCTTGCTATTTACTATTATTTTTTCCTAGTAAAGAACTACATTTTGATTGGGACGAATAGGGAAAATGAAACAGTAAGAGATGGCATATGTATTTTACTCCCTGTCCTAAAAGCCCATTTGCTGCATAGTACATAAGCCATTTAAAAGGTTGCATACCATGCCTGTTGTTCCCAAGATGGCCTGGCATCACTTATACTGTAACTACAAGCTCTTCTTGTGCAAATCAGGTTAATGGACTATCATGAAAGGTGATGGTTCAATCCTGCTCTAACTGACACACACACTCAACTCCATAGACTTAACTGTAACATCCTCAGGGTTTCATGGGTGTAACAGAGGGCAGAATAAACCCCTATATGTGTGTTTCTGGCTTATTGTCTGAATACAATACACAGTCTATACAGTATGTGTGATACAAACCTTGCTAGTAACCATGAGGATCAAGAAGAAGAATGCACAATATATGCAGTTTGCAGTGTTGTTGTAGTCAGGATATTAGAGAGACAAGGTGGGTGAGGTAATATCTTTTATTGGACCAACTTCTGTGGGTGAGAGAGACAAGCTTTCTAGCTATACAGAGCTTTTCTGTTTTGGACTTTGTGTAAGCTCAAAAACTTGTTTTGTCTCTCACCCACAAAAGTTGGCCCAATAATAGATATTACCTCTCCTACTTTGTCTCTCTAATATATGCAGTACAGCCTCACATTGTTTTTCAGGAAGGTTGGTCAGGTATAGAATGGATCCTAGGCTCCTTTTCCTACTTGAATGTGCTACAGTGGCTGTGTAAGTTGAATGCTAAGCAGGGCTGGCTCCAGGCACCAGTGTAGCAAGCAGGTGCCTGGGGCGGCCAATGAAGAGAGGGGCAGCACATCCGGCCGTTCGGCGGCAATTCGGCGGCGGGGCCGTCACTCCCTCTCGGAGCGAAGGATCTGCCACCGAATTGCCGCCGATCGCGATCGCGGCTTTTTTTTTTGGTGTGTGCTTGGGGCGGCAAAAACCCTAGAGCCGGCCCTGATGCTAAGTAAACATTGTCTGTAATGTTCTCTCTCACCATATTTTGATAAGTTCGTGAATTATCCTTTGGCCCCTAGACCTGGTTCTTCTAAGTCAAGGGTTGAGGTACGTGGGTTGGACAAATTGGAAGAAACTTGCACTGGCATTGCTGGTGCTGTGCCTATTACTTAAAGTATGTCTACACTGCAATTAAACACCCGTGGCTGGTCTGTGTCAGCTGACTCAGGCTTGCAGGCTGACTTTAGGGCTTGGCCTGCATGGCTATTAAATTGCAGTGTATACATCCAGGCTCTGGGACCCTCCACCCCTTGTATGGTCCCAGAGATCCCAACAATCTACACTGCAGTTTTATAGCCGCATAGCCCGAGCCCCTGAGCCTGAGTCAGCTGACATGAGCCAGCCACAGGTGTTAAATTCCAGTGTAGATATACCCTTAAAAAACTGAAGTATATCATCTCCGGGGCTCTCAGCTGAGCCCTAAAAATGATTGATTGAATTATTGGCATATGCTGTAGATATTAGAACCAGGGGCGGCTCTATGTTTTTTGCCGCCCCAAGCACGGCAGTCAGGCCGCCTTCGGCGGCATGCCTGCGGGCGGTCCGCTGGCCACACGGATTCGGCAGTGTTTCTGCGGGTGATCTGCTGGTCCCGCGCCTTTGGCGTCATTGCCGCCGAAGCCGCGGAACCAGCGGACCTCCCGCAGGCATGCCGCCAAAGGCCGCCTGACTGCCGCTCTCACAGCGACTGGCAAGCCGCCCCCCGTCGCTTGCCGCCCCAGGCACGCGCTTGCTGCGCTGGTGTCTGGAGCCGCCCCTGATTAGAACAGAATATACTAACTCCTGAATCAGAGAGTGGGATAGTCCTTCTAGTTTTGGATTATGAGCCATGGCACGTTACAGGATTGATTGAAAATGAAATCAGTTTCAATCTTTCCCAGGAGAAGAAATGCCCATGGAGACTGAGCAGACTGCATTTTACCTGCGCAGATTATTTCCGTCTTAATAGTAAGTGCTCTCAGCTCTTTACATTTCACTGCTTCAGGATGTCTGGTCTTCTGTTAAAAACCGAGACCCATTGTAAGTGCATGCCAGTTCCTTTTACTATTTTTTGCAGTTAGCACATTTGGTGGTAAGGCACTTCCTGTTTATCTGCAGAAATCTTACTTTCCAAATCAAACGTGGGTCTGCAGGGAGCACACTAACCCACAGCTCCCAGTCTTGCACCTGCATCTTAATTTAATGGCAGTTTCTGCTTCCCATTTTCACATGCTTCATGAGATGATCATGGCAGAACTCACTCCAGAGAAGCATGTAACTACGCCCCCTGTGATAGTTATTTATAGGGTGACCAGATGACCCAATTTTATAGGGATGGTCCCAATATTCAGGGCTTTGTCTTATATAGGTGCCTATTACCCCCATCATCCATCCCATTTTTTCCACACTTGGTATCTGGTCACCCTAGTTACTTGTAGCTCATGGAAAGCATTTTACTTTCATTAACTGAACACCAGATGTCATTAGGGGCCCACTTCTGCTAGCCACCACCTGATATTGAGTGTACCTTACTCCATGATAGTCTCATTGAATTCAGTGGCCCCACTCCCAGGATAAGATAGATACTATTTCATCTGGGTAGCAGAATTTGGCTCAGCATAAAACAGAACATTTTAAAGTAAAATTCTTCTGGGAAATAAATGAACCGTGTGTGGGTACCTCTACTTTAACAAAGGAGAGTAATGATCTATGGCTTGTGTTTGTTTAAAAACTAAGGACCTGATCTTGTAATCTTTATGCAGGCTAAACTGCCACTGACTTCAATGAGAGCTTTGTTAGCATTGGTACTGCAGAGTTAGCTCAGGCAGGTGGAATTAACACAGAAGAATGTACCACAAGAATAATAAATATTCTTTATTAGCAATCGAAAAGAATGATCAAGAACCTGTTAATATCTGTGGTGCTAGTTGATATAGTACAGAGATAAGATACAAACATTTCTCTTTTCCATTAACTTGAGCACAAATATTCTGGTATGTTACTTGCACCCTGCGAATGATAGATGTAGTACATCCTTCCTTTTGAATTGTGGTCTGAATTTTAACCAAGCTAGAAGACTCTCATTGTTGCAGCACTAATCTGTTGATACGAATATTGCTATGAGTAATTTTCTTCCTAAGTACATTTTTTGCAGTACCAGATGCATGGTATCAGAGCAAGAGCTGATCAAATGGCGTAAACCAATGTTGCAAACATTCTTTCAAATTTAAAATGGCATTCTGGTGTCCCCTTTGTATTCACAAAGTTTGACGTGAATGGCTTTTTGTTTGTACCAGTGTTTGAAGAAAAGCTGTTTGTACGCTACTTATCCACACTTACTTGCCAATAAAAGCTGATCAAGCCTGAATGAGAACATTCATCATTCATTGTTACTCTGTTCAAAAAAGTTCCATCTTTTAGTCGGCAAACAAAAGCAGTATCATGTGACTTAAATAACCAATCAGCAGGGCCAGCTCTAGGCACCAGCAAAGCAAGCAGGTGCTTGGCGTGGCAAATTTGCAGGGGTGCAAGAATCCAGCATGAGAGCTGAGAACCAACAGGGAGCCCTGGGAGCTGTAGTTCCTTGGTTAGCTCCCTGCCTATAGATCCAGCCCTGGAGCAGGGAAAGAACTATATTTCCCAGCATTCCCTCGGCCGCAATTAACAGGAAAGGGAGGGGGAAGGAGTGTAGAACTGAAACCTCATGCTGCAGCTTGCTGTAAATAGTAGGGACAGAGCCAGCTCTAGGTTTTTTGCCGCCCCCCACCTCAGCCCTGGACTCCCCTCACACCCGTGTTGCCCCAGCCCTGGACTCTCCCCCGCCCACACCCCCTGCTGCCCCAGCCCTGGGCTCTCCCCCCCCCCGCATCTCCTGCCACCCCAGCCCTGGCCCCCACCCACACCCCCTGCCGCCCCAGCCCTGGGCTCTCCCCCCACCTGCACCTCCTGCCACCCCAGCCCTGGGCTCTCCCTCCACCCGCATCTCCTGCCACCCCAGCCCTGGGCTCTTCTCCCCCCCTGCACCCGCACTCCCTGCTGCCCCAGCTCTGGCCCCCACCTGCACCTCCTGCCACCCCAGCCCTGGGCTCTTCCCCCCCACCCGCATCTCCTGCCACACCAGCCCTGGGCTCTTCTCTCCCCCTCCCCTGCACCCGCACTCCCTGCTGCCCCAGCTCTGGCCCCCACCTGCACCTCCTGCTGCCCCAGCCTGGCCTCTTCACCCCCACCCCCCGCACCCTACCCCCTGCCGCCCCAGCCCTGGGCTCTCCCGCAAAGAAAGAATTGGGTGGACTAAATGGACATTGCACCTCTCTATCTGAAGCCTAGCAAGGCAGGTACATGGATCCCACTAGAATTTAAAATGAAAAGTAAGGGACGGGAGGCTCTACTAGACTGGGCAGCTTTAGATACAGTACCAGGCACATAGGAGGATTTACACTTCTGAGCCATGGAAGCAGAAATTGACTTTTCTTTTCCAGATTTAGCTAATATTCAGAAAGGGAATCCAGCACCTGCCTTCCAGATTTGAACAGCCTCAAAATTCAGGAGTGCTCAAGCTCAATTTGGGCAGCTGTTACTTCATTTCTCCCAAATCAAATATACTGATCCACTGTAACTTGCTGTAGGAAAAAGTAGAATAAATTGAGCAAGAAATGCTTCCCAGTGGTTATTAGGACTGGAATTGCTATTTTCAACAGCCATTGCTTTTTTTTATTATTATTATTATTATTATTTTTAAGTTTAGTTTTATTTGTTTAAAAGGAAGACAGTGATATTGCATTGGCAAATTCCCCATAGAAAGAAAGAATGGAACAAAAGAATAATAAAGGCACCTCAACTTTTCCTCATTTATGTAGGACAGTCTTATAATATGCATCCAGATATCCTCCAATCACACAAGCTGAAAATTGTTCCACTTTACTGCAGTTCTGTAACCATATGGGAACCAATCCCGTCTATGTTCTGTGCACATCCAAAATTCCTGCTGAATGACCCGCCCTGGGAGCGAGTTACCAGTGACCCAGGGCTGGGGTGGCAGGAGGGTGCAGGGGGGGGGCAGCCAAAATTTTTTTTGCTTGGGGCAGCAAAAAACCTAGAGCCGGCCCTGCAATCAGAATCCCAGGAAAGCCAATTATGAATACTTTAAGGGAACAATTTGTGAACAACCTTTACGCTGAAATTTGACCACATAAACTGTTCATCAAATAGTTATGGAAAAGTGAATAAATAAAAAAATCAGCCTGTTCACAAATGAAATATTTATAGGAAATAAATAAACTGACACTTAGGGTATGTCTGCACAGCAAGAAAAACCTATGGCTGGCCCATGCCAGCCGACTCAGGCTGTGCAGCTGTTTCATTACTATGTAGACCTCTTTGGCTGGAGTCCAGACTCTAGGACCCTGCAAGGTGGGAGGGTCCCAGAGCTTGGGCTCCAGCATGAACCCGGAAGTCTGCAGAGCAATGAAACAGCCCCATAGCCTGAGTTGGCTGGCATGAGCCAGCCAGAGGTTTTTCTTTGCTGTGTAGATATACCCTTAGACCTTTTTCCTGTTTGTTTATCACCTCAGCAGCACAATACATCTTGGCCTTGTATAATATCTTTCATGCAGTTGTATCCCAGGCTCTCTACATAAACAAACGGTACAGTTAAACGTGAAATCAGAGGTGGAGGGAAATCAGTTGGTATAAACCAGGGAGACAATATGTTTCAGATAAGATTTTGAAAGGGGAGGGAGATGGCAGGATCTATGAAGGGTGAAGGCTCTTTTTGCCAGCTGTTTTGAGATGATATGGGATGTGGAGAAGGCCATGAGAAGAGTGTGATTGGGAGGAACAAAGTGTCAGAGAAGTAGGTCAGAGTAAGTCCATATAAAGTTTTTTTAAAAATTAGGGCAATTTCTAGCTGGATCCTGAACTAAATAGGAAGCTAGTAGAGTTGTTTGAGAATCAGGTGATGTGGTGGCCGTTCATTTTACTTGTAAGAAGGTGAACAGCAGCATTCAGCAAACTGCTGGTGTTTGGCTTCCCCAGTCATGGCTCTCCACAGAAAAGTGAATTCCATGTTCACCTACAGTCTATGCTTCCATCTGAACAGGCTGAGCCATCCATTCATCTGTAATGTGTCTTATCAACATGACATCTGTTTATCTGTAAATGCATAAATTAATGTATGCATCTATTACCCCTGTTTGTGTATCTTGCAGTTTATCAATACATTCCTCCTCTTTGTTGCCTCTTTAACCTCACATAGTTATTTTCTTGTCTGTCATTTCAAACATGATCTCTTTCTTTTAGATTTTTTTTCATACTGTCTAGATAACCCCATCTACGCGGATGGGGATAGGCTGCTGGTTGAGAGTGATAAATTAGTAGTAGAAAACAAAAACAAAAAAACATTAGCTTGCTTTTTAGTTAGTAGCAGGTTGATATGTTCTTCATAGTCACAGAACACCTCCCAGTCTTATGCTTAAATATGTTCTTCAAGCAAAATTCATATCGTCAAAAGTTTTCTTCAACAAACATAATTCATAATTTCCCCCAGTGGACCTAATCTAACTCATTGTCCTTTAAATTTGTTTTCTTTTCCAATGTGCCTAACCTTTATTATTCAGTTTTTATTGATCCTGTCCAAACTCTGACTTTGTTCTGGGCAGTGCTTTGATCAGAGCAGGGGGTTCCTGGAATATGAAAGCTTCAAATGAATCCACGTGGAAGATAACAAACATATGATTGCTAATATCCAAGCATGAACAGGGGCTTCACTTAAGTGTGAATTCCAGCACATATCCTAAGAATCAGCATGCTTTTATTGATGAGAGTTCCTCTTTGTTTAGAAGAAAGTCTACTTATGCTCCTACTGTAAAGCTTGAATCACTGCAGGACATGTAACGTTACGGTGCTGGCCAAGTTAAAGAGATGTCATTGCCGGGGCTATTTCTTCACACAAACAGTGGCGTATTCTGTAAGTTCAATTTCCACATCCTGCTCCTTTCTCGGGAGCTTATCTAGAATACTAGAATGGTTTAGTGAAGCATAAACAAGGACATCTTCGCTCTCAGATGAGGGCTGGTAGGAATCAACAGCTGCGCTGTCACAGGCGTTGTCAGTTGCTGCCCTGCTACCATTCCAGTGAGGGACATGATTATCATAAATTGTGCTGTCATCCAATGGCTGCTGCAGGCTAGCCATGGAGCAATAGTAAAGTGTAGATCCTTCATTGGGGGCATGCGTGGTCCTATCGGTGTGGTATGGAGCACATGTAGATCTGCTGACCTGCAAGAGAACAGAATGGTGTTCAGCTCTGTGTGGAACTGTGTATTAGATATGTGTCGGCTGCGCAAAGCACACATGTGAGACGTAACAGAGATGCGGCATAAGGTTTCATTCAGCTGGGCTCTACCGCTATAAAATTGCATTAAAAATGATGGATAAATGTTGGAGCAAAGGTGGACATCCAGGTTCCCTGGAATATACTTTAGGGTAATGCACCAAATTATGGGATAAAGTTAGAAATCATTGCATCTTTAGCCTTTCTCTACCTTTACTTCCCTTCCCAAACTCTCTGCCTCCTTTCTTTTCCCCCCTCTTACCCTCTCTCCATGTGATATGAGTTTCAGGATAAAATTGAACATCATGTTGCAAGAGCTCTCCTAACTCACTCGTTCTGTGCCTCTCACTTCCATGGCTCTCCCTGCCCATCACTCATCCAGTCTCAGAATGCAAGACTCTCTCTATTTGTCCCCATCCTTCCATCTCCTAATCTGTCATTCCTTCTTTCATCCCTTGTCCAGCATCTGTCTGCTTACAAGTTCATTCATGTATTTTTTCCTAAAGAAACCCTCCTTTGGACCCCACTTGCCTATCCACCTATCCACCTAAATTCTATCTCCCTCCTTGAGTGGAACATCTGTTCCTGCTATCTCAATCTTCTCTCCTGTAACACCCCATTGAATCCTGCGTAGTCTGGTTTATGGCCTTTCAACTCCTCTGGAACATTCCATGCAAGTGTCACATGACCTCATACTGGCCACATTTAAGTACCATTTTTCTTCACTCATCTTTCCCACTGTTTTTTTGACACTTCTCCTCCATGGGCTTCAATTTTCTCCTTCTTCTCCACAATCTTTCTGTTTTTCCACCAGTAACTTCTCCCTTTCTCCCCTCTCCTTTTGTCTCAGGGTTTTGTCCTTTGTCCCCTCCACTTATCCCTCTGTACTCTCACTAGGTAAACTCATCCAGTCCCACCGTTTCAGCTACCATCACTAGGTAGGTGATTCCCAAATCTCTTGCCTTCTTCCCCTCATTGCAATCTCACATTTACGCCATGTCTGGGCTGTCCCACTGACAAATCAAGCTCATAGTGGCAAAATTGAAACTCTCCTTCTTTCCTCTTCAGCCCTCTCCCTTCTTTTCTCCATCACCTTTGACAACTGTGCCATCCTCTATATCAGCCTCGCAACATTACTGAATGCGACTCCTGTCTTTCCTTTTTTTTCTTCCATGTCTCTCCTTTCTCCAAATCTATCAGTTCCTCTTATACATTTCTGAAATCCACTCTTCCCTCTCATTCCTTCCCACTTTGTCTTCCCTCACCTTGCTTACTGCAATCTACTCCACATTGGCTGCCTACTGTCATTTCTAGTCCCCCAACAGTCTGCAAAAAATGCTGCTGCTAACACTATCTTCCTTTGCTTGCTACTCTGATCGGATTACTGGCCTCTGGCTTCTTGGTGCGTTGAGGCCATTGCCTATCATACTGATGAATATGGTTTCATTGTTTCCCTGTACTCACTTGTCTTACCCATTTGTTGTCTCTTGTCTTATACTTAGACTGTAAGCTCTTTTGGGAAGGGCCTGTCTTTTGTTGTTGTTGTTGTTCTTTGTACAATGCCTAGCACAATGGAGTCCAGGTCCACGACCGGGGTTCCTAACTGCTATGGTAATACATATAGCCACATTTTTCTTTCACTTTCCATGTCAAGTTGAAACTTCTTGTCCTCACCTTCACTGCATTACCCAGCTCCAACCTTACCAGGATCTCTGCTTCTATGCTTTTCCACTTTCCTTTCCACTGCCTGTGTTCTTTCCAGGCTCCTGTCCTAAAAACCCCATCTGTATCCTCTTTGCATCTGCTTCCGCAATTCCCATATATTTGGAATGTCATCCCTCTGTCCCTTCAAAACCCTACTCAAAGCAGATTTCTTCCACTAGTCCTTATACAGCTGCGACCCAACAACTATAGAACATGGACTAGCAAAACAAAACTACTTCACTTGAACTTTGCACCTTCAGCCTATGTGGTGTTACATGACTGAGGCGTATTCTCTGTCTTTTATTTAGACTGTTAGCTCCTTGAGCTAGGGACTGTCTTCCTATATGTTTGTACAATACTAAGCACGCTGTCAGCACTCAATAATACAGGATATGACAAGGCTTGGTAGCACAGAGCTCAAACATACCGTGTTCATTTCCTTCTGTGAGGTTACTGGGGTTGTCTTGGGTTTCACTGGGGAGGAAAAAAAAAGAAAATGGTGTATCAATAAAACAACTGTGAGAATTGTCTTTCTGCTAGTAGAAAAAGGTTATGGACATCAGTAAACTACCCCTTTCCTTACTGGATACACCTCAAAACATGAAAATCCAGTTAGAGTATGCCCAGGTTGGATTCAGGAAGATCTATTTTGACAAAGGGTAATAAACATATTCTACAGTTTACTAGGAAATATGACTGTCCCTCCATAGCCCCAGAAATGTAAAAAGATATCTTCCCAGTATATGGGGGGTGGGGGAAGGAGGGAGATTCTCCTAGATTAACTGAAGGGGAGGCAGTTCTAGTCATAAACAAGAACATACTAGCCAGAGGCATCAGGCATGGAAAACACTCGATAAACTTGAGCCATGTAGTAGGCAATTACAGAACCTTTCATTGGAATGTCTCAAAGCATTTTTCAAATATTAACCAACGAACCCTCAGAAAGCCACTGAGAAATAGGTAAGGGAAATGACCAATGTAGTGGAACTGTGGGTTCCATTTCTGAGGTGGAAGATAGCATTTTTGTAACAGCCCATGACACTACATCTTAGGAAGGGAAGAAGAATATTGTATCTAATTGAAAATACAAAGGGAAATTAGGGAAGCAGAATGTAATTAGTTGGAGTGTGATCAGGACTGCAAGGTTAACTCTCCCACCTTATGAACTGTAGCAAGGGATCTGTAATGACTATAAGTGGTCAAGACTCTTGTTTAATGTCTTATCTGTAAAATGGGGATGGGGAGAGACAAAGAGCAAATCACAGCATTTCAAACTACTAAAGAAGTGGAGTTTGAGGTTTGGGTGGGTTCTTATTTTATACAAACCTATTGCACTATCCCTAGATGAGAGTAGGCCGTGTGACAAATAAAGCTGCCAAAGAATCATCATTATAACCAGGTGGGCCTTGGCCATGTTCTAGCTCATCTGTCAGTTGGGGATGATTATTCTCAGACATTTTAACAGTACTTAGAGAAGGGACGTTTTAAATAGTGGAAACCAGAGAAAACCAAATGACTTTGCCCACAGCAGCAAAAGGAAGAACAGGAGGTGGTATGAGAGCTCACCTTGGTGCCACCGCAGACAACACAACAGGCATAAGCAGATAAGGATGAGGAGACACAATGCCCCCAGAGATGGTAGGGCATAAATAATCCACTTCTTATTGTTGTTGCTAGGTCCTTGAGGAGCTTCTGTGACATTAGTGGCACCTGCAAATTCCTCTAAGATTTATTAGTACATGATATAGGATGTTGGCTGGATTATTCCGAGCCATCCGATTAGTTCATAAATTCAATGTACCAATTTGTGTAATCTCCTAACCGCACATTTTTTAGAGTAACTTGAATTAGGCTAGTTAACCAAGCATTTTAAAATATTCATTAGGAATATATGTAGTGAATTGTGAGGGGTGAAAGGCTATCTGAAATTCTTAGGGGGATTGGGGTTAGGGGCTGCTCAAAACTTCCTTTTTCTGCTCCAGATTCTCGCCTCCTCTTCTCTTTTTCGTTTCCTGTACTTTTTGCAGCATAGAAAAAAACTAACTTGGGAGGTTCCATTTTATTTTTTTCTCAACTAAACCCAAAGCCCAAGACTTTCAGAAATGGATGCCTAAAGACAGGCTCCTGAGTCCAGACTTTGGCACTAGCCTAATTTTCAGAAGTGGTAAGCACCCCGCAGCTCCCACTGAAGTCTATGCAGGGGTGGCTCCAGGCACCAGAGCACCAAGCGCGTGCCCTGGGCGGCAAGCCACGGGGGGCGGCCTGCCAGTCACCATGAGGGCGGCAGTCAGGCTGCCTTCAGCGGCATGCCTGCGGGAGGTCCGCCGGTCCCGCAGTTTCGGCGGCAATTCAGCGGCGGGTACGCCGAAGGCGCGGGACCGGCAGACCTCCCGCAGGCACGCCGCCAAAGGCTGCCTCACTGCCATGCTTGGGGCAGCAAAATACACAGAGCCGCCCCTGAGGCTATGAGAGCTGCTGGGTGCTCAGCACTTCTGGAAATCAGGCCATATATCTAGGTGCCTAACTATGGACTCAGGAGCTTTGGGTTCCCTTTAAGGGACGGCAGGAGGAAAAGCTTAGAAAGGAGAAGGGCTGGCAGAGGAGCCAGATTGGTGGGGAACTATGAGATTTTTGTCCCTTTGCTGCCTGTAATGTTTCAAGAGAACAGTATGTTAAATGAGGGTGACAAAGATAGTAAAGATAATTTCCCCCATATCTATTTTGAAACCCATGTAATGTATAGGGTGCACAGATCCCTTTTTGTTGACAAGGGCGCAGCTGTGCATCGTTGGTTCATAGTGTGTGGGTGTGACACTCCTGAATAGGCCAGGCAGACTAAACAGATTATGGCTTTGGGTAATCTCTTTAAGATGTTGTTTATGTTCTGTTGACCCTTGACCCCGAACTGATCTTGGAAGGTTTATGCTTGTGTTTAAACTATAATCTATATGTTAAAAGCTAACATGCTTATAAATGCGGATATTAAAGCTGTAATGTAAGTAGGGAAGAACAAAATGTATAAATAGTCAAAATAGGCTTTGCAACAAGTTTAACACCTAACAGAGACTAGTAGTTAACATAAGGCTTAAATATTTGGCATAAGTACTTAACCTACAATGATAATTTTTAGCAATATGTATCTTGTGATAAACAAGTAAACTGCAAAGGAATAGATTAAACTTAAAATAATAGCATTTTAGGGGCTTTTTGGTACATCTTTACCCCGATATAACACGAATTCTGATATAGCGGTAAGGCAGTGCTCCAGGGGGGCGGGGCTGAGCACTCCGGCGGATCAAAGCATGTTCAATATAATGCGGTTTCACCTATAACGCGGTAAGATTTTTTGGCTCCCAAGGACAGCGTTATATCGAGGTAGAGGTGTATATGTAACCATGCAGCAAAACTAAGTTTACCCATTGAAACTATTGTGAAATACATTGACGCAAATTGGGCATGCAAGCGGCCTGAACTCTGACATTGGCCCCCTGGAATGCTATACAACAGTGGCTCTCAAACTTTTTTACTGGTGACCCCTTTCACATAGCAAGCCTTTACCCCAGCTATACAAGGACAGGGCACTGAGACTTAATCAAATATGGTCCCATACATGTGTGGGTGTAATGGAAAGGTGTATAAAAAATGTACACTCAGCCCTTAGTTGAAACATCAGTCTGGAAACCTTATCATCACTCCCACTTACAGTGCTTCTCCATGTACTATTCATTCCATCTTCACTCATGATGATCTCCATAAGGTTGTAAATATGCACATTGTAGGGAATTGTTTTTCTATCCTCATCTGACTTTTCTATGACTGTAATTATACTTGCTTGCATTTGGGTACTAAATAAAGTCTTCATGTCTCTATATATGTGACTCACCAATCTTATTTCCTGTAACAAATATTTAAGTAGTCACCTGAGTAAAAGAACCTGTTATTAGTGACTTGTGCATTTTGCACTGTAAATTAATCAAAGACTACAATTCTGATACAGTGTGACTCCTGGAACAGCATGAGTGACATGTGTAGCATGTATTACGCAGTATGAGAGAAATGTGTGTGAACTGAACAATCTGTTACACTATGATGGAGTGTCTAATTAGCTTTGTCTCGCTTATGCTGATACATTCATGCATTAGGGTTGGCAGCAGCAGGGGATTCTGGCATAGGTGATGACTGTTTAGGTCCAAGTGAAGCATTCAAGCTATGGTGTGAGCAACAGTGATTTAGTGAGGTTAAACAGTATTTCAGTATGTGCAAAAATATATGACCCTCCCCAGACACAGTCATATAAATACTAGATAGTTCCCCTATTTTATGAGAGAAGATCAGAACTTACTTGATGGTGGATTTGTGGGGGCATTTGGAGTCACTTCTGAAAAAGAAAAGCAGGACAAGAATTGAAACTGATCTGAGAACTTGGTAAACTTCATGTTCCGGTTATGTTTTCCATACTCAAAGAGCAATCTTATAGTGAAGTCTCCATGACTTCTACTTTCGATTAAGGGAAACAACAAAACAAGAAAGAAGGCAGTTGGTGGGAGGGCACAGCACTTGTCTCCTAAGGCTGCTTGAGTAGTACACACACATTTTATTCAAAGACTTTGACATTTAAAAAAATCAGCCAAGTGAATAATTTGCAAATAGATATTATGTCACTTTTTCAAAATACATTTGTGAATACTTTTTTTTTTTCTTTTTTTGCTCATCACTTTCTATTAGAGTTTAGCTCATACCAAGAGACTTGTGAGCTGGGCACAGGCTAAACCTCCTCACAAGGTTCAGCAATAAATGCTGTGAGGGATTTTTTCTATCCCTGCACCCTATGTACATTGCTGCAGCAGTGAACAGGGCCCATAAAAGCTCCTTAACATACTAGGAGAGAATTCTCCTGGTGCAGGCACTGTGTAAGACAGCCTTACAGCTGGATTAGGCAAGGACTGTGCCAGAGCCATATTGAGCAGTTCCTGGTTGCAGAGCTGCTTATAAGCAGCCCAGGCAGGGCTGCCATGAATTAGAGCAGACCTCTGAGTTGTTCTGGGAACCACACCAAGCCCATATCCCAAGGGCATCATATCCCTCTTGCTGCTGGGACTGTACTGTATTCTGTGCCTCCAAGAGGCATAGCACGAAGTCATATGCTCCCTTTGTACTCTCTGTAAGACAACTGTTGCTTTCAGCATGATTTTCTCCTAAGCCATTTCATTCCTTGTACTGTGTTGACTTGTCCAATAACATGCACCTTTTCGCATCTTGACTGATTTGTGCAGCTTGTGACCAGACTGTACCTTTCCTGACTTTCCTTGGCTTTGACTGACTTATATTTCTTATTACTAGATTGGCCTTTCATGGATCATCCTAAATTCCAAGAGTTTTAGAATCCCCCATGACTGTATTTTTCTTTTCCTGATCCTCTTGGGTGTTTCCTGATTTCTTCCTAATGACCATTAAGAGAGCCATAAAGAGGGAAGGCAGACATTAACAGGAGCAGAATGAGAGAGGTAAGAATGTTTTGGAGGCCACTTGGATTACTACTTTGCCACTGAATAGTGTGTGTGTTTGTAGAAACAGGGCTTCCAGATAGAATGAGTTTTTAACCTTTGGAATCAGTTCTGATAAAGAGAAACTCCTTCAAAAATAGTTATCTTCTAATGCTTACCTTGAACAATAACTACTACTCTATGGCTCTGACTCCTTAATCTGCCCAAAGTAGCTTGACAATGATAGAATCCACTGTTGTTCCGATGAAGAGGTGCAAAGTTCAGAACAAACACATTCCCTTCTTTCCAGGTTATGTATGTGGTTGGCTCATCTTCCAGACGTAAGCAGTCCGTCCCCTCTATCTTGCACCAGTTCATGGCCGGCTTTTCTGTGCAGTACTTTACTGGACACTTTATACTGAGGGAGTCCCCAGGTTTTCCCTCATATTTGTCACCTCTTGTAACACGAAGTTCAACAGTACAGTTCATAGTCACATTTCCTGGAAGAGAAGAAAAACCTGAAAGATTATAATTGTTTCATAGTGTCTCTTCCCCTTAGAGCTCTATTCATAGTCTCTTCTGACTGTCATTGCCCATTCTCTGCCTTGTCTGCTTTTATGGGCTCTCTGAAAGAAGATAAAGCATAGGTTATGGGTTCTTTCATCTCAAGGGACACAGAACTGGCTCTTGCAGAAGACTGGTAATGTGATGAAACTTTTGTCTATTGGTTCAAATCTAGTCCATCTGTGACATTATAGTAGGTCAAGAATTCTCTGTCAAAATGATTTTTGATGGAAAATGCAGTTTCTGCAAAAAAAAAAGGTTATGCTGGTTGCACTACTGGTGAGCTATGCCTCTCTGATTGGAGAAATAAAAGTTATGTACTATTAGATGCCTTAACTCTTCATTTCCTTGCTTTTGTGGTTTTCTGTTGTGTGTTATGTATAGAGCCCCCTTAGCTCTCACACAACTTAGAGGATTTGTGCATTAATAGAAAAATAGAGAGGGGGAAAGTATCCTAAATCTGGCCTCATTTCTCCCCCAACATTGTTCCCCGCTCCTAAATCCAAACGAGGGAGGGGACATCTGATCAATTTGACTCTAGGACAGGGCACAGAAGTAAACAGACAGGTCAGTAACTGTCGCCTCCAAGGTGGTGTGGTATAGCCTTTGGAAAACTGCCAAAGTAGTTAGCAGCCACATTGTGTGCACACGAACAATAAATTGGACTAACTCACTTCACAGCAAAGTTTAGTTCACTTTGAAAGAGGAATCCAGAGTTTGTGATAAGTGCAGAGTCAGTGTTCACAATAAATTGTGTTGTGTTTACTCAAGTGTGGTCAAAGCAGATAAACTCAAAAAGCTGTGGATTTAACCTCCCCCTCTCCCTCTGTAGACAAGCCCTTACAGATGATGTATGAATGAGTCTAAGCTACGGTAACTTGCTGAGCATACCATCTGGAAGAATGTGAACGTGGTGCCAGTTTAGATTCCCTTAAACCACTTCCTCCCACTGTTGTGTAATTTGCCCCTCACATATTACTTCTGAATTTGGAATCCTATTTGTCAGGAAGAAAGGACATAATTATGTGTGTTGGGTTTGGGGGGAGGGTTTCCCCCTGTTTTTCCTCTCAGATTTTTTTGCTACTGTGGGATTTACTTGAGGTGCTGGTGGTTTCATTAGTAGTGACAGTGTGCTGCCAGTGTGTTGTTTTTATTTTTATATACCATCTTTGCCTCAAATAGCTTACAATCTAATAGTGGTGTCCAGTTATTGTAAACTGTGTTTTCAGATTACTTTTTTTAAGGCGCACAGAGGACTTTGAGAGCAGGTGCCTTGAAATAAAATAAATTATGAATGTTCTACACCTACGAAATATGAATCTGTTGTTTTTAATATTCTCCTGCAATCGCACACATGTATAACTGTAAGCATACATGCAGTACTAGTCCCATTGAACTCAATAGGGCTAAATATATGCTTTAAGTTAAGCACATGTGAAAGTTAAGCACATGTGAAAGCAGCCTAAATCAGAAAGTGGGATCATCATCTTTGTCTGTAGCTCAGACCCTTCCATTTCTGAGGAAAGGAAAATACAAATAGACTGTTAGTGTGCAGGACAGAACAGCTGCACGGCTGAATAGTCTAAAAATGGAAACAAAGAGCTAGAATTAGAAAGCAGAAGTTTCAACCAGAACAACAATTAAAACGTCTATAATAATCTTCCGGAAATACAGTACCTGCAATGATCACAACTTGCTAGCCGTCCTTTCGATGCTATCACTGCGTGTGACAGATGCCTATATCAGAATGTTAAATTTGATGTATAGTTTTTTGTAGTAAGCCTGTCTGATACTGCATATACATGATGGCTCTTCCCTAAATACATTAAATGTGTTATCCTTCATCAAAATAGCTGTCCATGGTCAGTAACACAAACCAACTCTGCTCCTGCTGTTTTCTTTTCAAACTCTATTTTTCTAAGAGGCCTACACAGTCTAGTCCTTCCTTCCTTTGACACAGCTTTAAAACAAACCTTTAGTAACCCTCACTACTTTGGCATCAATATCCAAAGCAACATTGTTATAGTATTTCTATAGCTTCTTCTTTCCCCTTTCACACCAGCATTATCTTCCCTGTCTTGTCGTAAATTAGATCCTGATCCTACAGTGAGCTTCGCAGGGATGCAAGGGGTCTGCCACCACAGACTTTTATGGTGGTGTAGAAATAGAAACACTACCATTCACTATTAGTTGAGGAAGAATCACTCAATTAACATTTCATAAACACTCCCTAAGGAATGATGAATGTAGCTGAGGGGACTCTCTTGTAAGCGGGAACTAAAGAACAACATAGATTAATTCATGTAAATGTTAGTAAAACCACATTCCTTTTCAACCACGTCTTTAGCTAAAAAGCAGACATCACCCAAATAATCATCTTGGACAGGACAAGATACCCTGATGCTGTGGAAGGACCTCCCTGGATTGTGGCAAAGAGGTGCAGAAGAGCCTAGCTGGGCTCTGACCCTTAAAGAGGCTGCTGAGCTATCCTCCTGCAGGGCCGGATTAATGCAGGGGCTTTAGGGGCTGCCACCCAGAGCCTCAGGCTAAGGGAGGCCCTGCGGGCCGGATGCAGCCCTCTGCTTCTTTTCATCCGGACTGCAGCAAGTCTCACACCACGGGCCGGATACCAGTCCCCAAGCCTCAGTGCTATCCCCCGGGGCTGGAGCTGCAAGCGCTGGCTCGCCAATGTGCCCCTGTGGCCCTTAGGCGAGGGGCATTCAGGGAATCTCTGCGTGCTGCCCCTGCCCCCAGCACTGGCTCTGCAGCTCCCATTGGCTGGGTACCCTGGCCAATGGGAGCTGCGGGGGTAGTGCCTGCGGGCATGGGCAGCGTGCACCACACAGAGCTGCCTGGCCCCTCTGCCTAGGAGCCGGACATGCCAGCCACCTCAGGGTGCAGAGGAGCACGGAGCCAAGGCAGGCAGGGATCCAGGGACCCTGCTGCACTGCCAACCAGGAGCCATCAGTGCACCCCGTCGTGCACCTCTACCCCAGCCTGGAGCCCCCTCCTGCACCCAAACTCCCTCCCAGACCCCACACCCCCACCTGCACTCCAACCCCGTCCCATCTCTGGCCCCACCCCAGAACCCACCCCCCTCCCCAGCTGGAGCTGCACCCCCTCCTGCACCCCAATCCCCTGTTCCAGCCCTGAGCCCACTCCAAACCTCCAGTGGCCCCACACAATCTAATAGCCCCAGGCCCACAGGACAGTTAATTTGGCTCTGTCCTCCTGAACACGGTTTGCCAAGCAAAAGCCAGGAAAGAGACAGAAGCAGTCTGATGGAGGCAAGTTGGCACTGAAACATGGATAAACTTGCACTTCTGCTGCTTGTGCCATACCTGCTCTGAGATTGAGGACTTCAGTTTTCCAGACCAAATGTAACCAGCCTACATAGATGATCACCGAGGGAAATTCCCCTCCCGTAAACTCCCTGCAGTGCTACCAGTTAAGACAGAAGGAGCCATTCCATGCTTAACACGAATATTTCACTTGCTTTGAACTTTACAAAAATTTCCATTTGCATTGAGAGTGCTCATACTTTGTCTCATCCAAAAGGTGATTTTTTTTTTCAAGAGAGAGTTTGAATAAAATGTTTTCATCTGCTTCTCAGCCAGGAGAATGTGATTCATGTTTTCCCCTCTTTTAAAAAGAAAGTGTGTGTGTGTGTGGTGACTACAAAACATCTTTATCTTAACATTTGAACAATAACAAGTGCTGGGACAGCAGAAAGCCCTCTTCCTTCTGGAACAAACTCTTTGCCTTGTCTGAAGAAATAGGATTCTGTAGGCACAAAGTGATGAACATGGGCAGTATCCTTTCCTTTCCTATCTGATTTCAGTGTTCACAGAAGTGAGATGCTCTCCTTGGCTGCAATGCAAGTACTGCTATTTGCTCATTCAGCGTCACTTGTAGGAAACCACAACAATCAGGCTTGCTACAGTGATGAGAGTGCTGGGGAGGCAAAACTGACTCCCCAAAGGCCAGAAGGATTGCTCTCCCACGGCCACTTCCTTCAGCCCATAGGTGTGAGGCGTAGTAATAACATGATACCTGGCTCTCATAGTGCTTTTCATCAGCAGATCTCAAAACACTTGACTAAGGAGGTCATTATCATTATCCCCATTTCACGGATGGGGAAACTGAGGCACGGGAAAAGGGAAGTAACTTGCCCAGTCACCCAGCTGCTGCTAATAGTGATCTGCAAAAAGAAAATGGGCTTGTACCCTTGTTTCTTTGCTGCATAATGACGTGTGTGTGTGTGTGTGTGTGTGTGTGTGTGTGTGTGTCCTAAAAAAAACAAAAAAGCCACTTCTGCTTGGTTTTTTATGTTAAAGATTCAATTCCTGTCTAGGCTGAAAGAAGCTATTGAAGAGTTGAGAGCTAGTGCAATGGTAACATCATGAGAATCAGATGTGTGAAACCTGAGGTATTGCAGTGGAAAACAATTTTGGACAGACTATTTAAAACTCCTCCAGTTTGGGGTTTTGGTTAATACCTATTTAACTGCAATAACTAAACACTTGGGATAAAGGAAGTCTTTGCTCAAATCCAGCATACTCTCTCCTTCAGTTAAATGGTTGGAGCCCACAATGAATATGCTTTGAGACCTCTCAATGACCCTTCCACAAAGCCAATGGAAAATCAGACCTGACATTCCAGGTTTTTCTAAGCGGAAAAACGAGCAGTGAAAAAAAAAAAACCCATAAAAATATTTCAGGCCTGCCTTATGTGTAATTAAAGGGCACAAGGCCAATTTTTGAAAAGTTCTTTGCGGGTTCTCTTTAAAAAGCGGTAGTGGGCCTCTGACTCAGGGAAGAAGTGGTCTAAGGTAAGCCTTAGGGTTTTGCTTTGTTTTGGTTTAAGTGCCTAAATAAAACACAGCATCCTAGGAAGTGGGAGATGTTTTTTCTTTATTAACCGGAGTATCCATTAGCAAGGGGAAACTCTGGACTCTAGTGCAATAATACAGAGTTTATATGTGTTCGTACAAGCTTTACTGGGGGTGAATAATGCTCATCTTCCTTTTTCTGTAAGAATATCTCTTGAACATTTCTGCCTGTTTCCTGTGCTGTGGTTTATTAACAGTTAACAATAGTGGTGTAACTAACCAACTCCAGAAATGATATTGTAGATGTGTGAGTGCATGGTAATTCAAGAGTCGTTGGCTGAGGCCTTGAAAAAGCTGGCCTGTTTACGTCAGATGTACCGGTAGTGGAATTTGTGTCTTGAAAAGCTAAACAGGGGTGGCCACGCACGATCAGTACTTGGATGTCAGACTTCAAAGAGGACAAAGGAATCTATAAAATATGCATTGCTTGTGTATCAAACTAGTCCTTGTAGTCCTCTAATAACTTATACTGCAAAAGGAAGAGATTCTTTTAGATCATTTGATTGCTCTAATGTTTTGGATGCAGAGAGCCAAACTTTAATTTCTGGCTAGACTGGATTCTTCATAAATAAGGATATCTTTTTTTCTGTTTTCTGAGATAAATATCTCCACTCATATTAATGCACATGCCATAACCTCACTGAGAAGAAAATCCTCCTTCGAATGATTTATACTTTAAAGGCTTTTTTTCCAGGCCTGTCAAACGATTAAAAAAATTAATCGCAATTAATCGCACTCTTAAACAATAATAGAATACTATTTATTTAAATATTTGTGGATGTTTCCTACATTTTCAAATATATTGATTTCAATTACAACACAGAATACAAAGTGTACAGTGCTCACTTTATATTTATTCTTAGTACAAATATTTTCACAGTAAAAAATGAAAGAAATAGTATTTTTCAATTAATCTAATACAAGTACTGTAGTGCAATCTCTTTATCATGAAAGTTGAACTTACAAATGTAGAATTATGTACAAAAAAACCTGCATTCAAAAATAAAACAATGTAAAACTTTACAGCCTACAAGACCACACAGTCCTACTTCAGCCAATCACTCAGACAAACAAGTTTGGTTACAATTTGCAGGAGATAATGTTGCCTGCTTCTTGTTTACAATGTCTCCTGAAAGTTAGAACAGGAGTTCGCATGGCACTGTTGTAGCCGGCGTCACAAGATATTTACGTGCCAGATGCGCTAAAGCAGGGATCGGCAACCTTTGGCACGCAGCCCGCCAGGGTAAGCACCCTGGCAGGCCGGGCCGGTTTGTTTACCTGCCGCATCCGCAGGTTTGGCCAATCACGGCTCCCACTGGCCGCGGTTTGCCGCTCCAGGCCAATGGGGGTGGCAGGAAGTGGCGGCCAGCACATCCCTCGGCCCGTGCCACTTCCCGCAGCCCCCATTGGCCTGAAGCGGCGAACTGCGGCCAGTGGGAGCCGCGATCAGCCAAACCTGCAGATGCGGCAGGTAAACAAACCGGCCCAGCCCGCCAGGGGGCTTACCCTAGGGTGACCAGACAGCAAGTGTGAAAAATTGGGACAGAGGGTGCGGGGGTAATAGGAACCTATATAAGAAAAAGCCCCTAAATATCGGGACTGTCCCTATTAAATCAGGACATCTGGTCACCTTAGCTTACCCTGGTGGGCCGCGTGCCAAAGGTTGCCAATCCCTGCGCTAAAGATTCATATGTCCCTTCATGCTTCAACCATCATTCCAGAGGACATGCATCCATGCTGATGATGGGTTTTGGCAATAACAATCCAAAGCAGAGTGGACCGACATATGTTCATTTTCATCATGTGAGTCAGATGCCACCGACAGGTTGCAATTCTTTTTTTTGGTGTTCAGGTTCTGTAGTTTCCTCATTGGAATGTTGCTCTTTTAAGACTTCTGAAAGCATGCTCCACCCTCATCCCTCTCAGGTTTTGAAAGGCACTTCAGATTCTTAAACCTTGGGTTGAGTGCTGTAGCTATTTTTAGAAATCTCACATTGGTACCTTCTCTGCGTTTTGTCAAATCTGCAGTGGAAGTGTTCTTAAAATGAAGAACATGTGCTGGGTCCTCATCCGAGACTGCTATAACATGAAATATATGGCAGAAATGTGGGTAAAACAGAACAGGAGACATACAATTCTCCCCCAAGGAGTTCAGTCACAAATTTAATTAACACACTATTTTTTTAACGAGCATCATCAGCATAGAAGCATGTCCTCTGGAATGGTGGCCGAAGCATGAAGGGGCATAAGAATGTTTAGCATATCTGGCACATAAATACCTTGCAACGCCAGCTACAAAAGTGCCATGCGAACGCCTGTTTTCACTTTCAGCTGACATTGTAAACAAGAAGAAGGCAGCAGTATCTCCTGTAAATGTAAACAAACTTGTTTGTCTTAGCGATTGGCTGAACAAGAAGTAGGACTGAGTGGACTAGTAGGCTCTAAAGTTTTACATTGTTTTGTTTTTGAGTGCAGTTATGTAACAAAAAAAAATCTACATTTGTAAATTACACTTTCACAATAAAGAGATTGCACTACAGTACTTGTATGAGGTGAATTGAAAAATACTACTGTATTTCTTTTATCATTTTTACAGTGCAAATATTTGTAATCAAAAATAATATAAAGTGAGCACTGTACACTTTGTATTCTGTGTTGTAATAGAAATCAATATATTTGAAAATGTAGAAAAACATCCAAAAATATTTAATAAATTTCAATTGGTATTCTATTGTTTAACAGTGCGATTAATCGCGATTAATTTTTTTAATCGTGATAAATTGTTTTGAGCTAATTGCATGAGTTAACTTGCGACTAATCGACAGCCCTACTTTTTTTATTTTGTTTTGTTGTTTGTTTGTTTACATTAAAAATTCAAGTCTTGTTTTCCCTTGTTTTGTCCTGGAAAACATTAAGGAGAACTGGAGAACTGTGTGTTTATGATTAATCATGCAGGTTTAATCTGATTAATTGAGATTCACAACACTTAACTAACTCAACCCATGGGTAGAAACGCTGTGTTAAAAATTGACCATCCTGATCTTTCAATTAACAGCTGGTGCTAGTTTACATCTGAGTTATGTAAGAATCCGTCATCAAAAACAGTGAAGCCAAGACCCTGTGCTCTTGTAAAAATCACTCCCTTTAAGAACCACAACTGGCCAGGATCTTGCTTTTACCTTTTATCTAAAGAAAAGAGCAACACTAGCAGCCCCTAGTTCCATTCTGGGGTGCTGACTAGGTGGGAAGAGCAATTCCTCCTGAGTCTTCCAGCACGTAAGTGGTCTCCCATCTAAGTACTAATTAGACTTGATGCCGCTTAGTTTCTAAGAACAGACTGTGTGGTGGTTGGTGGCCAGTTCTGCACATGAGGTCAGTCTAGAGAATCCAAGTAACAGAGGGGTAGCCGTGTTAGTCTGAATCTGTAAAAAGCAACAGAGGGTCCTGTGGCACCTTTAAGACTAACA
>NW_020664909.1:8487194-8595675 GCF_002925995.2 Terrapene triunguis
ATAGAGGCCTGGTTTTAATATCCATAATCCACGTGCTCATTATTTTACCGTATTAGATTTATGTCCTGTATCTTATTCCACCATCATCCAGCATACCATAGTTTCACAATCTGAATTTCTCCTCACCCAGACTACACTGAAAATCACTTGGGTACATGGTTTTCTATGAAGGCTAGTAACTTAAGTCACATTAGATTGATAAAGCATCTTACCATAAACCTGACAGATATCCAGAGATAGCACCACAAGAAGGATGTGCAGTACAATTCTATTCGCCCGCATGCCTGGAGAAGCCGTCATTTCATCGGCATGGTGGAGATGGGAGAGATTCCTCTGAGGTTAAAGAAGTGCAGTTTGTATAGACACCTATACCTCTCTGTGATTGCCCATGGTGTCTCTGAACTGATTCTCTTGACTGAACAGTTTAGACAGGGAAGGAGATTTGGGGGTGGGGAAAAGGGCGGGGAAGATTTCTGTAACATACTATGCAAAAATCTGACAGGTTACGTGGTGTTCTTTTATGTGGTTGTATCAGCATCCACCGCTTGCTTACTTTCAAAATCTCTGAGTTGCAAAACTTCTCATTTTCCCCTGAGTGCTTTTTCAGTGCAGTAAGTGGAACTACAGAATTAAAACTATAAGAAGAAAATCCTCGGTTAGTGCAACACTAAGGCTGAGATTTTAATCTTACAAACATCAGTAAATTCAAAGTGAACACCTGCACAGTAGTGTTTCTTCCCCCACACTTTTTCCAACCCTTTTGGATCGCTTCTTTATTCCATTTTATTTTCATAGTACATTTTAAAAAAACCCTACATTAAAGGAACATTAAGGTGGTTCTTTGAGTAGTGTCCCTATGGGTGCTCCACTGTAGGTATGCTTGCATCAGGGGCACTAGAACATGGCTATGGCCCCATCACTTTTAAAAGTGGGAAAGGCGGTGCGGGGGCAGGGAATTGCGGAGAAGGAGCGGGGGGATGAGGGCGGGGGGACAGGGCCACAGCTCAGGTTCCAGTGGCCCCCCACACACACACTTTTAGGGAGCTTCCGCCACTTCTGGCTTGCGTCCTTGCGCTACTGAACTGAGAACTTTGGTAGCAGTGGCCTTTAGGCCACACATGCGCTATGCCTCCTTGGGCCATGCCATGAGGCTAGCCAGCATGCATGGGCAAGGCCCCCTGCCCCTTAATTCCTTCTCTACCACAGAGTCATTGACAAGAACTCTGAAGCAGAGGGGAGGAGGGTGGGTTGTGGAGCACTCGTAGGGACACACATCTTGAAGAACTATTGTTACTGCAAAAGGTGAGTAACTTCTTGCAAAGTCAAGCATTCAGTTTAGGAAATGACAGAATTAAGGTTGCCTGTGCAACTTCAGTTTGGCTCCCTTGTACATATGCATAATGATACAGTCTATAATCACATGAGCACATGCTACCATTTTCCCCCAAGGACCTCCTTCCATCAGCTCCTGTATATGCCCACAGTCCCTTCCCCCATCCCATGCTGTTCGTATCCATCAGCCACTTCCCACTAGCTTCCATTCCCTCTACATCTGCTTCCCCTCAAAATTCTGGCTCCTGTTCTGCCTCCCTCTTCTCTCCTCACTACCCTCTGGGTCTTGCAACCTACTCTCCCCATCTGCTTTCCAGTCAGACAGGTTTACCTCCTCGCTGCCTGAATACCAGCAGGGGGTCCATTGAAAGCACAGAAAAGATAGTCCCCCTGCTCTCACTTCCAACAGCCAGAGGCCCCCAGAACACAGAAACATCAGTTATATACATCAGCCCCTGAGATGGAATGTATTCACTTGTTCTGTGAAGATGAAATAGGCATTGTCCAGTCACACGTCGGAGCTGTGAAGGGATGGAGCATGAACATAAGAATCACAAACGTTAACATCCAAGGTCCATCTAGTCCAATAACTTGTCTCTGACAGTGGCTAGAACCAGAAGATTCAGAGAAAGGTGTAAGACCCCTGCAGTATCAGATATGGGATAATCTGCCTGCCCCACATAGGCTCATCCTGGTCTCTGATAATTAGAGATTACTTTAAACCCTGAGGCATGGGGTTTAAAATCCCTTCCAAACATTCATTGACATTTAATTATAACAACTCCACAGATTCTTAATATCCATATAAATATTCAATCTCTTTTTGACTCTTGCTCAATTCTTGGCCACAATGACTTCCTGTAGCAAGGAGTTCCACCATTTAATCACACATGTGAGAAAGTATTTCCTTTTTATCTGTTTTGAATTTCCCTTCTTTTACTTCCACTGTATTCCCACTGTTCTTGTGTTATGACACCAGGAGAACAGATGTTCCCTGTCTAATGTCTCTAGACCATTCATTATTTTATATATTTTTAGTATGTCCCCTCTTATTCATTTCCTTTCTAAGGTGAACACTCAATATTTTCAATCTCTCTTCAGAAAAGTTTTTTTCCAGGCCCTTGATCATTTGTGTCTCTTTTCTCTAAACTCCCTCCAGTTCTGCAATATTTTTTTGGAGATAGGGTGATCAGTGTTGCACACAGTTTCCAGATGAGGCAGCACCACTGGTTTATATAAAGGCATTCTACTATTTCTGATAATATCCTTCATTCCATTTCTTATGCATTGAAACATCTTGTTTGCTTTTTTGACCGGAGCTGTGCATTGAGTAGAGGTTTTCATTGAGCTATCTACAGTGATGCCCTAGTCCCTTTCTTGGGTTGACACAGGTACTTTAGAACTTTGTAAGGCATATTAGTGGTTTAATTTTTTCTCTCCAATGTGCTTTACTTTGCATTTATCAACCTTAAATTTCCTCATGCTCGGTAAAAATGGAATCTTCAGAGAATTTAGCTGCCAAATTCTGACAAGATTCGGAGTGTGAACAGCAATTTCTTAGTGGCTTATAAATTGGCCCAGATTGGGTGAATTTTCACAGAGATGGCCAAAAGCATATTCCTGGCACCAGACCCTGCCCACAGATGCACCAAATTCAAGACATTGCTTCAAAGCATGGGGGTGCATGAGCTCCTCAACTAAACAATTGTAAGAATTTTTTTAACATGGGTAAAACAACTTATTTTTTTCTAACCTCAGTCTCAAAACCAACAGAACTATTTTAGCTGAAACTTCTCAAAAAAAAAAAAAAAAATCAACCTGAGACAGATTCCCGGCATGAAAATTTCAGCCCAAACAGTTAAAGTTTTAGCATGGTTACAAGCAACTAAACAAACAGGGTCTTATAAGGGAAATTGTAAGGCAACTTTATCTATAAGCAGTACTGCCAGCTCTGCATATAATACATTTATCAGCATGAAAAGACTGCTTTTTGTAGATGATGCACTAATGAAGATCTAAATCCAGAAAGGTGTTTCAAGGCAATCTTTCAGTGATGAAAAAAATAGCATAAAAGAGTTAGGAATAATACTAATCAAATATTTTAAAAGCAGTTTGCAAAATGTTCATGAAAAAAGTGCTTAGCTTAGTTTATTATGATTTATTGATCCATGTAATTTGTTGTTCATGTACATTTGAGGAATGTCCTGAAATATGGAATCTCAGTCCATCCTAAACAGGACCCATTTATTACCACAGACTATGGACACACACGGCAGACTTCCACTTAGCTTAAATACTAGTTTTGTCTCTTGTCTACCAGTGACAGGATCCAATCTAGAATTCTGTGGCTCACAGAGACATCTAGTGACTGAATAATATACTGCAATTGCACATTATTACATGGGACAGAAAGATGTTAAGGAAAATGATCATGATCATGAAAATTCTAGGCATTTTAGTGTTAATGATTATTTATACTAGAAGTGTAATATTTGCTGTTCTTGTTTTATCATTGTTTTTCCTACTAAAGTTTAAGTTATCTAATTAGGGAGGAGAAATAATATAACTGAATGGTGTAGTGAATAACAACATCATTCAAATAGTGACTAGCCTGAAGTGAACAGTTGGCAAGCAACTCACAGCCTTAAAATTATTTGTCCAAACAATTCAGCAAGTAAAAGGGCAAAGCCTTTTGGGGCAGTTTTTGGACCTCATGAGTTCTTGACATTTGTATGATACGTTTTAGACAGGGTTTGACACCTTCTTTACCACTGAGCTATGTTTGGACCCTTTGAGCGCTATTGGGGGCTTGCTTTACCCCATTTGAAAACAAAAAATCATTTTGGACCATTTCCTCATATTTTTATACAACAATTAAACCCTTTGGGGCATTTCTGAGCACTTCTTGGACCTTTTCAAACACTTTTGGTAGCTCTTAGGCATTGTACTCATACTCTGGGTACCTTTTTGGCTTGCTTTAGCTCACTTTTTTATGCTGTTTCAATGGTTTGGGGAACTTCTTTGGATGATTTTTTTTTCATGTTTAACCTTTAAGTAACTTGAGGAATGTTCTGCTATTAGGGGCATTTTGAAGGGGGGTTGGAGCTAGATTTGAGTTTGGTGTTTGGAGACTGATTGAGGCTCTGTTTTTAATTTTTTTAGGGAACAGTGGGAGTCTCTTTTTATTTGTGCTGTTTAGGGGTGGTCTTCCAGGCTATTTTTGAAGTTTTTAGTGACTAGCATTTGGTCTTTTTGAACATCATCTGGACCCATGGAAAAGAAGCCCTCGAAGAATTCCACCATGATTTTAACAATTTCCATCCCACCATCAACCTCAGCCTAGACCAATCCACACAAGCAGTCCATTTCCTAGACACTACTGTGCTAATAAGCGATGGTCACATAAACACCACCCTATATGGGAAACCTACTGACCGCTATACTTACCTACATGCCTCCAGCTTCCATCCAGGACACACCACACGATCCATTGTCTACAGCCAAGCTCTAAGATACAAACACATTTGCTCCAATCCCTCAGACAGAGACAAACACCTACAAGGTCTCTATCAAGCATTCTTAAAACTACAATACCCACCTGCTGAAGTGAAAAAACAGATTGACAGAGCCAGAAGAGTACCCAGAAGTCACCTACTACAGGACAGGCCCAACAAAGAAAATAACAGAACGCCACTAGCCGTCACCTTCAGCCCCCAACTAAAACCTCTCCAGTGCATCATCAAAGATATACAACCTATCCTGAAGGACGATCCATCACTCTCACAGATCTTGGGAGACAGATCTGTCCTCGCTTACAGACAACCCCCCAACCTGAAGCAAATACTCACCAGCAACCACACACCACTGAACAAAAACACTGACCCAGGAACCTATCCTTGCAACAAAGCCCGATGCCAACTCTGTCCACCTATCTATTCAAGTGACACCATCATAGGACCTAATCACATCAGCCACGCCATCAGGGGCTCGTTCACCTGCACATCTACCAACGTGATATATGCCATCATGTGCCAGCAATGCCCCTCTGCCATATACATTGGCCAAACCGGACAGCCTCTACACAAAAGAATAAATGGACACAAATCTGACATCAGGAATCATAACATTCAAAAACCAGTGGGAGAACACTTCAACCTCTCTAACCACTCAGTGACAGACTTGAAGGTGGCAATTTTACAACAAAAAAACTTCAAAAACAGACTCCAAAGAGAGACTGCTGAACTTGAATTAATATGCAAATTAGATACAATTAACTTAGGTTTGAACAGAGACTGGGAATGGTTGGGTCATTACACTAATTGAATCTATTTCCCCATGTTAAGTATCCTCACACCTTCTATGGGTCATCTCGATTATCACTTCAAAAGTTTTTTTTCTCTTGCTGATGATAGCTCATCTCAATTGATTGGCCTCTTACAGTTGGTATGGCTACTCCCACCTTTTCATGTTCTCTATATGTATAAATATCTTCTTGCTGTATGTTCCAGTCTATGCATCCGATGAAGTGGGCTGTAGCCCACGAAAGCTTATGCTCAAATAAATTTGTTAGTCTCTAAAGTGCCACAAGTACTCCTGTTCTTTTTGCGTATACAGAATAACACGCTGCTACTCTGAAACCTAGGTTATGGGCAGTGGGTTTTGGGGGGCCACATCTCCTGAACTGTGTAGTGTGTGTGGTTTTGGGAGTATTTTGGGGGTTGATTGTTGGATGGTATTTCTCAAGCCGATTATTGGGGATCGCATTGGAGCAGGTGACTAAGCTGACTGTGGAGGATCTCTCTGGGTGATGGCTTTTGCATCAACTTGTATGGGGACTGGTATTTGATTATCTCTTTGAACCGTTTTGGGCAATTTTTGGACCATCTGCCCATCCTGAGCATTTCTGGGCTTTGTTTTAGACTCTGACATTTTCTACATCTTTTGGGCCTCTAAACGTAAATGAATTAAGTGAATTTCTTTTAGAAAACAGCTTATGAAACACTAAAAGAGAAAGTTACTCATCCTGTGCAATAACTGAGGTTCTTCGGGATGTGTCTCTTTGGGTGCTCCACTGCAGGTCCAGCAGCGCCCTTTGCACCTGGGATCGGGGATCTTCATCAGCAGGGCCCATCGGCCCACACATGCACAACTCCCGATCTCATGCCATGAGAGGGACATATATAAAATGCTGTGCAGTCTGACTGCCCCACCCCCACTCTCCCAGTTCCCTTTCAGCCACAGAGCTTATCTTTCAGCTCTGCAGCAAAGGGGAGGAGTGTGGGTAGTGGAGCACCTATAGGGACACACATCTCAAAAAACCTCACCACTGCATAGGGTGAGTAACCTTCTCTTCTTCTTCTTCAAGTGATGTCCCTATGGGTGCTACACTGTGGGTGACTATAAAGCAGTGCCCCTCATTGGAAGGCTGGGGCTTCGGAGCAGCATTTACTGTCGATGATAGGACAGTGTGTCCTAGCAGAATATCTGATGCGGCGTCCTGAGTAATGGAGTAGTGACAGCTACAAGTGTCTGCGGATGCCCATGTGGCATGTCAGCAATCAGGACATTGTTGAGAAAGGCAATCAAGGTGGCTAGAGAGCAAGTGAAATGTGCTTGAGTTCCAGGAAGAGGTTGTTTATTGTGTAGTTGATAGGACAGGTGTATATACTGTTAGATCCACTTGGGAAGGCATTGCTTAGAAGTGGCAGTGCCTTTCAGTCTTTCAGCTGTTGAGAGGAATAAGTGTGGCAATTTTCTGAAAGGTTTAGTTCTGTCCAGGAAGAAAGCTAATGCTCGTCTGATGTCCAGGGTGTGCAACATTGCCTCCAGTTGGTTGCTGTGTTAGTTTGGAAAGAAGCAGGGAAAGTGAATAGGTTGATTTAGCTGGAAAAAGGATGGTACCTTGGGTAAAAATTTGGGATATGGACATAGCGTAACCTTGTCTTTATGAAAAAATTGTCCACAGGGGGTATGCCATACCGTGCTCCAATTTCACCAACCCACCGGGCAGAGGTGCTAGAGACAAGAAAAGCTGTTTTCATAGATAAATGGACATTAGGAGCATGTTGCCATTGAGTTGAATGGAAGTCTAGTAAGAAATCATATGATAAGGTCAGAGTCCCAAGCTGGAGTTGGATCCCATAGGGTAAAGATTTTGGAGGTCCTTCAGGAATAGTTTCATGAGTGGGTGGGTGAGGACGGAGTGGCTATCTATGTCATAGTGGAAAGTCATGATGGTTCCCAAATGCACACAAATGGAGCTTCTGGATAACCCCAATTGTTAAGGTGTCAAATATAGTCGAGGATAAGTAGTAATGGAGTGCTTGTTGCCTTGACCTGATTGGAGGTGCACCAGGATTGGAATCTAGTCCAATTGTGGAGGTAAGTGCATCTAGTCGTATCACACCTGCTGTTCAAGAGTACTTGTTTAACTGCTTCTAAACAGGTTATTTCTGAGTCCTGGAACCATGGAGGAGCCATGATTTCAGGTGGAGCAGCTGTGGATTGGGATAGAGGATGCATCCTGTGAAAGAAGTTGCAGAGTCGGATGGAGAGAGATTGGCAGGCATACCATCATGTGAATGACGTAAGTATAGCAGATCTGTCGTGGCCATGGCGGAGATATAAGGATGACATGGGCTCAGTCCCATGGGATCTTGTGGAGTACTCGGAACAGAAGGGGGAAGGGAGGAAAGGCATAGAGTAGCAGCGCATCCCATGTGATGAGGAATGCATCTGATCTGTGTCCTAAGCCCGCTCTTGAGCAAAATTGAGGGCAGAGGCCATTCTCCGGTGTGGGAAAGAGATGTATGGTGGAGAATCCCCAGTGGTTGAAGATGTGCTGAAGGGCTAACGTATCTAGTTCCCACTCATGATGGTGGGAGAATCTCCTGCTTAATGAGTCCATGGTAGTATTCTGGATCCAGGAAGGTATGCGGCTGAGATGGTGATGCTGTGTTGGATACACCAGTTCTATAATTTCATTGCCTCCAAACATAGAGAATGGGAACTCACTCTGCCTTGTCTGTTGATGTAGAATATGCAGGCAATATTGTCCATCATGATTCTGATAGTGCAATGTGCGATCAGTGGGAGAAAGCATTGGCAGGCATTGTGGACTGCTCATAGCTCTAAGAGGTTGATGTGTAGGGCGGATTCGATTAAAGACCCCCAACCCTTGATAATTACCAAAGCTGAGTATGGCTCTCGAGTGACACAGCGGCAGGCTTCCGGTAGCCAAATCTTCCGTCTGCCGGTGGGGACCGCAAGATGTATCCAGAGGGAAAGTCCAAACAAGTCCCAAAAGAGTCCAACTACCTCAAACTTTTCCCCCTTATTTATACATTAGTAATAGAGTGACATATCCCTTAAAGAAAACTTGTCAAGTAAGCAGTTTCAATGGTCAAGCAAGAGGTTCCTTCTGATTATTGATTAACCAGTCAATGGGTTTTTCCAGAGTTTTCAGCTTTGAGGCCCCAATAGACATTCCTGGGGCACATCCTGCTCTCCTAAAATGCATGTATCAGCAAATTCAACACAATTCTTACCAGGAAGGACGCGGGGTCAAGCTGCCCTTTCTGTGGCACCCAAAACCTCATCCCCTCCTGCCTTGGTCAAGCTGAGACTGCTGACTAGGCTGCTTTTAGCAATAAGCCATAGTGGTTTCAAGAACTTTACTGGTTTGCCAAAATCTCCCCGTACAAGCTGGAAACATGTCCTGGCTAAGACCTGAGGGCAGATTCTCTCCTTGAATACAAAATCAACTATAAACTCCCATGTTGCACAGTTGTTAGTGTAGATTTCTCTAGGTTTACACGAAGGCTGAGGCTCAAGAAAAGATCCATTGTCATTTGGATGGCATAAAGGGCATCGGTTTTGGATGTGGCCTTGAGGAGACAGTCATCTAAGTATGGAAAGATGACAATGCCCTCTTTGCATAGGTAGGCAGCCACTACCTTAAGGACATAGAACACACATGAGGGGCTGTCGAGACTCCGAAGGGCAGTACTTTGTATTGAGAGAGATCAATCCCCATGATGAATCAGAGGAACCATATGTGGGCAAGGTGTATTGTGATAAATAAATAATGGGAGTACAAACCCTTCCCTCTGTGCTGGGATGGGACTGGCTTTATGGCTCCCAGTTGCAGAAGGTGATTTATATATTCTCATAGTACGGGTTTGTAAGAAGGGACTCTGAAGGGGGACTGGGAAAGAGAGGGAGTATCCTTCCTTGATGATCTCTAGGACCCACTTGTCCGAGGTAATTAGCTGCCATGATGGAAAGAAAGATACTGGACTGTCGCCAGACTGCTGGGATGTCAGAGATGGTTGTTGTGACTGGAACAGGATGAGGCTTTTCGGGGCCTCAACCACCCCTTCAAAATTGTTGTTTGGTCGAACGTGCATGAGAGGTAGCCCCTTGAGCAGTCGTATATCTGCACTTGGTAGGGGGCTTCTGTCAACGGTGTTGAGTATCGTAGTGTCACTGGAGAGTGTATTGCGGTGGTCAGGGTCATGAGGGAAGTTGGTATTTCCCCAGGCATCTCTTTGGCAGTGGTGTGTAAATACTGAGAGAGCGGAGAGTTGCTTGAGAGTCCTTAAGGGAGTGTGGAGATTCATCCGTACGCTCCACAAATAATTTGGGACCTTCAAAGAGTAGGTTCTCAACGGTGGTTTATACCTCCTTAGTAAGGCCAAAGAGGTGCAGCCATGACACTCCTCTCATGACTACAGCAATTGTGATGGAATGGGCAGCAGTATCCACAGAGTCCAAAGAGCCTTGTAAAACTGTACAGGCCGAGAGGTGTCCTTCAGACACGAGGGCCTAGAGTTGCTCTTTTTTGTCCTGAGGAAGGTCTTGGTAGGAAAGTCTGTATTTTAGAATAGTTCAGATAATTGTATTTGTTCATGAGAGTCTCATAATTGGATATTTAGAATTGTGGATAGTGAGACTCTGTAGAGGATGACTTTTGTGCCAGTCCCATGTATGAGGGTGTAATGTAGTACTCCTCCATCTCTGCATCGCTGGGGAAGGACAGTGCCATCTTCAGAAGGGAAAAGGAAGAATGGTGTCATTCCGGAGAGGAGGACAGAAGTGGAGGAGGTCGTGTCTGAGTAGTGGTGACTCAGGCATATCAGATACAAGTATATCTTTGGGGTATCTGAACTCTTGGAGAGGAGGGAGGAGCATCATCAGCATCTCACATGTATCGGTGCTGAGGGAGAGGTGCATTCTCTTGAGCAGCCAGCAGATGGAGTTGAAGACTCGCTTGGGGTGTAGGACTTTCTCAGTGCTGAGGACTTGTTTCGTGCTGAAATGGATGTCAGCATTGGTAGAGCTGTCGGTGTCGGTGCCGTAGTGCCTAAAGTTGGTCTGGTCGGGCGGTTGGCACCGTTCTTGAAGGTCTCATGTTTCAGTCTCCAGTGCCAAGAGATGGTGCTGACAGCTGTAGGTCTGCCTAGTAAGGGTCTTTAGACCTTTACCTAGCTCTGGCACCAGAGGTACTCAGACAGTCCCTGGAGCTATGTGCCCTCTCGGAAGATGTTGGGGCAATTGATCTCGCAGGGGATGGCGTTCTGGCAGGCGGTGCCTTAGAGGGAGATGAGGGAGCCCGTTTCTTCCCATCAGCTCAGGAAAGAGAAGATTTTCTTTTAGAAGGATGCAGTGAATGAGGTTCAGTGGATGACCTAGCGGCGTGTGAGAGCTGTGCAGGGGAAGTGTCCAGGCCAGGGTCCAATGCTGCACAGAGTGATTTCTCCACGCAGAGAAGTCATAGCCAAATGTCCCGGTCTTTTCTGGCCCTGGGAGTCAGATTGTGGCAATGAGTACACCTTTGCAGGAGGTGTCCCTCTCCCAGGCAGAGAATGCATTGTAGGTGACCATCAATTACCAGGAAGGCATCCTGGCAGGAAATGCTCCTCTTAAACCCAGGCAATCTGGGCATAAGGATGAGGGGAAAAGCTTCCTGGTCAGGAAAGGCAGGAAGTGGGAAAACGAAAACCTAAGCTATAAACTAATGGAAACGGGAAAACATTTTTTTTTTTATTCAGGGAGAGGACAAGAAAGGAAGAAGTGACTATTAAACTACACTAAAACTAACAGGTAAGGAACTATCTAACAGGTCAAAAGGAGAAACAGGCTCTGCTGCAGATTCCGTCCCAGACCAAAGGCAGTAGAGAAGAAACCGGGAGGGTGGTCAGACCGCACAGTGCTATATCTATGTCCCACTCATGGCATGAGACTGGGAGGTGAGCATGTGCGGTCCAACAGGCACTGCTGATGAAGATCTCCGAACCCAGACGCAGGCGGAGTGCCCCACCTACAGTGGAGCACCCATAGGGACATTACTCAAAGAAAAAGAATAAGTTCTTCTTCAGTAGCATCCATCTCCAAAAGGTGGTAAATATTTCTAGTTTAATATGTAGTACGCTAGTTCTGAGATGGTTTATTTAAAATGCATACATTAGAGAGAAAAAGAGTAATATGAAGCGTGTAATTGAATAAGGGTGAAGGATCACCATGAAAATGAAATTAGTGTTGTTAGACAGGGATGAAAAAGATTATATATAGGCATGGAAGGATTAGATTTTTGTTGGCAAATGTCAGTAAACATCAGTTTCACCATACACACACAAACTGACACAAAATATTTCCATTGATAACAACAGAAATTTACAGATAGGCAAAGTAAGAAAAATGCTATTTGAAAACATATTAGAGTTTGATTTAAGGATATTTACTGCATATATTTTGACATATGTTTTAAAGGCAGCAGGAGGGGCTGATGAGGCACTAACCTATCTTTGATTAGTTCATGATTGGCTGAAATATCTGCTCAATTTACGAGTGGATGAAGTTAATCTTTAGTAGACTTGGGTCATGAAGGTATGAGCAGCTTTTGGCAGGACATGTGAGGAACCAAATTGCCCCAGATCACAAATCTTTTCCACATGGAGTTACATGTTCTTTGGTAGGTCGCTACTTCTGAGGTGCCAGGAGTACACATATCACTTGCCTGGAGATACTTATGATTGTGGATCTTTATTCTTCATCTTGTCTAATTACTATTTTTAATGAGACAAGGTAGGTGAGGTAATATCTTTTATTGACCCAACTTCTGTATTGTGGTATGCAGTGTAGTTGTAGCCAGGTCAGTCCCAGGATATCAGAGAGACAAGGTAAGTAAGGCAGAAGTTGGTCCAGTAAAAGATACTGCCTCACCCCTTGTCTCTCTAATATCCTGGGACTGACATAGAATATCAGGGTTGGAAGGGACCTCAATAGGTCATCTAGTCCAACCCCCTGCTCAGAGTAGGGCCAATCCCCAGACAGATTTTTACCCCAGTTCCCTAAATGGCCCCCTCAAGGATTGAACTCATAACCCTGGGTTTAGCAGGCCAGTGCTCAAACCACTGAGCTATCCCTCCCCCACTACACTGCACACTATTTTTAACGTTTATAACAGACCTAAATTCAGGAATTTAGACTTAACTCACTCAGTGTTCAGTTGAGATGGAGGTGATGCTTCAGGGACTGCTTCTGACAGTAGGAGGAGGAACCTATATGTTGGGATTCTCGCCAACACCTCTTTCCACTCGCCTTTCCAAGAAGTCAGTTCGATCCAGACTTCATCACTCAGATATCTTTATTTGGCATACAGCAAAGCTATGCTGAGTTGATCAGACTCAAGCGTAGGGGGTGGGTATAGGGCAATCCATACATCTAAAGATACACAGGAAACCTCTTCCTTTATGTACATTTACACACTACATTGCATATACATAGCATCTTAGGAATTGGCTTGGTTACTTAGGGATCATACACATCATACTTACATCATACACACTTAGGGATTGGCTTGGTTACTTTGTAGGAACCAGTCCCTGTTATAGCATGCTCAATAGAAGCACTGTCCATGCACAACTTTCTCTGTACCTCATCTTGTGTTCTAGGCTTATCTTGTCTATTATAAATGCTTCCTTGAGTGTCTTCCCTTATCTTAGCTAGTACAGACATTCTGTCTCTTAGCTTACCGACCCATTAACGTATCCTAATTAGCAAAGCCATTCTGTTTCCAGGCTGCTGATTCAGTTACCTCCCTAATCCTTTCTCCTAAGAAATGAGACCTCACCCATGTCGTTACGTATGTCAAGCCAGGCCTACCTTCCACTGTTTTTGGTTTCCTTTTTTATATTGCAGTTTGTTTTATTTGCATTGTATTATTGTTTTGCTGCAATTTTATCACCCAGCAAAACTGCAATAGTTGTAATTTTTTGAACCACTATAAAAACCAGCCTTAAAGTATGCATCAGCATGCGCAAGCTCACCTCCTCTGGTATAACCACCAGCCTGTAATCCCACATTATGGAATGGCTTTCATAGAATCATAGGACTGGAAGGGACCTCAAGAGGTCATCTAGTCCAGTCCCCTGCATTAATGGCAGGACTACATATTATTTAGTATTATAAGTATTTGCTCTTAAAGCATTCTTTTGTAATTTTAACTTTGCTTTTATTTTAATTACATTATGAAAAACTGGTACAAAATATAGAAATCTTTCCATTTATCACCAGATGAAACAGAACATAGGCTAATTAAAATAACATTTCCTGGGTTAGTCCAGAAGTGGTCTGCTTCAGCCAATGCACAATACTTGTTCTTACCAGGCCTACACTATGATGATAACGGGGATGTAGGACTTTTTATAAACATGGATGAAACATCTGATTCATGGGTCCTTGCATAGGCACTCAAATAGTTAAACTGCATTAGAACAGTCGTGGGATTATGTAGCAAATCGTGAGATTCTTATAGTGGGGGATCTGCAAAAGGGTTGCCACATGACGATGTCCTTTATTGTCAGTAACAGTTCCAGCCTCTGTGCCATCCTCTTTCAGGATTCCAGAGACAGGCCACTGCCTTTCCTTGACACTGAACTGCAGCAACTTCTGAATATTTTATTCATCCCCAGACATATTTATATATCTAGTGATTCTTGTTTGTTCTATATTTATCTTTATAATTTTATAAATAGCATTACAAATGAAGAAATGTAAGTATTATAAGATAATGCAGTTTATACATAAATGTGTTTGTTTACAGAACGAAAGGACTATATCTATGGCCTATTACCATAATATCTGAGCACCTCTTAATCTTTAATATAGTTATCCTCAAAACACCCATTATCACCATGTTACACCTGCAGACTGAGGCATGGAGAGACTAGGTGACTTTTGGCAGACCTGGATCCAATTCCATTCCTAGGCTAGCACCCTAATCACTGGGATGTCCTTCCTCCTTGAACATCAACTTGTTGTGAAACAACTCTTTCCATGCCATTTTGACTTAGTATAAAATCTTCAGTTTTAAACACAGGCCTAGGAGGGCCTCTTTAGTAATCACTTCAAGCTTTCTGTGACTCAAGATGGTGCATTCAAACAGCTGGTAATGTAAACTTTTTTTCTTGCTTAAAACATTTATTGAATTCAACACACAACTTTAAAATTTTACACAGACAATGAGTGCTCAGGTTACATGCTCGAGCAAATAAAAGTTAGCAATGAGTACAAAGTGAACACAATAAACAAGGACTATATCTCACTGCCAGACTTCCAGAGACGCTCTGAAAACTAGGTCAATATGGTATCAAACAACCAGGGCTGGAGTGCTTCACTGTTCAGTTCCATAGAAGCAGTACAAAAATAAAATAAAATAAACCCAGACTAAAATAATCCTTTTCAGGCTAATGAGTTTTTCTGTCATGAGAATGTCCAACACTTTACAGAACCAAGTCTCTCTTTTAATTGAAAACCAGTCTCTCACCAACTATGCAAAATGTTTCATGATTCCTATGAACTAATGACCAGCCAAATTAGAGATTTCTAAATGCTTTTAAAATAATTAGAGCTTAAAAAAAAAAAAAAAATCAAGAACTTGAATTGTTTGTGTCCTGGTGACACACAAACTGCCTGAACAAACTACAATAAACCTGGTGCATAAACTCACAAACGACTGTGAAACATGGAATGTTGTTTTTGCCCACCTTCTTACTCTGAAAACTGGCTTTTAAAAATGCATTTCAAAGTAGTGTCCAGATGCCAATTAGTTAATCTAGCTTATTTACAAGGTTAAAAAAACCAAAAACCATAACCAGCAAATATTTTAATAGTGGCAAAGCCATTTGCAGCAGGCCCCTAACTCTACCATATTAGAGGTAATTGAAAACTAGAAGTTTCTACCACCCCACCCCATTGACTAAGAGCTCTCTCTGCAGGAAGCATTTGGAAAAATAATGCAGATTTCTTGTAAAAGTAAGGAAAACCCACGGCATTTTTAAATAAACTATTTCATTAAATACACCTCTACCTCGATATAACACGAATTCGGATATAACGCGGTAAAGCAGTGCTCCGGGGGGGGGGGCAGGGCTGCGAACTCCGGCGGATCAAAGCAAGTTCGATACAACGTGGTTTCACCTATAACGCGGTAAGATTTTTTGGCTCCCGAGGACAGCGTTATATCGAGGTAGAGGTGTACTGAAATCCTAGGATACAGTCTATTATTTATGAAAGTTAGAGATGAAATTTTGATTGAAAATTTCCCCCAAAATCAAGTGTAATTAGACAAGGGCAAAATCTGACCATGACAAAGTTGCCGGGGTTTTCTGGGATTTTGCATGGGACGCATTTCTAATTTTAAAAGAAAACAAGTGTGTCACAGGCATTTTGGATTATGTTTAGAATTACATAAGAAACAGAATAAATTAACTCACCACGTGCCTGTCACACTTACTTTTTCTCGACTCAAATTTGCCTGGAATGCCATTTGTATTTTTAATATTTTGTTTATGAACACTTGCCATAACAAACTGATGTCTGGTATTTCTGAAACAAAGTTTCAAGAGAGAAAAATTATCATTTTTCCACTAGTACAGCTAGTGAAGCTCAAGAAAGGTTTCACTATACAGCCCCCATTATCTCATATAGACAGTATGTGCCTTGTATTTAACATGTCTATTTATTCTTTTCATAACACCTGCTGTATTTCAATTATTATTTGGGACATTATTTGTGAAACCTTAATGACACCAAGATATCTGGAAAACCCTAAGGTTTGTTACAAGGGCTGTGCTGCTAGCACTGACTTTAGATTAAAAAAGAAAAATTGGCACTGAAGTATTCTAGAAAGCCTGTGAAGAATTACATCAAACTTGTAAATTGATATAATTGAAGTCTAATTTTAGACCACAGATTTTTATCACTTTATATAGATAAATATAGTGTTTTAAAAGGCTGACATCAAGTGTATCTTAATCATATTACTAATGCTTTATTTTCCATTATTTGTAGTAATCTCCTTAGATACTTGAAAAACAACATAATTTATTTACCAAAGTTGTCTATCATTTTTTATTTCTTCTAACACAAGAGTGAAGCGGCCTTTTTTGTTCTGTTTTGTTTCATTAGTCTGTGTACCAACATGCTTAACCATAATGCTAGCATAGCTTTTTGAAGAGGGTTTATTAGTTTGATAGTAGAGAGCAGAGAAAAACATTTCTGTTTAGGTCTTTTGTAAAGCGACTTTAATATCAACAATAGCCTGTAAAATTATTAAAAAACATCAAGGCCAGAATTAGTCATCTCAAACTAGTACCTAAAATAGCACTTTTTTGTTTTAATGGAAGACTGATTTCAAAAATTCATACTCAAGCTGTTTTCTCAATACTCACAACTGTTTTCCCTTTGTGATTCAACCCTAATATAACTGTACGGATGGAGTACAAAACTAATTCAAAGATATCTAACTTTGATTAATGAAGTGCAGATAGCATGACTCCACTGAAACAAGAAGAGGAGCTGTCATGGAAGAACACAATTTTTTAAGATAGAAAAGGCTATTGGCAGTGGTAACTTATACTCATGTGTCTTAAGAGGATTTATATGAAACAGTACCAGCCCTACGCAATGCATGATCCTAAGCACATCTCATAGCTAGTCACACTTGTGAAGGCAAATTGAGACATCCAAGATCAAGAGAAAGATTTCCACTACTATTTCTATCTGAAGTCCTAAACCAGCAATTGATATTGAATGGGCAGACTGCTCTAACTGTGTCGAGCCTCACTGGCTTCAATGGGGCTCAGCACCGGTGCAACAATTTGCCTGCATACTATTCATTTAGTTTGCTGTGTCTATACAAATACACCTCGCACAGCAGGCAACCAGTTGCAAGAAAGAAATGATTAAATTGTGTGAATACACTTTGAGCCATTCATCTGACAAGTTCTTGAAGATTGCATAAAAATAGTCAGCATTAAACTGTTTCCTCTCTTCAAGCTGATGTGTATTTTACACCACCGAGAACTGCAGAAACCAACCAAATTAATAGCAGGCTAGTCTGTGTCCCTCTACAACTCCACCTGTAAGCACTATTAGTTAATGCTACTGTCAGCACCCTAAAATGAAATGGGCAAAATGAAGAAAAATGAGAAATATAGTTAGTGAAAACCAAGAAAGGGAAAAAGCAGCAAAATAGGAGGAGCTAAACCTGAGAGACAGCACACTTATGGTGAGTGGAAGGCATGCTGCACTGCCTAGGAGATGCTCAGCACCTCACAGAATCACAGCCCAGAGGAGGCAGGCAGAAAAGGCAGTTGTGTTACTTGCCTCTGCACAATATTCTCTCTCCTCACCCAAGAGCTTTCTTGGACACTAAAGTTGAGTGGGCTACCACCATACTTAATTTAGGCATAATACTCAACTCCCCCAAAAAGATGTGAAAAGGGTTGAGAATTACACAATTTAGAGAAAGAAACACACATTACTGATATACAGTAAGTCACTTCTTTTATGATCCAGTGAATATGGCACTGGCTTGGAAAAGGAACTGTAACCCAGGTAACACTTATTCTACCGTTGCATCCTTTTCGGTACACTTACCTCATAGCTACACTACATGAACTATTTGTCATCAACATTAACTGTTTTAAAAACACATTTAGGTCACTTAGTCTGCGACAAGCACAAGACCCAGGAAAAGGGTATGAGTGCAAGAGCTTAAGTGACCCCATACTCAAGTAGGACTCTTGAACTGCTACTCCCGTGTCCTGATCAGTTCCAACTGGGTTCTGGTTTATAGCTAACAGATTGAAAAGAAGATGTTCTGCTGTCATGCTAGGAAAACACACAGCAAACTATATTATTAGGGACTGTGACCAGGCATGTGTTTCATAGGCCAGCAGCTGCACAAGGCACCTTGCTCAAAGACACTAGTCTCTCAGCTTACTATAAGGAGACACATTGAAACTGCAAGACAGTGAATTTAAAACGGAGATAAGAAACTGCTTTTTCTTTTATGCAATGTGTAACAAACCTATTGAACTCCCTGCTTTAAGAGAAAAGTGAAGCCATAATTAGGTATTTAGATAGACGAGAACATCCAGAGTTACATTAGATAGGATAAAAGAGTTTTTTAAAAGGATGTAAGTCCCCATGATGCAAGGCATAAGTCAACCTCTACCAGTGGTTAGAATTTGCTTCTGTGGGCAGGTTATTATGTAACTGGCCATTATATGACTTTTTGCACGCTAACAATACAGGACTTATTCCTGATCATTGACAGAGACACAATACTGAACAAAGATGGTCAATATGTCTGATGTAGTAAAGTAATTCCTACTGTTTGGTCCTTTCTTGTGTAATGAAGATGACATGTTGGTGATTGAGTTGGCATGGAAAGTCCTCCATGCACAAGTGAGTGTTTGTTAATGTCACAGTTATGGTTGGCCTTTACGTAGATGTTCCCTATCTTGAAAATGAGTTCTGAATCACAGTGGATATAAACTCTACAGTACGGTTATCAAGAGTCTGTGGCACATCATTAATTTTGGTGATAGATTGTCATTTCTACAGTAATACAAAATAAACTGTAAAACCAATATATAACAGTGTATGCATGAATATAAAAATAAACCACACCATCAATATGTAACTTTAATATGCCATCCCCAAAATAGTCATCTTCTCAACAGTCTTCCCTACTGAGGAGTTGGTTCTCATTCTCATATCCATCAGGCAGGTACATTTTCCTTAACTGATCTGACTGCGGAATGGAACTACCATTCTTCACATGACGAGACAGGAAAGCTCGCACTGATGGATGGTCAGCTTTCTCAAGTGGGATGTTAGCTTCCAAGCACATCTTCACAAAGTCCTGGATGACAGTGATTTTCTCTGTCTGAGTAGCACTGTTGCATTGGAGAGAAGCAGTCAGAGCCCTCGGCTTCTTTCTGACACTCTGCTCTTCAAACTCTGCCTTCCGCTTTGTATGAGTTTTAGACTTGAGATGGTCATTGATTGCAGATTTGCGAACGTGATTCAGGACCATATTGCAGGAAGTACAGAACAATTTCCCTCCATCTTCATGCAGTTCACTCCCAAACTCGGTTACACGATCCTGAGGGGTCACGTACAAAGCTGTCTTAGAACGGTTATGGGAAGGAGAAGCTTTCACTCCAAATCGCTCCATTGTTGTTTTCACTAAGCTTCTTTTAAAAAACAAGAGAAACACATATCAGATTCATGTAAGTCAAGTGTCCTAGGCTCCACATGTATATATCTAGATGTATTTTATTCACTTTAGACATAACTGTGCAAAATATTGTACATGCTAGATATGACCACCAGGAAGACAATGTGAGAGAAGTGTACTTAAGAAACTACATATAAAAACTTCAAAATAATTTAGATATCCCATTCAACTATCTCACAGTAGTCTGGGGAATCCAGAGTTTTACTTATGATTCAGATTTGTTTGGTTAATAAGTCACCTTGAACAGCCTGTGGGAGACACAAGGCCCTACAGCTATCTATTTTAAAATTTTTACACCAACTGGCTGACATGGTATTTATCTTAAACAACAGACAAATTTCCAGGAGCTGAGACAAAATTACATGAATGGAAGGATGTGTAGCCTCATGTCATGGTGAAAAGGTTTCTGTTGAGGCAGAAATTTCTCATGAACTAGGGTAAAATGTTCAAAAGTTTCTATAGCTGCAGAATGGACACGACCCAGTTCGAAATAAATTAAAACTGCTCATCACTGGAAATTAGATGTGTACTTTAAGAAGAGATTTTTACTGTTCAAGAAATGTAGCTTCTTCCCAACTACTTTTATTAGACAAACATTGCACTTTGATGCCTAAGTGCTGTTTTGAGAGTAAACATTGCTTCATTCTGTTTACCTCCTTCGAATCAATACAGTTTATTCCAGGAGATACACACTTCTCAAAGTATGTAGTATTAACAGGACATTGCCAAATATTGCTAATGGAAACACTTGACCCTTTGTCAGAACTGATTTGAGAATATCCACCCCTTATCTGCTCATATCCCAAATATGTATGTATTTAAAGTAGAATCTGGGTTGCGTTTTAAGCAATTAGCAACGGAAAGCCCTACTGATCATAGCATTAGAAAGGAACAGGCAACGCCTTGTGCTCTGACAGGGCCGCACTGAAATCAATAGACGCCCTGCATCCATCACATTGCAAAAGCGGGGCCTAGGTTTTTCAAGTATGAGGTGAGGTATCTCTGAGATGAATGCACAGATGTTACCTCTGTTCGGCCTAAACCCTTCAAAATCACGCGTTTGCTGTTACAAAAGCAGCGTACAGCCGGCGTCTGGGGAGGGAGGAGAAACTGGAACAGGGGTTGTTAGAGCGATGATGTCCGGTTCTCGCTAACACCCACCCACCGGAACCCGCCCATCCTGCCCCTGCAGCAGACCTATCACCCCGGACTGCAACCCCCCCACCCCCCGTCTATCTCCCCGCCCCCCGGCACCGTTACCCGCCCAGCCGCGAGCTCCCCCAGCCAGGCCGGAGGCGGTGCCGATCCCGGCTCCCCGCGCAGGGCCAAGAGCGCAGCGCTCCCCCCCCCCCCCCCCCCTGTCCCATCTTACCGCCGCAGGGCGGACGGGGCCCGGCCGGGCAGCCCCCGATCTCCGCCCCCTGGCGAGCGGGCCCTGCACAACCTGCGGCTACAGCGATTTACCCACCCAACCAGCCGCGGTAGGCGGGACTTGGCAACCTAGCAACGTCTGCTCCAATCAGTGAGCTGTTAACCTAAAGAAAGATGTGAGGGACTGGTCGCCTTGCTAGATTGTAAAAAGATGAGCAAAGCTTCCGTCCAATTACAAAGTTGGGGGCGGGAAAAATCTTATGGTTGAGAGCTCTTTCGTCCAATCTGGAGGAGGGGAAATACTCACTATGATGGACGGCTATAAAACCCAATCATATGTAGGAAAAAATGGACTGAAATTGATTGACTTCACTTCTTACCAATCACAAGGCAGAACCGAAGTAATAAAGATAGTTTTCATCCAATCAAACGCAGGCGATCCGAGACAGGGCGAAGAGAGGAGTTAAGGATGAGAGATCGTTGGCTGCTCTTCCTCCCGCCCCACCGTTAGCAGATGATTGGCACGTTCAGTAGCCCGTGAGATCGCGGCCGGTGGGAGGTGCCGGATGTGAGGTAGTTGGCGAGGAGGCGGGCCATCCGGTGTGTCGGGGCGGGGGAGGGGGGCTCGGTACGCGCAGGGTGGCCGGAGCAGCATGGCGGAAGACGAGAGCGACCAAGAGTCGGAGCGGCTCGGAGAGGAGCTGGAGGCCATCGCGGGGCCGCGTATCCTCGCCGGGGTCTCGCCCGCGCTCAGTAGCCAGTATTACTGCCGCCGCTTCTGCCAGGTGAGCCCCGCCCCGCCTGCGGGCCGCTCCTCGCCCCTCCCCCAAGCCTGGGGGGTGTCTGGTTTCTTGGGGCCTGTTCGGTTCCCACGGGTGGGGGGAGGGCGGTTCGGTTCCTCCCTCGGGCCCGCGAAGGGGGAGGGGCCCCGTCCGGCGGGTGTCGTCTCGTCCCCAGAGCGGGGAGCGCAGTCTCGCCCTCCCCCTTCCGAGGGGTCGGTCTGGGGCCTCTGCCCGTCACCGGAGCCCCGTTTGGATCCGAGCCCTGGCGGTGTCCGGCGGTGGCTGGGAGCGGCCCCTCTCCCCGCCCTGTGTGCGGCCTCCTCCCCCGGCTGCCGGATTCCCCCCGCGGCCTTCCCCGGTATCACGGGTGGGGTCGGAGGGGAGCGCTGGGCGCTCGAGGGCTGGCCGGGGCTCGGGCTCGGGTGTGTCTACGCTGGGGAAGTGAGGCCTGGGACAGGCGGGGGTGGGTGGGGGGGGGGGGGGGGGGGGGGGCGGGGGGGGGCGGGGGTGGGGGGGCGGGCCACCGGGGGGGGGGGGGGGCTGTACAGCCACCCCAGGTTAGGCGTTGGTACCCCACACACACACCCCCAGCCCGAGAAATGGCAGCACGTGCTGGGTGGTTGTTTTCTCCTGCGCTGGGGGCCAAACAGGTTGTGTGGCTTTTGTGTGACTGGGGGTGTTTGGAGGCGGCGGGGAGATTTCTGACACTGACCGTCAATAGGAAACACCCGTCTACATGTAGCGTTTCTCCTCGCGTACTACCAGGGTCCTCTTCTTAACGCCTTTCATAATGGTTGGATTGCCTCCGACATTGATCTTGAAGTGGGTTCCTGACTAGCTAACCAGAAAACTGCAGGTAGTTTTTCCTGTATGGTTTAATTGGACACCAGGCAGTACAACTGAGGAAGCATTGTCCCATTTAAGTGCCACCCAGCTAGCTATCTAGAATCTGGCCTAGAAAATTTCTGTGAATTTATTTCATTTCTAAACTTCTGACATACAGCTCCAGGAGATTTTTTGGGGGGGGGGGGTCGTTTACCAAAGTACCATATTTTCTCAACAGATATTGCCAGAATGCCAGATATTTTGTGTTTTCAGTAATTTGCTTTCCTGTTATTTCGTTGAATGGGGCACTAACTTGACATTGAGTGTATTGAGATTTAGACTAAGCTCTTTGGTTCAGGGCCTGCCCATTTGTTCTGTGTTTGCACAGAGGCTAGCACGGCAGGGTCTTGGTCTATGACTGAGAGTGCTGTGCGCTATGGTAGTATAAATAAAAAATAACAAATGAGTTGAAAATAGTTTGGTAGTGGTTTTACAGCTCCATTTCTGTTGTTCAAACATTCCTTTTCCCCTTTGTTGTGAGACACTCATATAAACATAAACTGCCATTACACAATGTCAAAAGTACAAACTGAAAAATCTGTCAAATATTTCAGTTATAATTTAATGGTTGCTTGCGACAATAGTAGGCAAAAATATTCAGACAGAAGTTGTGACTTTGAAATTGATGGGTTTTGTTAATTTTGACAGGGAATGGTATACTTCTTTATCCAAGGATAGGGGTTTTGCTTTAAATCTTTCCAGTGAAACTTGTTTTGTAATGCACCCTTTTGCCTCAGGAAGAGGTGCTGGTGAGGTGATAGTTGTATATGCTAATCCCACCACCACCCATATGGAGATGAATTAATTAATAGGCAACAGGAAGAGGCCAAGACCAGAGAGGGAACTTGGATACAAAAATGTATAATCCGTTTTATTAGCAATACAGTGTTTTAAATCCCCAAACAGTTGGGTTTTGCTGCAGTCTTGTTGGCTAGAGATTTTAACAAAACTTTTCCACCCTCTTACTCTTCTGTTTGAAGAGTAGAGGTGGGTGCTAATTTTGAGTGTGTGAAGGATGCAGTTTTCTTCAGTCAGTATACAAATTTTCAATAATCCAAATAAAAGTGAGTGTCAGTAAAATTTGTTTTCATTCTATCGGATTTTTAATGTTGGCCAGATGAACAGTAAATGCACATTTGTGTGCTTATTCAAGGCATAATCCTTGGAGTCTTGTGAAAGTATCCTTGAGTCTCAAGGCTTGTCAGCATAAGGCAGTGGTTTTCACACTGGGATATGTGAGCTCTTGTCAAGAAATATGCAAAAAAAAATCCTATACTGATGGACAACACATTTTATTTAATAAGACTTGGCAATCCAATCATGATTAGGGTCATTACATATCTCACATGGGGATACAAGGCGGACTACGTTATTTGGAAAGGGTTACACAGCCGAAGAAGTTTGAAAACCACTGGCATAAGGGATTTCTATACCAGTGTAGCTGCATTATTCCAGACTCCCAACATAGAGGAGCTGCAGCTGTGTAAAGCAGGGTTTGCAGCTATGATTTATCATAGTTTGGAAACAGATTAAGTTGCATAGATACAAGCCCTATATTAAATGCAGAACATCTATAGTGAGGTTTGCAGTGGTGCAAAAAGCCCTCAACCTCAGTCTGCAAGCAGCAGAACTGCTCACTAATATAGAATGATGACACAGATGTATTGTTTTCCTGTTACTACTTTTCTAGATCCCAATGACTTATAATTCTGTCTCAATTTGTTGTCTCCTTTTAAAACTAAGTCAAAAACATTCCATCTTGCTACTAAATGCTATTTACTTTGGCATTCCTTTTCTCATTTAGATATTTTCTTCCTTCTCTAAACAATATCTTCTCTTCACTCAGTTCAGAACCCATCGCAACATTCTAGGCTCCTGATCTGAGCTTTGTGCTGATTTAGTTGGACCAAGAGACAGGCCACTTCACAACCTCCTACCCGCCTCCCTCCCTTTTGTACCAATAAAAAAGCTTGTACTTCTCCTTTCTAAAGTTCTTAAGTAGTGTGGAATTTAATTAACATCACTATATTCCTGTTCCTTGGTCAAAGAGAAGAAGCAGTTGTGTGGGTAATTGCTTAGAAAAGATGCTATGAGGTTGAACTGCCTAAAGGAAGCGATTTGTTCCTTTCCAAAATAGCAAGTAAACTGTTAAAATAACTAGGTTGTAAGTTAATATGGACAATGGTATAAATCAGCATCACCAAATTTATTATTGCTGGTCCAGGTATAATCCCGCTACGCAATCTGAGAAATGTGTACACAGATGTTTTTTATGGTTGGGATATGTTATAAAGAGGTACCATGTATTTGAACAGGAGGACCCCTTACTCTGTTGAAGTGTGCTTTATTGTATTGGAATTTCAATTTAAGATAGTGGTTGAATAGGCAGTTATGACAATATCTCTGTTGTATATTGTATATCAAATAGTGCTTTTCTAGATAGGTGTGCCTACATTTTAATAGGGTCAGAACAGATTAGTGTGGTGGTGTACATGGATTCTCTAAAACGGGTCGGCAACCTTTCAGCAATGGTGTGCCGAATCTTCATTTATACACTCTAATTTAAGGCTTTGCGTGCCGGTAATACATTTTAACGCTTTTTAGAAGGTCTCTCTATAAGTCTATAATATATAACCAAACTACTGTTATATGTAAAGTAAACAAGGTTTTCAAAATGTTTCAGAAGCTTTATTTAAAATTAAATTAAAATGCAGATTTTATCAGTTTAGTGTGATCCTTGCCCTTGCTTTTCCTTGCTGAGTTTTCCAATGTCTGGCACGTATTTGGATACTTTAAGCTGCACACAGGCTTCTGAGTGATCAGTTGTTAACCGGCTCCGAGAGGGACAGAGGACAGATTTCATGTGTGAAAATACCTGTTCACACAGGTATGTGGATCCAAATGCTGAAAGCATTACAAATGCAATTTTCTTCAAACAGTTAAATTTCACTGGCAGGGACGTCCAGCAGGTCAGAATAGAGGCCCCATGATCTCTCTCGATAGCTTCAAGTGCGCTCCGCAAATCCACAAACTTTGATATCCACAATTCTGAGCTTTTTAACTGAATGAGTTGCATTTCGAAATCTTCAACACCCATCCACTGAAATACAGACAAATCCAAGTCGCTTTCGTTGAACTTTTCTGGTTTAATTAGAAAAGAAAGCATTGGGCCAAATCGTTGGAAATCTTGAAATCTGTCAGAAAATTCTGATTCCAGTTCTTGCATGTACTTTCCAATCTCATCAACACTGACAGTGCAACGTGTCGATAGCTCTTTTATGTGTTGGAAGTAGCGGAAAGTAGAAGTTTGAATATCCCTAGAAAAAACTGCTAGTTTCACAACAAATGCTTTCCAGGCTTCATAAAGATCCAGAACTGTTTGCCCTGCACCCTGGAGACAGAGGTTGAGTTCGTTCAGGTGAGCAGTGAGATCAGTTAGGAACATGAGCTTACACAGCCATTTGTCATCATCTAGTTCGGGGTAGTTTTGTTCTTTTTCCGACAAAAAGGCCTTGATTGCCACAAAACAGTTTACAAAGCGCACCAAAACCTTGCCACGACTTAGCCACCAAATGTTGCTGTGAAGTGGGATGTCGTTATAAGCACTGTCCATCTCTTCTAGCAGTGCTTGAAATTGTCTGTGAGTCAAAGCAGATCGAGCAACAAGGAAATTCACACTTCGCACCACTGTATTCATCACATTATTAAGCTCTGAATTAGAAATTTTTGCACACAGGTTTTCTTGATGGATGATACAGTGAAATTTGACTGTCGGATGGCCAATTTGATCTTCAAGTAACTTTACAAATCCCTTCTGTTTTCCAACCATGGCAGGAGCACCATCTGTTGTCACACAAAATATTTTTATGATGTCAACTCCTCGTTCTTCAAAATGGTTTACAAAACTTTCCAGTATATCTTCCCCCTTTGTTATGCCATGCAGGGTTTTAGGCAACAAAGATCCTCTTGGATTTCATCGGAAGCACAGTATCTTGCAACAGTTGCCAAACGTGGAACGTCGTTTATATCCACGCTCTCATCAACTGCAACACTAAACACTGCTGTGTCTTTCAATGCAGTCGTCTGCTTTTCCTCAGTGTTTTCTGCCATTTCACTTATGCGTCTCTCAACTGTTCTGGCAGAGATGGGCAGTTCTTTTATTCTAGATATGATTGTATCTTTATTTGGCAAATCATTGAACAAAATCTCTGAACTGCTGAGAAAAACTTTTTATATATTCCCCATCTGTAAATGGCTTTCCGTTTTTTGCAATGCACTGTGCAATCTTGTAACTTCCTTCTGTAGCTTGATTTTTACTTACACTTAAGCTTTTAAAAACAGTGCTTTGCTTTTCATAGGCTGCTACTGCCTTTTTGATTTCAGTCTTGTCTGCTTCATCAAGAGGTTTTCTCATGCTTCGTTTCAAAATGTCGTTGAACACTTGATGTGCGACAAACACCTTCATAACAGAAAGCACAAATAGCACGGTCCTTCTTTTCAATAAATCCAAATGAATCTGTCCAAGCAGGCTGAAATGATCGGACATCTAGCTTCGCTTTCTTAGGAGCTGCCATTTTGTCAAATGTTCCCTTCAACTCTCAGTGGGGAAAAAAAATGGCAATAGAAGGCAGGCACAAGGTCCAAGGCAGTGTGGTCTAAGATAAGCAATTTTAAGATGGGGTGCTGACCTGCACCCCCTCTTGCCTGGTGTGCAACCCTCACTGTCCCAGGCTGGGGACAGGGGCCACAGCAGGGAGACTGAAGAGGACTGATCCAAGGCCAGGAGCAGAGCCCAGGGTGGCCTGCTGTTGGTCTCCAGGCCTGAAAGCAGGCTGAGCAAGGGCTGGAAACCAAGATTGGCAGTTGAGGTGAGTGGAGTAGGTGGCTTGTAGGCCTGAGCAGGGCTGGAGGCCTGGACCCTGTCTGCAAGAGAGCCTCCAACCGGAAGCAAGGTGAATGGAGCTGCGCGGTAGAGACCCCTGCTGGCGAGGGGCCAGCAGCCAGAACCCCAGAGCAGCGACTGGCTCGGCCTGCCGCCACTCTGGGGTTTCTGCCCCCAGCTCCTGCCAGCTGAGGTCTCAGCCCGCTGCCAGCCTGGGGTTTCTTCACCCAGGCCGGCAGCGGGTGCTGAGTGGGACCAGCAGCGGGAACTCCAGAGCGGTGCGGGCTGAGCGGCTCAGCCCGACCCCGCTCTGGGGTTTTCATCGGCGGCTCCTGCCAGCCGGGGTCTCAGCCCGCTGCCAGCCTGGGGTTCCTTCCCCGCAGGCCAGCAGCAGGTGCTGAGTTGGACCCACGGCGGGTCCCGCAGGAGCCTGCAGCTGGCAGCAGGAACTCCAGAGTGGCGGCGGGGCTGAGCGGCTCAGCCCACGCCGTGTGCCAGGAAAAATCGGCTTGCGTGCCAACTTTAGCACGCGTGCCGTAGGTTGCTGACCCCTGCTCTAAAACGACAATTGGCTTAATTTTTTTTCCTGGTGTCATAGATGTGCACCAGCATGCAATAGTTTGCAGCTGGGATCTTATCAGAAGAAACCTCCTCACAAAATATCTGATCCCATTATGTGGAATGGAGGTGGGGAATATTGGGGAAAGACAAAACCAGCACAGTTTGTGTGGGTGGGAGGCAATAGGAGGCTGAGGTAGTAAGTGACAGTTTTACATTGTCTCATTTTCTGACAGTGTTTTTTCTGAAGCAGTATGTAGCCATTTCAGCCACTTGTGCCAGACTTTCTAGGGTGAAAGGTAAAGTATAGATGCTTAATATTTCACATGTAGGTCATGATTCTGCAAGGGGCTCTTCATGGTGCAAAGACTCTGGGTAGGTGGAGATGGCTGCAGACCTGGGGACTTAAATTTATAAAAGAAAGCAAGTTAACACTTGCTGCTGAAAAGGTAAATGGGCTTCTGGTGGTAGTGAATAGGTATTTAAAAAAAAAAAAAAGTCCAAGGAAACTTTAAAATAAAAGGTTAGGAAAATAATAGAATAGTAGAGAGACAGTATATATAATTTCCCTGCTAATTTCTCTTATTCTTTCACTCTGAAGTACTTTTTATAGGGTGGTGATGTGTTGCTTAAACCTACACACAAATGTTAAAAAAGCTTTTGAAAAAATAAATTAAATGTGAAGTGAATGAGCCATACATATTTCAATAGCAGTCAGCCATCCAGATTGTGTATTAGTAGGCAATTGCTGCATTTCTTGGGTGGCTGAAGGCATTCAGTCTTGTGCCTCACAGTGTACCCAAGACAGCCTATTAGGTAGCCTGCACTAGTACCCTATTATGTCATACTCTGGCATGACTTATTGCAGTACTCACCCACGTCCATTAAATCTGTATTAAAATACATCGATCTATACCATATATCTTTTTGTACATGTTTGTGCTTATTTACCAAATTGGTAGAAAACAAGGGAGTGCACAACTAACTCTTCAAGCTCTGTAGAATGTATTTAGTAACATAAAACAATAAACATATATACAAGGACCTAAACACTCTTGTTACTTTCACTGTTCATTTAGGACCACTCCTTTATCGCAATGGATTACTTGCAGAGGATTGCTTCTAGACTATTTTTTGTGCCCTAGATTGCTGTTTTTGTTCTTGATGTCAATACAGTATGCTTTCTTCATAGAAGAGCTAATTCAAACTTTCTTACTGTGTAAAATTAAAGATCTTTAACTAAAAACTTATGCATACCAGTACTAGCTGCAAGTGACCACCTCTGTGAAATAGTCGTCTTGATATTTTATACATGGCCCTTCAATAGCATCTTTTTAACTGAGTATCTGAAAGAGCTTGACAAAAACTGGTAATAGTGCATACAAAATTTGAAGTCATTAACACATGGTTTGTTTTCAAGGACTTCTGTTTTTATTCTTTTCATTTGGAAGTTGTTACCTCTGGGTGCAAAACAGTGAATGGTGGCTCCAGGCAAATTATAGGCTAAAGTAGAAGGTTAAGGCAACACTCTAGAGGGTTATAAGTGTGTTTATGGATGTTGTCCTGTCAAAAGAAAGTATTTCCAATGTTAGCTGCTTTGAAAACAAATTTTAATGGTAAACTGTGGAAGCACATAAAAATGGAAATATCATGACAGTTCACTGCAATTCTGGTGAAAACAATATCACGATATGCATTATCAGTGTAGTGAGTAAGCCCCCCTGAGTGCATAGTAACGTTTTTGTTACTCAACACTGCTGTGACTTGATTTTTTTATTTTTATTTTTTAGGTCACTTAATGTGCATAAATTTGAGAAGAGTACTTTCTATCTTCCTAAGAAATACTTGTGGAAATCTCCTTTATTATTTAATGACTTGGTTAAAGGGAGCTCTGTAGATCAGTTTACAGCATATATGTTAATAACTTAAATTCATGTTCACCATAGCTAATATTTTGTGATTGGGTTTATATAGTTGTCTATATGGTTGTGTAAATATACTAAATTTTATTTAAAATGTTGCTCAAAACTCATTAAAATAATTACTAAATGATACTGGTCTTAAATAGCAAAGGAGTGTAAGGACTGAACATTACCTGCTGTCCTCTACTGTGGATCAATTTACAGCCCTGCATAGAGAGAGGTGACACCATTTGCACCACAGTTTGGTTCTGTTTTGTTTTTGCAGATGCCAGCATGTCTATGATGGTTTTCTGTTCTCAGATGATAATTTAGTAGTGAAAACTTACTTGCTGAAATGGTTTAATAAATGTTTTAGCCAGGGAGCAATTTTTAAAATACTGTTTATAAAAGCTTTTAAGACAATACTGGAAAAACTTGGTCAGTGCTTCTAATTTAAAAATAAAAGGCTAGGAATTAAAAAGATAATTTGGTAAGCATTTAGGCCAAAATATTGTAACCTGTTGCATTTTTCACAGGAAATAAAATGGCTAAGGTAGTGTCTTAAATATAGTTTTTATCTATATCTGTTTTGAGTGTGTGCCTCATTTTCATATGGAATTTAGATACAAAGACATTGGATATGTCCTTAAGGTAGGAAAAATGTGAATGTTTCTGAATGTTTGAGTTGTTTTTGTTTTTGGTAAATCATTTATTACCATTCTATTAAATACAACTTTTTTTAAAAAGTGTTCAGTTTAAACTAGAGAGTAAGACTCAACAGTGTTTTCACTTTCTAAACATGAAAAAAAAAAATTAGTGTAATGGCAACCAGGAGTCCAGTGGCACCTTAAAGACTAACAGATTTATTTGGGCATAAGCTTTTGTGGGTAAGGTGCCACTGAACTCCTTGTTGTTTTTGTGGATATAGACTAACATGGCTACCCCCTGATACTTTGTGTAATGGGTTATGTCAACCCCTGGTTACCTTCATGTTTTTTGGGGCCCTCATCAGTCTCATACCTAATATATTTTTTTCAAAGTTGTGCATAGGAATTTAACCACTGAAATCTCACTAATGTTATACGGAGTTGCAGAGCTCAATCCCTATGCATTACTCTGCATCTTAACCCTCTCACATAGTAAAAAGGTAGTTCCTAAGGCCTCAGAATGTATGTTACAGCCCTTGTATCAATTATGTATCAATATCTGATAATACAAAATCTATCCAAGTTCTTATAGCCACTGTTAACATGCTTTTCTTTTTGTGTAGGGCCTGATTCTCGGGCTGTTTCATATGCAGAAGTCCAATAGAAGCTAATTTTGCAAATTTCAGAATAAGTATTATTGAATTTTATTTTTGAATTGATCTAATACAGTTGTTTCAGACCTATTAAGGGCAAATCATATGTTGCAAATAAACTTGTGTGTAACATCTTGGATTATTGGAAGCTGATGGAATTTAAAAATTCATTTAACCTGTCACTGCACTTTACATACTTACTGCATTTTTCTCAGGTTGGTCAGTAAAAAGGAATGAAGTTCATTTCACTTATAATAAACATTCCATTTTTTTAGTGCTGCATGAGTGTCAAGCATTACAAGGGTGTATTTAAAATTGTCATGGGATTTTTTTTGTTTAAATTGTTTCTTTTGGTCTTAAATTTTAGAAAATCTTACGCCTTCTAAACTTAGATTTGTCGCCACTTTTAAAGATTGTATGAAAATGTCCATTACAAACCTTTTTCATATAAGCACTTTATGTAACAATGACTATTTGGGTGTAAATTAGCAGCCCCATTTTACAAATGGAAAAACAAGCATTTTACAAATGGAAACTTGGTGTAGTAGAACTCCGGGCTCCTTGCTCAGATACTTGCAAATCTTGTGCAAATCACTGTTAATATGAAAAAATAAAATTACTGTGAACCACATTGGTGCACAGTTTGTTTGGTTTGCTGTTTTGTTGGGACTTCTTCCAGAAAACCAGCCTAATTGTAGTCACTACTGATTTCTAAACATTATGCAGGAGATGTTTAATACTTGTGGGCATAAGCCCTTAATTCTTCCCATTCATATTACCAAATTATTCACTTGTTTTACTTGTTCCTATTTACCCTCCCCTGAATTGAATTCTTCTATCCTTGTGTATTCTCCCACGTTCATGCCCACTCATCTTTTCCTTGTTTAGTATTTTCCCCTTCAATTACTTTATACTGTCTCTCCTAACCCTCTATTTCACTTTTGCTTTATGCCTATCCCCAAGTCAGTTAACTGCTGATGACCCTGTACCGTCCCGTCCCCTGACGTCGCCCCCCCTCCCCCCCAAAATCTGGTAATTGGCTACTCCCACTCCCAATTAAACTAGTGTTTGTCCTTCCTCCAGTCTTAGGCTAAGTCTACACTACAAAATTAATTCAAGCTAAGTTATGTCAGCATACAGCCATTGCAGTAAATTAATTGGTTTTATGTGTATACGCTACGCTCCTTGTGTTGGTGGTGTGTGTCCTCACAAGGAGTGCTTGCACGGATTTAACTGCTAGTGTGGGACTTTGTGGGATGGTTTCTGAAAGGCAGCAATAGTTGATGTAAACAACACAGTGTCTACCTGATTACGTTGACTTAAGTGCTATGCCTCTCCCAGAGGTGGAGTTACATTGGTGTAGTGGGCAAGTTACTTTGGTGGGAGCTATATTTTAGTATAGATGCGTACAGAGTTAGGTTGACCATAGGCAGCTTTCATCGACCTAACTTTGTAGTGTGGACCAGGCCCTAGTGAGTCTGCATTCTTATTGCTCTTGTGTGTGCTAGGAGACGGGAAGTTGCTAGGACAGGAGTAGTCAATAGGTGGACTACAGGCCAGATCTGGACCCCCAGATGTTTTCCAGTGGGCCATGTGGGCTGAAGCCGAGCCGGGGCTGTCCCTGCTCCCTAGAGCAGGGCTTCCACCCCCTGCTGGGTGGGGCTGTGGGGCATGGTGTGTCCCTGGGCAGCTGTTTGTGCAACCCCAGCCCCACTGGCAGCAGCACAGTGATGGGGGGAGGGGCGAGCAGCAATGTTTGCAGTGGGATGTCTCCACACACACCTCCCCCACAGGCAGCCTAATGTGTCTTCACTACACCCTGCCCCTCCAGTCAGGGAATAATGGGGTGTCATGTGCTCACTCTTCAGCTCAATCTGAGGGCAGTGCTGTCCAGGACCTCATTCAAACTCTTGTCTGCTTTCCCTGGAGTGGTCCCTGGAGTCTCCCACCCTGTCCTCATGTGCTCTCCAGTCCCCCGTCCTTTGGAGCCAGTCCCCAGAGCCCTCTCCAGTCCCTCCCACCAACCCCAACCAGTCTCTTTCCTTCCTTAGTCTTCCTCCAGACAGCTTCTGCCACATCCTGGCCTCCCCCCATCTACCTACGGCTGATATCTGAAGTCTCCTTGTTCCCTCCTGCTACCTGGAGCTTCCTTCCTGCCCCTTTGCTATCCCAGCTCCCAAAGGGGCATCGCACCGCTAGCTGGATCATAGTCCAATAGCTTCACCTCTTGGCTCTGACTCAGAAGTACTCACACCTTACTTTGCTGCCAGATCCCAGCCCATAGCCATTCCTCTTCCCTGGGAGGGGGAGTTGCAACACCAGCTCGCGCCAGCCCCACTTGTCCCCTTTTCAGTTTAGGGAAATAAGGTCACCTTACTATCTGTGTGGGGAGCTGGTGGGCAGTTGGGGGGGAGGGAAGGGGGGATTTGACAAAAAATACACTACAGTGGTTTGAGCACTGGCCTACTAAACCCAGGGTTGTGAGTTCAATCTTCCAGGGGGCCATTTAGGGATCTGGGTCAAAAATCTGTCTGGGGCTTGGTCCTGCTTTGAGCAGGGGGCTGGACTAGATGACGACCTGAGGTCCCTTCCAACCCTGATATTCTATGTTTCTATGTGCTAGGATTTTCTCTTTCCTCTTCTGTTCTACAGTGGTGGCACTGGGATCTTCACTCTTTATTTACTATCCCACAAGCTTATGGAACAGGTGAAGCTTGAATCTTTTCTCCTTTTCCCACAAGCTCTGGTAGGAAGGGGCTAATCAAGCCTTCGATAATCACTCCTGTGTCTACAACTCACCCCTTTTTCCCTCAGCCAGGAAGTGTAGCAGTGGGTGCCGGAGGAAGGGAGCTGCATCTCTTTGAGTGGGAGAACCAGCATCCTCTTCCTGGCCAGGTACAGCAGTGGCTGCTGGCATGGGAGGAAAATGAGCCCCAAAGCCGACTCCTCCCCAGCTACAAAGTAGATGTCTCCTGCTGAAAGAGTTTTTGTGTGGTAACCCTCACTAGTCAGTGTGTAGTACATTCCAGCAAGGTGCATAAGTACATGCTTGCACAGTTTAGCGGGAGCTGTGGTAATGACGATTCATTAGGACATTAACATAAGTTATTAGTGTAAAATATTTTAATATTAATTAACCAGATGTTATAGGTGTAAAATTCTAGGATTTAGCTTTTTGATAGAGGTGCTGACAAATTATGGGTTTTAAATTAAATTACGTAAACTCTCAACAAGTACAACATTTTTGGTGCTGCTAAAACAGCTGATATTTAATGCTAGCATGTGAAAACAAATTATACTCACCTTATGGGGGGAAATCTACTTTTGTTTTATTTATTTTTAAGTCAGATATTGATAACTTTCCAGTTAAAGTACAATTATGTATTCTGTATGTAAAGAAGGATTACCCATTAAATAAGGATTACCCAGTCTTTTACAAAAGTATATCCTATATGCAAAGGAAGTATCAGTTGGCTTTCAGACAATTTTAAGCTAGGTTATGTTAAAACTAGATGCTCTAAGAAGACTGCTTTCATTGTATTTTTTTAATTGCTTCTTTGAAAAACAGTTTGCAAAATATATCTCTGCTATAACAGGATTTGTTCTCAAAAGAATGAAAAATACCCTGTTAAACATAATATATTGATGGTGACAATTGCAACATGATTTAACTTGAATAGTGCATTAATATATTTTGTCTGAAGCAAATGTTTCTACATAACTGTTACTTATGTTTAAGGCTACGATTTAGTCACGGAGGTCATGGCAGTCACGGATTCCGTGACTTTAACGGAGATCCCTGACTTCTAGGGCTTCAGGAGGAGGCGGTGGGACTGTGCCCCTGCCCAGCAATGGGCTGGGTGGAACCAGGACCCTGCAGCACCAGCCCCGCTGTTTCATCTGGGGGGTTGCAGCCAGGGCCGGGACTCGTCATGTGCCAGGCTTGGCGGTGGCCGTGTGCCCCAGACCCACCGCATCCCGGGCTTGGCGGGGGCCATGTGCCCTAGCCCCGCTGCTTTCACCAAGGGTTGCAGCTGGGGCTGCAAGCCCCCGTTGCGACTTCCCAGAGCCGTGTGCCCCCCCCCCCACTGCAACCGGGGCTTGGCAGGGGCCGAAGTGGGGACCGCACACCCCTGTCCCGCAGCTGGGCCAGCTCTGGAGCAGGAGCTGTGTGCCCCTCGCTGCGGCCACTGGAGTCAGGGCTGTGCCCCCCCACCATGGTGAGGGGCTTGGCCTGTCAGTCTCTTCCCCTTCCCTTCGCCTTTAGGCTAGTGTAATTAGGAGCAGAACTTGACCTCTTATGCCTGCTGAGTCAGAATGTTGGCAATATTCTTTTTCTTAATTCCTGAAGACAGCAGCACAGTGGTAGGTGAAAATTTGTAATAGAAATTGAACTATATTTTTAATTTAGGCTGTAAAAATAAAGTAAATCAAATTTTAAATTTTCCATTATAATTTGAAGTACACTGTCATGGAAAAAAGTAATTGTAAACACGAGTAAATGAGAATACTATTGTGGATGATAGTCTTTGTCCACCTATTGCTATTTATTGGTTACTGGAATTTATTCTTATTACCAATTATCTTGAAACACCTAGTAGTAATATTGTATGGAGCCATGCTGCCAAGAGTACAGGGCCAGCATGAGAGTCTAAGGCCTTTACACAGGACGCCAAGGCTGGGGGCAAGCTGCTCAGCCTTTATGGCAGGAATCCTTTCTGTAAAGGAATCCTTGTAGTTCGATTCCTGTGGAAAGTGTTCCCTCCTGCAGCTTTTCACATTGGAAGCAGGGCAGGAAATGATCTGGCATTTGATTTATTAGAATTAGCTTGCATACACTTTAACAAGTTAAGATTTTTCCTCAAATTAACATCTTAAATCACTGTTAAAAATTGTTACCCAAGAGCTCTTAATGCCAATTGGCAAGGTGATGCAGAGGGAATCTCATGAGACTGGTGTGTACATTAAAGTTCACCATATGATGTCATGTGTGACCTCAAATGAAAGCTAGTGTCACACTGGTCATGAGTATCGTGAAACGTATGTACAGATACTGCATGAGAAGATGTGTGTATGCACAGGAAAATATGCTCTTAATGTCTGTCAAGGTACTGGTCCCGAGCAATGGTGAAAAACAGGTTTTCTGTCAGATAAGAGGTGTTCGGTCATCTCTCTGTTTACAAGTAAATTGACTGTTGTCTTGTTCAGTGTGTCCCCTGGATCACCCCTTTGAACTGAATACAAATGTAGGATTGTAAGAAAGAACTTCAGAAAGAAACAAAGGGAAAGAACAACACAGCATGGGGTAGATGAACTTATCTTGAGGTGCATATCAAAGTTTGCTTCACTATATTTGGGAACCTAGAAGACACCCAGGCATGCTTCACTGAGGAAGTAAGAGGACAGTGCTTTCGCTTAATTAAAAAATTGTTTTAACGAGGCTTGGTTGAAAATGCTGGCGAGAGCTTTGGGTGAGAGAAGCTTCTTTAGAGAAGAGTAACTTGTTACTTAAATTTAGTCTATAGAAAGCGTGTTAGGACTTTTTTTTTATGTAACCATTTGTTTCCAATATTCTTTCTTACTATTACTCGAATCTTTTTTCTTTGATAAACTTACTCTTGTTTTCACATTAAATATATCAGTGCTGTCGTGTTAAGCAAAATGATGGTCCTGGGTTGAATCTTACAAACTGTGATATACTGTTCCCTTGCCAATTGTAAGCCTGGTAATTCTGAGAGTTCACTGGGTAAGGATGCTGCAGGGAATCCTCTAAGTTTTTGGGGGCTAGAGTGTGCCTACACTGAGAGAACAAGGCCTGGAAGGCGGTGCTTGTGTTGCCGGAGACGGGTCGTTTCAGGGATCTGATCCACAACAGGCACAGACAAGACTGCTGTACGCAAAGGGAAGGTGCGGAGCTGCCCCACAATCCTGGGGAGCATCACAAATGGTTAAAACTTGGGTTAAAAATGTTTGCATTAGTTGAAAGTTGCTTGTACATAGATAATACCCATTTTCTTTCTTAAGAATCGTAAAGGATCTTACTAAGTGCATACCCGCCACTAAAAGATACTGATCTCCGGGGTGAAAATTTGCATCCATTTTGCACTGACAACACTATGCATATGTTAGGAGTGGCAATGAGCAACTTCTCCAACTAAAACTACAGTTAAACTTAAATAGTTGAATTTTAATAACCTGTGGTGGAAATGGGCCATAATTCCTTGCTCTGGCATAAAGCTCTACTGAAGAGTGGAATCTGCTATGACCTGGCCACGTATTAGTCATCAGTTACTGTAATTAAAATCACTGTTGGTACTGGAGTAGAGCCGTTCCCAAAGTGCAGGTTTGCAGACAGAGGAATTTGAAGTGATTAGCCAGGCTTTTTCGTCTGCTGCGGTCTGGTCTCTGATGGTATTTTATTTAGTTGTCATTCGTTTTGAGAAACTGATCAGAGTAGTGAAGTCAGGAGAGCCCATCTTTCTGTTTTAAACAGTGACTAAACACTAGGTAACAGATACCTTCTTTGCTCCAGGAATTTTGGTAGACCCTATGAATTACAGAGCTTTCTTCTTTTCTCCAGTATTTGTAAACCAATAGTCGTGTAGTCTCGGTTATAAATGTATGTCCACATTTATTTTTCAAGGTCATAGGAGTAGTGTGACAATTTCAAGACATGCAATGTATGGCATACTAATTCAGCATATGCAACTTGAAAAATTCAGGATATTTATATAGGAGGCTTAGCCATTGAGAGGGCTTTCAGATAAAACTTGAAGTATACAAGCAAATTTAAAATAAATATGGATTATTTTCCCCAAAAAACTAATATTCAATCTGGTCTGAATTTTCTCTTTCCTTAACAAATACTTTAATATATTTCTCCCCTCCACATACTGTACTGGTGCTTCCAATTGGCTAGGTGAAGAAAATGACTAACTTCACAGATTTGAGCTTATGGAGACCTACAACTGTAGATTGAAAAATGAGAAAAGGAACACAGGATTGCTATTCTAGTCTTTCCCTTTTGTTTAGCTAACTCCTGTCTTCCTGTCTACATTTCTCGTTTGACCATGTGTTTCATCCTTTTCAATCTTTTTTCCTTTATTTTGTGATAGTGATTGTACCTAAGCATATTACTCTTTGTACTTAAAGCACTTCTCCTTTTGATTGTTGTACTGTTCTTGAGTGCTGGTTATTTACAGTTACTCTTCGGATGGGTGGCAGGACAGGAATTTTGACAGGTGATGAATGCATGCTGGACTCACTAGACCGGGGGTGGGCAAACTACAGCCTGTGAGCCATTTTAATCCGACCCTCGAGCTCCCGCTGGGGAGCGGGGTCGGGGGCCGCTCCCGGAAGCAGCCACATGGGCTCCCATCCCCCACCCCACCCCACGGCTCCTACCTGTAGGGGCAGCCAGGGGCCTCCGCTCTGCATGCTGCCCCAGCCCCCAAGCGCCGCCCCTGCAGCTCCCATTAGCCAGGAACCACAGCCAATGGGAGCTGCGCGGGCAGTGCCTGAAGATGGGGCAGTGTGCAGAGTTGCCTGTCTGCGCCTCCGCGTAAGGAGCTGGAGAAGGGACATGCCGCTGCTTCTGGGAGCCGCTTGAGGTAAGTGGCGCCCGGAGCCTGCACCCCTGAGCCTCTCCCCAACCCCCTGTCCCAGCCCTGATCCCCCCCCCCCCTCCTGCCCTCCAAACCCCTCGGCCCCAGCCCAGAGCACCCTCCACCCCAAACCCTTCATCCCCAGCCCCACTCTAGAGCCCGCACTCCACTCCAGCGCCCCAGCCCGGAGCCTCCTTCCGCACCCTGAACTCCTCATTTCTGGCTCCACCCTGGAGCCCGCATGCCCAACCAGAGCCCTCACCCTCTCCCATACCCCAACCCCAATTTTGTGACGATTCATTGCCCGCCGTACAATTTCTATTCCCAGATCTGGCCCTCGGGCCAAAAAGTTTGCCCACCCCTGCACTAGACATATGTACTTCATTTCTCTCGTGCTTTTTTATGCATACATATTCTTTCAAATAGAGGGGAGATGAAGTGAATTAGAATGAAATTGAAAGGTAGCAAATTCAAAATGGATAAAAACACTTTTTTCATAAAACACATAATAGCATGTGGAACTCAGTGCTACAAGATGTTGCTGAGCCCAAAAGCTTAGCAGGATTCGCAAAGGGGCAGACATCTATAGGGATAACAAAAATATCTAGAATTAATCTAATAAGTATAAAACCCCCAAGTATTCAAAGCTATTCAGTGACTCATGTTTCAGAGCATAAAGCAAACTTTTAACTATTGGAGGTCAGGGAAAAAACCTTCCCTAGGCATGTTATCCCATAAGGTGGTACTATGGGGTTTCCTTTGAAGGAACAGATGCTGAACTAAATGACTGTTCTGATCCAGCATGAAAAATGCATATGTTCCTCTGCCAGTTCTGTCAAAGTCTATAAACAAGTGTAATACTACGATCAGTTTATCTGCAAATGAATGACATTTTTGGAAGTTAATATAATAGTGTAAATAAACATACTGGTATAATATCCTAGAGATGGAAGATCTTCATTTGCTTATATAGTAGAAACAGAAAAAGCCTCTCCACACCATCCTTAAATCCCAGTCCTGTTCTGTATATGACTAAATCTTAATTTGAAAACATAGTTTAGTTTCCATGACTATTCAGTCCTTCAATCATCTGCCAAAGGCTCCAATTGTGCCTGATGTGTTCATGTTGCAGACAGATATCTGCTACAACCAGGACCGATGCCACCTACTCATATCCCATAGGTAACTGAACATCTCGGTCTGAATGAATTTTGGTAACTACTGATTTGATCCAGAGGTGTACAAGTGAAAATTTTCATATCCCATCACCCAGTCCATTCTAATTAAGTAAAATAGGAAATGCACACAATTTCTTCTAGACTAGATCTGTTCTGAATGTGTTATAATCTGAGGTGAAAAAGAACCCCATCACAGCTTTGGACCTCATCCATACTACTTGGCTATTTATGTGGTAGGATTCACTGTAACATCTGAGCACCACACAGAAAATAAAGGAGCTTATTCTTTGCATACTTGATACACAAAAGTAATATTCCCTTTTTAAAGTTGAGAATTGAGGCACAGAGCAGCGCTGTAACGTGGGCAGTGTAGACACGCTTTATCGCTGGGGGAGAGCTCTCCTGGCGATAAAAATAAACAAAACCCACTCCGAACGAGCGGTGGTAGCTGTCTATACTGGCGCTTTTCAGTGCTAAAACTTTTGTTGCTCGGGGGTGTGTGTTTTTTCACACCCCTGAAGGACTAAAGTTTTAGTGCTGAAATTGGTAGTGTAGACACAACCTGAGTCAGAGCATATACTTGAATCAGCATTTTATAAACCATTCCTGTACCTTAGCCACCAGATCATCCCCTTTTTTCTGCACTACCATTTTTGGCTTGGCTCTAACCATGGTTTATATTTGCTTACAGCATATTTAGAACTGTTAGTGGTAAATGGTCATGCTTTTTTTTTTTTTTTTTGTAACGTAGAATGGATACCCTATTCATGTTTGTGTAGCTGGTCTGGTTGGTCCTCACAGAGCTGAGAACACGGTGGTAGGACATCCGAATGCACTGCCACCAAATGTACATGTTTTCTGAACATTCTGTTTTTCTTCATTTAATTGCTCAGATTTTCCCAGATGCCCTGAAAAGAACATAGGCAATTTATGGTACACCTCTACCTCGATATAACGCTGTCCTCGGGAGCCAAAAAACCTTATCGCATTATAGGTGATACCGTGTTACATTGAACTTGCTTTGATCCACCGAAGTGCGCAGCGCCCCCCCCACCCCCCGAGCACTGCTTTACCGCGTTATATCCGAATTCGTGTTATATCAGGTAGCGTTATAGCGAGGTAGAGGTGTAGTTGTAAATGCATGAACTGTTGTAGCAGAAATGGTACTGTGTGGACACAAATGGAACAGTGTTGTTGGTAACTGGTTAATGTGACCCCTACCTGATATGGGGATTACCGTTGAAAGCCGTAGCATGGACACAGCCTTGGATGGGAATTAAATGACCTTCATATTAATCTCACATTCTTTATTGTGGTGATGACCTATCCTAAGTTTAAGCAGTTAAGGAATATTTTCGATGTATTTCTAAATTTGTGTTTCATATAGTCTTAGATACAGTAGTATATCATTGTAGTTCAGTTTCTGATAACTTTAGGCATGTAAGGATTAGATTTTTATCAATTAAATGTCAGTAAATGTCAGTTTCATCATACACACACAAAATAACAAACACAAATTTCCATCAGTGATAACAGAAATTTACAAATAGGCAAAATAAAAAAATGCTACTTAAGAACTTAATAGAGTTTTATTTAAGGATATTTACTCTGTATATTTTGATTTGTGATGTTGATAGTTTGTGTTTTAATGGTTATAAAGCTTTACCTTTTTAAATCCCAATATCTGCTTTAATTAAATACACCTCTACCCCGATATAACGCGACCCGATATAACACGAATTCGGATATAACGCGGTAAAGCAGTGCTCCAGGGGGGCGGATCAAAGCAAGTTCGATATAACGCGGTTTCACCTATAACGCAGTAAGATTTTTTGGCTCCCAAGGACAGTGTTATATCGAGGTAGAGGTGTAATTGTCTGACCTCCCCATAATTTCCCACAAGTGTGAAAATTTACATTGATAAAAATTGAATTCTCTAAAGCCTACTTAGAACATTGTAATGCTTTAGTGATATATAAGATTCATCAACAGTTTATTTTGTGTTCCTAGTATGACCACAGTCTCAATTTTAATTGTTTGGAGTTTAGTTTGGACTGGCTGCGTTTTACAAATGTTAATAGTGTAAAAAAATAAAAAGCCAGGACTGCTTAGGCTTCAGTCATTAACAGTTGTAAACATATTGCATGCAGACATCAGACTAATAAAAACAGGATAACTCTATTAATCCAGAGGAATTAAACCAAGGATGATTTTGGCCTCATATTTTAACTGCCCAAGGCTTTGAACTGGTGTGTTAAACTACTTTATCAAGGGAGGGGTATATGGTGTGCGCACATACACTTGAGTTCTTTGCATTTGTAAGGTCAACCTGTTGTATGTTCTGCCAAAGCATTATTGACAAAAATTGACAATGAGAACACATTAACCTGTTCATTATATATTCAGGGGCACTTGGTGTTTTATGATGATGAATACATTTACCTATCAAACCCTTTATTTGTACCTGTATGTACTTCATAGTTAGGAAAGAGTCATTTCTGCAGAAAAGTACATTGTGCTATCAGTATATATATATATTTTTTGTAAGTACTTATCTTAAATTTGTTTTCCTTTCTCTAATTGTACTTTTTCTCCTACAAAACTGGAGTAGTCAATAAGTTTAAATGTGACATACATAGAAAAAATGTTTGCACACAAGATGTGAACTTCTTTTTAAAGGGTTTTCTAACCATTAAACCAATGAACAAATGTAGTTTATCCTGTTTGGTCTTTTTTGTAAACAGTTAACTGAAATGTCCAGTACATTTGGAAGAAAAGCCCTTTATCTAAAATTCCCTCGTCTTGGAAGCGGTGAGACTTCCAATTCTCCATGTATTTGTGCCTTTCAAGGAAAAGGTACAGACTTACTCTTGACCTTAGGAATAAGGAATGTCAATCAGAAAACAACCGTTTTTTTTCTGAGGAGTATCTTTAGCCTTCCTCTGTCATAAAAAGCAAAAAGGGGCACAAACCCATTTTTTCCCCACTTAGTGACATTTCAAGTGGTAGGTGTTAATATGGCTGCAGACTATGTCTTTTTCTTCTGTTGCAAAACAAAAGCTTGTATTTAAGCGTAGAGCATACACCTTTACCTCGATATAACGCCACCCGATATAACACTAATTCGGATATAACGTGGTAAAGCAGTGTTCCAGGCGGGTGGGGCTGCGCACTCCGGTGGATCAAAGCAAGTTCAATATAACGCGGTAAAAAATTTTGGCTCCCGAGGACAGCGTTAGATCGAGGTAAAGGTGTAATTGCTAATCTGATAGCATGTAAGAAGAATTCTTCCTCCACTGCTTTTTGGTCCATATTTTGTGGTGTAAGAAGGACAGGGCTTCTTCCTTTATATTTTTGCTTTATCAAAATGAAAGAACATGAGAAAATTACATATATGAAACATCTTAGTGTTGCATCCTAGAGGAATGAATTGTGGTTTTATATTGATATCCTCTATTAAACCTGCTACTTAAAAGCTTTTTCCCCCCTTTATAAACTATAGACCTTTTTTTTTTTTTTTTTTTTTTTTTTTTTTTTTTTTTTTTTTTTTTTTATTTTTTTTTTTTTTTTTTTTTTTTTTTTTTTTTTTTTTTTTTTTTTTTACTATTTCTGGCGAAAGAGAACATTCTCTATTGTAATACAGGTTTGTGACTGTTTTCCCTATAGATTGTTGAAGACTATGCTGGAAGATGGCAGGTTCCTTTGCCTCAGCTTCAGGTGCTTCAGACAGCTCTTTGTTGTTTCACGTCTGCCTGTGTATCATTCCCAGCTGAATGTGAGCACGTACAATATGTTTTGAGTAGCCTAGCTTTGTAAGTACATCCTTTTTCCTATTAACTCCATTTACAGGCTAACTGTTAGTGTTCTACTTTTGCAATGAAAGCAGCATGTCAAAAGAGGTCCTGTTTTGTAAAGGCAGTCTTACTTTCTACTATTTAAATACACAAGACCAAACTTATTCCTGGTGAATTAAATAATTGAAGCTCTGAAAGGGATGACTTTAGCCTGTTCTTTTTATATCACATTTACTCAAAGAACATGCTCAGGTCAAACTTGTGAAAGTGTTGTACAGTTTCTTTTAACAAAACCACCTAATTAACAATAGAAGTGTGCCTGTGATCATTTTATATTTCACTGACATTTTAAATGTTATGTTCTCCTGAAATATTTGCAAACCAAACCTTGTGGCAATAAATGGCCATGAACAAAAGTGAAATTTACTGGTACGCTTCTGTTGTCTAAGCAGAGAGATGCAAAAAGTAAATAAACTAAAAATTATTGTAATGGCCTAAGGTTTTTGTAACAGGAAAAGATTTGTTTAAATTGTGACTCTAAATCTGATTCTTCAACAAAACACTTTTTGGAGAAGAGTTTGTTACATAAGATAGTTAAGAAAACATTTTTCTTTTGAGGAAAAGATTTGTTTAGGGCTAATATACACATCTTCAACTGATGATTTTGTTATCCTGTTAATTTGCCCTAACAAAATCCTCCTCACCATCACATTTATTGTCTAACTCAATAAAGTAGATGCCAAAAATTTGAAAATGTCAAAATAAAAACAAACAATTCTTGTATCCTATAGATATTGGCTCCTGTCATAAGTAGGTGGAGAGAGAAAATTTGAAAGCATACTGAGTGCTGCTTTCACAAATAAGAGCGAGTTCTGGCTGAGTAAATGAGTTAATTTTTTGTCCAGCAGGTGGAACAGCTCTGTCTTGCTGAGCTCTGGTTTTAACTGTTCTTAGTTTGTTTTTGTTACTCGTTTTACTTGGTCAGAATTCGTCATCTCAATGTGGGATTTTGTGTTAGCTCCATGAACTGAGGGTTAGAAAAATATCTGTAAGGGAACACTTTATTGGTCTTTACATCTCCTGCTTGCATCTTCAGAGTGAGCTGGCAGACCCACCTTTTTTTACCTTGTCTTTGAACTACCATCACTAATCCCAGGAGATTAGAAGCTTCTATTTTGTGCACTCATGATATACTTTAAAAAAGTGAAACTGAAGAGTAGGGTAGAGTAGATTTATGTGGAAATATAACTCTTAAAAGTGAATAACTGTTGAGTGAAACCAGAAAAAATAGATGTATCAAAGTATGGTGGTCAAGTACTTGAGGATAGACTACTTGCCCCTATAGAATAGAATGAATATAGTCATAGTATCTGCTTTTAGAGAAAGATCAGTTATTGTCTGAAACATGATTCAGGTTGTTTAATACCTGTCTCATAGTTGATGCTTATTAGCTACTGTGAATCTTGTAAAAACAAAATACATTCTAAGAAAGATTTAGTGTTTCAGGGTAGGGACAATACCTTCATATGTGTCTGTACAGCACATAGCACGGTGTCATTTCGATCCTGAGTGGGGCCTATGGGTCCTACTGCAACACAAATAATAAATAACTGTCACACCAAATTTAGTGTCTGTCCTACTCTAGATTAGGTACTGATCAGAAATTGGGGCCAGTTGCCGGGAAGGGGGGGAATGAGTTTCTCAGTCATCTGCTATCACCCCTTATGTTAAATCTATGCACATGAGTTTGGGGATGGATTGTCCTTTATAGCTTGCTTGCCCCCAGCTTATGAGTTTGAGGAGCATTGAGCACAAAACAAAATATCCCCCCCCCCCCCAAAAAAACCCTGCTTTGGTTGGCTTAGTTTTGCTGTGATGTCACAAAATGATTCTGGGGCATAACAGTTACCAAGGAAACATTGCTGAAGTACGTTAGCCCTAAGGGTGTTGAAGTCTTAGTCTTTCGGAAAATACACCATACATAATACAAAGTCCTAGCTCTTAAAGGAGAGAGAGGGAGGGAGGGAAAGGAAAAAAAAAAAAAAGTAGAAAAAACAGGAATCTGCCTGACCCCATATGGGCTTTCTCCATACTTGAGCAGGGTTTCCTTGGTAACCAGATGGTAAACTACTGAGAGCAGGGACTGCTGTTCTCTCTGTGCACTTACTAAGCAAACCATTCATAATAAATGAGGCAGCATCTATAGTCACTTTAATACAGGAGTTGTGTACTGGGATCATTGGTAAACAACATATACAAGCACTGACTTGTAGCACCTATGTTATCTGAAAAGATGGTGTGGCAAATGGCAGTAAACAACATGAATGTAGATACCTATATTTTAAAACGGCGTGGTAGGTCAGATCACATTTTGGAGCATCAGGAGAGATGAAATTGACTACGATAATTTTGATATTCATGTAAAAAGATTGATGGAGAAGGAAATTTTAAGTCTTGTTTTGAATGGCCCATCTGAGCCTGCTGATTTAAGCGTGCAGCACATATTGAAGGTGAAGAAATGTGAAATTTAGATCTGCAATTCACTTTTAATAAAAACTAGAACGAAGGTATTTGCAGATGATCCCAAATTCAATCAGAAACCAAATAAAAACACATACTTATAGTTAGTGTAGTCTTTCCCAAGCAGTGTGTGTGTTACCGAGGCTGGTAGTTTTTCAAACAATCACATGACACATGACTTCTGCTGCAAGTAAAATGTATTACTTAAACTTACTGATCTCACTTCAGATTGGCAATGAGAATTTGTGGTTAGCAGGAAGTATTTGTTGTTTCAATTAGCAAAATTGATCAAATTTTCCTTTAGGATTGAGATTAAAGGGCCCTTGTGCAAAAAAACCACTACAGCTTGAATATGAAGGAAGGTGCAAAAATTGACCATGCCATTTTAAAAACAAGAGACTCTAATGTAGAATATCTCTAAATATTTCGTTTACAAATTCAGAGTAACCTTTTGATTCATCATTGGATAAAGAAGAATTAGGTGCATCTTAATGTAGAAGTAGCTCAACCCTTAATTACTTCGAAACAAAGCCTGTTATTGTAGATAGTGTTCTTCCCTTTATAAAGAACATGACTTTTACAGAAATGTTTGTTGGCCTGGTCTACGTTTAAAATGTAGATCAACCTAGCTGTGTCACTCAAGGGTGTGAAAAATTCATATCCCGAGCACTGAAGTTAAGCTAAGAACACAAGACTGGCCATACTGGGTCAGACCAAAGGTCCATCCAAGGCAGTATCCTGTCTGCCGACAGTGGCCAATGCCAGGTGCCCCAGAGGGAGTGGACCTAACAGGTAATAATCAAGTGATCTCTCTCCTGCCATCCATCTCCACCCTCTGACAAACAGAGGCTAGGGACACCATTCCTTACCCATCTTGGCTAATAGCCATTAATGGACTTAACCTCCATGAATTTATCCAGTTCTCTTTTAAACGCTGTTATAGTCCTAGCCTTCACAACCTCCTCAGCTGACCTAACCTCCAGCGTAGAAATGACTTAATTCTCCTGAAGAATTATTTCATCAACCTAGCTGTTGCCGCTTGGTGAGGTAGATTACCTACATTGATGGAAAGACCACATCCGTTAATGTGGGAAGTGTCTACACTACAGCAGTGCAGCTCTGCCGCCTGTAGTGTAGATATGCTTTTACTGTTCACCTTAGATCTTCTTGGCATTTGTACATACCTTAATTCCTTTCGATCAGTTTAGTGTTGAAGCTTGAGTAAAACAATTTGCTTTTACTTTAGGAGATCTTTGGAAACTGAATTTCAAAAGTACTGAATATAGAAAGTGAATTTTAATTGGTTATTTTCTAGGTACCTTGTGAACTGTTAAGTTGACCAAAACTTTTAAGCTGTTTTATAATAATTTCTGAAACTCTTTCACTACTTAAAGTTTATCTGATACCTACAGATGGAGGAATAAATGTTACAGGCAGAGAAAGTGTTAAAGACAGGGATAAGTTGTCTCCACCAGTAAGTTCTAAGATCAGTCCCCTGTTACCTCCAGCAGCTGCAGAGGATGCTAGGACTTGCACAGAAGCCCTGTTTGGGCCTTAATATTTCATGACAGCCCATGGCTGGTATCAGTCTGATAAACTTCAAGCTCCATTCTCACTAGCTTCTCTAACGGAAAAGGAGCTTTTTCTGAATTATTTATTCCCCCGAATCGGGGCCTGCACCTAAGAGGGCCCTGCACCCTAAAAATGAGCACCTAACTTAGGCGCCTTTTTAATTTTTACTCACCTGGTGGCGCTCCGGGTCTTTGGCGACGAGTCCTTCACTCGCTCGGGGTCTTCAGCGGCATTTCGGCGGCAGGTCCTTCAGTGCTGCAGAAGACCCAGAGCGCCGCCGGGTGAGTGATCCCTGCCGGGGCCCCGTCGAAACTATTCGAATCGGGCCCCGCAATTCCTAAAGCCGGCCCTGCTTTCTATAACATCCTTCCTAATAACGAACCTTCAGCTATAATAAACCTGGTCCCTGGATCCCACCTCCAGTCCCATGGCTGTGGCAGTGCTGGAGGAGCTGTCAGCTGTACCACCCCTGGCTATAATGAACAAATGGCATGGATCTCAGTGGGTTCATTATAGCAATAGTGTACTGCATTTGCAAAGTTACTTTTGTAACCCCAACGGCTAGAAATTTAACTTTCTTTAAATGAAATCTTAAAATCAGCAAAAATTGATGACTCGGGTCCTCAGCCCTTTTGCTACTAAGTTACTCATACTAGTAACCTGATTTTGGAAGCCTTTATTTTTTTCTTTTACTGTTTGTTCAGGAAGTTTTAACAAGTTTACAAATCCTTGCCATGTAAATATCAAACAAAATAATCATTACAATAGTAAGCTTTTGTTTTGAAAGACACCGTACGGTAATATAGTCATCGGATCTCTCTGTTTAACAGGTTTTAACATGTTATAGTGTGAGAATCATTACAATGCCCATAATGTGTTTCTAATGAGTATATTAAATTGAGTGAAATTTCTGATTACACATGTAACAGACCAGGCATGTCTATCAAATGTTAATATTCTCCCAAAAATTGAACAATTGTGCTCTTTTTTTGCGGTGAATGTACTTTGTTGGAGCATTGAATAAATGGTAAACCAAATATGTTTGTCCTCTGTCTATTTTGCTGGGTACTTCATTGGTGCATTAATTTTTCATAACCACCTTTGATATTTCTTTGAACCATTCTGTTAGTTTTTTCAAGATTTCTAACACTGAGGGTGATTTTTAGTCCTGTTGTTGCCTTATCAAATAGCAGAATACTATTAGCAGTTAAGATGGTAAATTTCTGTACTTTTATTTTTATCTTTAAGGTACTGGAAAAAAAAAAATTTAGTGACTCTTCTTTAGAACTAGATATAGTGGACCCCTACAGAAATCCGCTCAAGTAGTGTGGTAAGCTAAAATCGATAGAGTAGAGTGGCAGAGCAGTGCTTAGCAGTACTCCAGCAGTTCTGTCTCAGGAGGGAAGTTAGTCTGCATCTTGCAGAGTGTGGGAGCTTTGCCACTGGATACTTCACTGCTCTCCTTCTCTGCTCACATAGTGGCAAGTGGGATACTTCTAGCTAGTGACTTGCTGCAGGATTTGTCAAGGATTGAGCTGTGAGTAGAGCACAGTATCTTTGCAAGAAAAACTCAGAGTAATAAAAGAAATTTTAAATCAAATCTTTTGTGTGAAAGGGATAGAGTGAGGGGCAAGCCGTAGAAACTATACAAATATAGGGGAGGAGCAGTGAAAATAAGTCAGAATTAAGACATACCAATTTTGTATGCCAGTTTGTTTTGTCACACAGAAGCTAAATTAAGTCTCATTGGGTTGTGAACACAACACTTCATCATTCTTGAAAACCACCTTAAAGTTTTCCATAGACAATACAAAACAAATTATCAACTGTTTAGTCATTTTTCTGGTACAACAGTTTCAATCACACATGGCCTTGACAATAAGTATGTAGTGAGAAGACAAAATAAGGAACGGAAAACTTGTGGGTGAGAAGGTAAATTACTTGTGACTTTGACATTTAATAGAAAGTAACATGTTAGGGGTTAAGTCTCTATCACCCAAAGTCCTGTGCAAAGTATTAGGCTAACCTACAAGACTTGTATGTTTCACAAGGATTTGAATTATGCGTCATGGAAGTATTATTCTATCATTTTGTGAAAATTCAAATTGCTAAATTTTCTTACAGTTGAATACTCAGGCTTGTAGAAATACAACTTCAGAGCATTGCATGGCGACTTAGCAGTGACTAGTGATAACTCAGGGCTAAATCTTTGTGCAGTGCAATTAAAATTAATCCCATCTAGCAGCTGCTGTTAATGAGATTCAAAAATCTGAAAATAAGAAATTTGTGAATCTTTTCCTGAGTGGTGTGGCTTTGAGTTTCAAATATAAATTATGCAATTGTATTGCCATGTTTTTGTTACAATGGTACATTATGCATCTGGAAGGGAGACAATTTCACCTCATTCTGTTCAATTTCCATCTCCATGTCACATGCCTAGAGTGAGCAGAAACCAAGTTAAAGGTGATGTGCACAGTTCTGTTTTAATTTATAGCATCATGTTGATATATAAAGGAAGTCAAAAGGATTTTCTGAACCCAAAGGGTTTTTTCTGTTTGTGTTGAGAAATATCAGATAGGTCCATTCCTGTGTTCTCTAGCAAAATGAGGGGACTGAGATCATAATCATATTGGGAGTTTTCAGATCCAAAAGTTGAAGTAGTATCAAGTCTTCAATCTATGTTCTTGCTTTCAGCAGCTGTTTAAGTTAACTCTTGAAGTAAAAATCTCTATTTAATTTGGTTTCATTTACATGATGTCTGTGATTTTTACCATCCGAGGAGTTACACAGTAGTTTGAGGTTTTTAGGGGTGGGCCAGACCTGAGTTTCTCATTTACAGACAAAAATATTGAGTTAACTGGTGCAGAACTGAGGATAGCTTCCATACATTGTGGGTGGGATTTTCAACATTGAGCATTTTTTGAGTAACTCTTACTATTAGTATAAATTGGGTCAGAGTCAAACAAATGGTAAGTGCTTTGGAAAACACTACTCTATATTTTAACTGCTGTGATATGTAATACAATTTGTAATAGAGTTTTTGTAGTTTGACTGCCTAAGTACCAAATAATTTCAGGATCCTTAGCTGTGAAGACAGCTGAAATGATTTGCTTTTGTTTGGTTTGGTTTTGACTTATTTACTTGTGTTTGTAGGAGTTTTTTTGAATTGCTGCTGTTCTTTGGAAAAGATGAATTCTATGAAGATCCTTTAAAAGATATTCTAGGTTCAATCCAGGTAATACCAGTTGTTGCTTGCTTCTATGTCTGTTTTTGTAAAACACAATTTTTGGTTTTTGAAGATCATCCTGTTTGTAGAAAGTCATGCTTTCATGAGTGTTTGGAGGATACAAGCATTGGTAGAACACTTCAGTAGCGTGAAGAAAGATAGTGAGCCATTTTATTTACACTTCCCGTCTTTGTAATTTTATCAGAGGAAAAATCTTTTAGTACACTTGCCATTGCTACTACTGTTGATATCAAAAGCCTAAATACACTGGAGCACAATCCTTGTTTTGTAATGATGAACAGATTATTAATAAGGTTCTATTTTGTGAATTTGCTTTAAGAGACAGAAAAAAAATTCAAATAAAGATCCCATCACCAAATTAATTTCTGACAGCTTTCCTTTAAGTATCTGACCAGAGTTTAGTGTCATTCAAGTAATCAAGTGTTCCAGGTTATGATTTAAATCTACAGTTTCCTCCTCCACAATTTTAGACAGTGGACTGAAAAAGCAAAACTGTTATCTTATTTTATTGTTTAGGACTAGGCTTTGTTCACACTTACTTGCCTTATGTGTTGGGCATTAGAGGATGCTAACATCTAGTAACTGCTTTATAATTGTACAGTAATGTTCTCATTAACCATCTGACATGAGTTACCTAGGCACATGCTGCAGAATTGGGTGGGGGAAGGGAGCTGATTTAGACACACAGAATGAAGCATGTCATGGTTTTGCTTAAGTTTTGTGGGACTGTTTTTTGTTAATATTTAGGGTACCCAAAGGAATGGTTGCTACATCAGATTCAAGTTGAGACAGATCCTTGCCATAAAGAATTTATAACATAGACAGGGGATGTAAGAGGAAACTGATAAAAAGGCCCATATTTTTTCTTTACCCTTAAATTCTTTGTTTTTATTTTAGCTTTTTTGGTTTGTCCTTTTTTATTTTTTATTTACTTAAACCATTTGCCTCTCATTTGTCATTTTGCATTTTGACACACATTAGTTTTGTTTTCTTTTAAATCAATAGTGCATTAATGGTCAAAGTGGTCTTTTTAATGAGGAAACTTGTAAGATTTGCTTTTCAACCGAACACCTACATACAAATTGTCTTGATGAAAATAAATCCGTTTCAGTTCCTTGACAGTCAAACACAACTCACTCAGACATAATAGACAAACTTAGGAATGAATTGAAGAACATAGTAGCTAAAATAACCTACAGCAGAAATGAATGTTAAAGCAGTGAATTGTAAATGCCTGGAAGCTGTTCTCTAGCTTGCATGAAATATGGATTGTCCCAAAGACACTTCAGTGTGCAATAAAATCTAATGATAGATAAATTGTCTTGAATAGAATGATCTGAAAAGAATTTCAGATACCATCTTACTTTCCATTTAGTATCTTGTTTCTTTTTGCGGATGACTGATACCAGGTGTTGTGTTAAGCTATTAATTGATGCTGGTGGCAAAGGCTACTTTATACCAGTAAATTACAAAGAAAGAATAACTTGGGCAGCATGAAAATTGTGGCTGCTGCTATCAGATTACTACAAGTAAACATTTGGCTTGATATAAGACTTACAGGGTTTAAAAAACATATCTGCTTTAGGACATTCCATAATCACCACATAATTCCAGGGTAACTTCTTTTTTGTACTGCATTTATTCACTTCTGCCATTAAAATTAACTTAGCAGAGTATAGACTGCATGACTGGACCAAACCTCACCTGTTGTAAATCAGTGCTGATTTATGCAAGCTGAAGAGCTGCCCTAGTATTTTTTCTACTTAAATATCTCTTAATTGGAGACTAGAAGACAGCTCCCCAAAAGTTTGGGAAATGGCACAAACTTGTCAGGCTTAGTTGACGGCATTGTTAGGATGTTTACCAAGGTTTGCGTATAACCTTTAGATTATAGAAAAGCTAGATGGGTACCTTTTTAAAGGCTTAATATATAGCTTCAGTCAACATGTATGTGATTTCATAGTTTTAACTCAAAATAAATATTTCTTGAAACTTGTTTACAACATTTTATAATATGTATTTAACTTGTACGATAACTTTTAAACCCTTCTTATGAAGTTAGACTTTTTAGCCATTAAATGACTAAAACAGGTCTGTCAGACCTCTTGACAGTTTTAAATCTAATCCACTTTTTTACTCCTAGGAATGCCAGAACCTCCTAAGCCGATACGGAAATGTCAACCTGGAATTAGTGACTCGAATTATCAGAGATGGAGGGCCATGGGAAGATCCAGTATTACAGGCAGTTCTTAAAGAAAAGCCTGTATCTCAGGAGTTAGGTATTTGATTTAACACACATACATTTTTAAAAGACTTTAAAACATGCATGTTTAAGTATTATTTTACAAATACTTTTGCATATTGGGGCAATACTGACAGAGAAAGTGTGGTGTCAATAGTACTTAAGTTGTATTTTTGATATAATTTACTATACGTTATACTTGGTGTCCTATATAATAGATACTAATTTGAAAAACTTGTTCACTGTTCGCTCACCCTGTAGGGCATAATGAGCTAGTTACCCTGAGGCTGTTTTTTTTTTTTTTTTTTTTTTAAATTGAAGTAATTACATATAATACTGTTAGAGCCAGGTATTTACCTGTCAACTCACTAGTTTGGGAGGAGGGGCAAAAGCTCTTCATTAAATTTCTATCAAGACAAGACATCAAGGTAGTTGAAGTATTCATAGCTTTATACAAGAAAATAAAACTGATTTTGAGGTTTGAGGTGATTGGTGAAAGGTTTTCACCACCAGCCTTTATGAACTACATTAAATTATATTACAAAAATGTCTTTACTAACCTAGGGAATGTGGTCTGCTAGCAGTGGTCTATGGCACCTTTTTACCTCTTGCTTACTAGTTCAAAAGTGGCTCAATTTGATATTGACTAAAGGATGCCACTATCTTTCACTAGTTTTCCAATTTTTACATGTCAACAGAGTATCTTTCTTGAGACAGACTGGTTCAGTCAGTAGACAAGTGTGTACGTTATAATTGTCACCTTTTATGGTAGCATTAATTCAGAAGGTAAAGACTGAAAGGCCATGGAAACTGAGTTGCCCCCCATAAGCATAGATGGTTGTTCCAGAACAAAGTGGAGGGAATTTAGTAAGATAATGCAGGGAAGCTTTGAGTGCTATACCTCATCTGTGGACAAAAGGACTTGGGTCTTCAGAGGTGTCAATAGTGTACCTTTCATTATAAGTAAATTTGTATGAAAGCAGAATAATGGGTGGGGTGGAAATGTCATTGGAGAGTTTTGTATCACACTGCAAGTTCCACTAGAATTTCTGTTTGTAATGATCTGGTGGTAAAGGAAGTAATAGAAGCAATGGAAGTGATAGAAGTCCAAAAGGATCTGGGCTTTTTATAATATCAACAGGATATTCTGAGAGAGATGGAGAACGCTCAGGTACATAGCACATTCCTCTTCAGTTTTGGATGTTTCAGGTGGCTTGATCCAAATTCTTGGCCTTCAAAAAAATAAAATAAAAATAATCGGTCCTTTTCCTAAGAGCTATTTATTTTCTGATTTGCCTGGTTAGTCATTATGCAGAAGCTTCCCCCAGCATGCTTTCCTGCTACCTGGTTCTTTGTCTCTCCCAGAATAAAATTAGCTGTAGCCTTTAGAAGATCATTTTACCTAAGATGACTGCAGGCTGGATCTCCCTTCCTTGCCATTGCTAAGTATTTTAGCTCCTATATTTTCTACTGGCTTTCTCTCACACATCTATCTCTGAGATGGTAGCACATCCTTATGCTGTTTTCTATTTCCTTTTAGGCAAATAACTCCTTGTTTTAAAAAAGAAAAAATATTTTATTGCTACTTAAATTAGGCTGCCTCTAAAGCCCAAATCTTCTGGAAAGAGCTTTCAGTGAGCATAGGAGGATTTTTGAATCCTTAGTGTGAGCAATTCAGTACTGCAAAAATAATACATTTAGGCTACATTTATCTTTCTAAAACATTACCAAACTGCTTTCACAGTGGGCACTTTTGGTCAGGGTGGTTTGTTTTAAATCATGAGTTAAATCAGCAAGCAGGAGATCTTGATTTAAATAATCGATTTTAATCATGTTTTGTGTTTGTACGTATTTTCCTAAAGAGAGGTTGATTTTTCATTATTTGGTAATTATTAAAACATGTTTGCAACTAAATATAGCCTTTACACTAAATGTGGTGCTTTTTTGCCAACCAGGAGGACACTTTATCTATACACCTTTAGTTAAGCAATTTAAATAGCTTACCTTACTTTTATTCAAATTCTTAATTTTTGCATTTTTCTTGTTACAAAATGGCGAACCATGCATTTATTTACTAGATTAACTTTTTTCTTGTGATTTATATTAAGTGCCTGTTGGAATTCAAATTCAATTAAAAATGCACAAAAACAGCACTGTAATACTTTTATTAAATAAAGATTCATAAAAAGTTTCAAAGTTGATCAAACATGATTTGCATTTAAAACTGACTTATTAATCAAAGGCAGTATTATCTCTAGTTAATGAACTGATTGTTTCTGGTCATCATATCCTTCAAGATTTTAGAACCCATAGATCTCACCAACACCTAGTTTTTATTCATAGATTGGAAGAGGAAAACAAGCTTTCCTGCATTTTCTTCAACTCCCAGTGGGTTTCTTAATTTTGAATGAACTAGTCATCAAACTGAACTAGTTGAATAAACTGAAATGAAGAACATACTCTCTTCACGCTTGCAGAAGAGGTTCTTCTTCGAGTGCTTGCTCATGTTGATTCCATGGTAGGTGTGCAGTTGCTGGAGATTTTTCCCTTAATGGTCTCCGTAGGTCCGGCCCTAGCGCCCCTGGGAGCCCCGCGCTTATGCGCTGGTATAAGGGGTGCCACTGGCCTCGTGCCCTCTCAGTTCTTTCTTACCATCCATGACAGTTGCTGGAACGGCTTTTTGCTCTCATATGGTTTTCTTACCCTGGTGGTATGGACTTGTTTGTTATATATAGTTCTCTCTAGTTAGCTTAGTTAAAACAGTAAACGTTAAAGTATAGATAGTTGTCCCAGTCTTGAGGGACTTTGTTCCAGGGACTGGGCATGTCCCGGTCTGCACATTTCAAGCCATGCTCTACCTGCGGCAAAGCCATGCCTATGAGCAACATGCATTCAGCTTGTCTGAAGTCCCTCAGGGAAGCTCACATCAAAGACAAGTGCAAGATCTTCAGGGGCTTCAGGCGTCCAAATCTTTCCGTACCTCGACAATTGGCTGATCAAGGGCCGTTCACAAACTTAAGTCCAGTGCAACGCTGACTTCGTGTAGGCTACCTGTCAAGAGTTGGGCCTATTAATAAACGAGAAACAGTCAACGCTAGCCCCTGTTCAGAGAATAGAATATATAGGGCCAATGCTCGACTTCACTCCAACAAGAGCCTACTGGAGGCCCGGTTCCAATCTATGTCGAACCTAGTCCCCTCGTCAGGGCCCACCCACTCATGGTCACTGGGATGTGGCTCAGGTTGCTGGGTCACATAGCAGTGTGTACGTACTTGGTGCAGTATGCGTGGCTGTATCTCAGACCCCTACAGATGTGGCTGGCCTCAGTGTATTTTCCAGGCAGGCACCATTTGGACATGATTCTCCCAGTTCCGTTGGCTGTCTTAGTGTCTTTGACTTTGTGGGTGGACCCATGGTCGGTGACGAACAGGGTGCCCTTTGCTGCCCCATATCCTTCAGTGACCTTAGTTTTGGATGCTTCAGACCTGGGATGGGGAGCCCACCTCAGCAGTCTCAGAACCCAGGGCCTCTGTTCCCAGGAAGAACTTTCCTTACATATAAACATCATAGAATATCAGTGTTGGAAGGTCATCTAGTCCAACCACCTGCTCAAAGCAGGACCAATCCCTAGACAGATTTTTGCCCCAGATCCCTAAATGGCCCCCTCAAGGATTAAACTCACAACCCTGAGTTTAGCAGGCCAATGCTCAAACCACTGAGCTATCCCTCCCCATCAGGGAACTGAGTCATATACTTAGCCTACCAGGTGTTCCTTCCCCATCTGTCAGGCAGAGTAGTGCAGGTCTTAATGAACAACCCGGCCTCCATGTTTTACACCAAAAAACAAGGGGTAGCTCACTCTTCAGCCCTGTGTTAGAAGGCCCTCTGGTTGTAGGACTTTTGTGAGGATCACGCAGTCCACTTCAAGGTGGTGCATCTCCCGGGAGATCAGAATGTGCTAGCGGATCCCCTCAGCAGGTCCTTCTCCTCTCGCCACGAGTGGTTCCTTCATACACAGGTGGTCAGCACCATCTGCCACAAGTGGGGGACTCCCCAGTTGGACCTGTTCACCACCAGACAGAACAGAAAATACCATCAGTTCTGCTTGGCACATGGGCTCAGCAAGGGCTCCTTCTCGGATACCTTCCTGCTCTCCTGGGCAGTGGGGGGACTACTGTGTACGTTTTTCCACCGATACTCCTGGTTCACAAGGTTCTCTTAAAGATCAAGATGGACAAGGTAAAGGTTACCCTGATAGCCCTGGTATTGCCTCATCAGCGTTGATTCGGGATGCTTCTGGACCTCTCGGTAGCAGCTTCACTGGGGCTCCCACCACCCCCGGACTTGACCTTGCAGAACCAAGGCCGATTGCTCCACCTGAACCTCTCCTCCCTACACCTGATGACGTGGCTGCTGTGTGGCTGAACGCAGAAGAGCAAGTCTGCTTGGAGCAGGTCCAGCAGATCTTGCTAAGCAGCAGGAAACTCTTCCCAGGCAACCTACTTGGCAAAATGGAAGCATTTCACTTGTTGGGCCTCATAATGGAATCTCTCTCCATCTTGATCATCCCTGCAGTCCATCTTGGGCTATCTGCTTCACCTGAAGCATCAAGGGCTAGTTCTGTCATTGATCAAGGTTCATTTGGCAGCCATCTCGGCCTTCCATTCTCTGGTCTACAGTAGATCAGTCTTCTCCCACAAGATGACGATCTGGTTCCTGAAAGGTTTAGAGAGGCTCTACCTGCAGGTTTGCAAGATTCCCCCATGGGACTTAAACCTGGTGCTGTCAAGGCTCCCGGGAGTCCGCCTTTGAGCTGTTGGCATCTTGTTCTCTACTGTTCCTCTCATGGAAGGTTGCCTTCCTTGTGGTGGTTTCCTTGGCCAGCAGCATCTTCAAGATCAGAGCCTTGACTTCAGAACCCCCTTATACGGTGTCCTTCAAAGAGAAAGTTCAGCTACATCCCCAACCGGCCTACCTACTAAAGGTGGTGTCGCAGTTTCACAGCAGCCAGGACATTTTTCTGCATGTCTTCTTTCCGAAGCCTCGCAGAACAGAAAAGGAATGCCGGCTGCATACCATAGCATTTGACGGGCCCTGGCCTTCTACATTGAAAGGACTAACCCTTCCACAAGTCAACATAGCTTTGTAGCAGTGACAGACAGGATGAAAAGTCTGCCAGTGTCATCCCAGAGAATCTCATCCTGTATAACCACCTGCCTAGGAACAGGCGAAGGTTCCACCTCCGGCCATAATGACGGCTCATTCTGCGAGAGCTCAGGCTTCGTCAGCGGTATTCCTCATGCAAGAACCAATCCAGGACATTTGCAGGGCCGCAACATGGTTGTCAGTTCATACTTTGATGTCCCACTATGCCATCACCCAGCAGGCCCAAGACTATGCCAGTTTCGAAAGGGCAGTGTTACAATTAGCACGTCCACGAACTCTGAGTCCACCTCCAAGGGTACTGCTTGTGAGTCACCTAACATGGAATGGGCATGAACAAGCACTCAAAGAAAAACTGTTACTAAACTTTCGTAACTATTCTTGGAGATGTGTTGCTCATGTCTATTCCATGACCCACCCTCTACCCGTCTGTCGGAGTTACCGGCAAGAAAGAACTGAGAGGGCATGGGGCCGGCAGTGCCCCTTATACCTGGTTTGATTTTCTTCAAAACTTGGCAACAAAGTTTGTGAGTTAATGGGATTAAATTACTTCTTTTTGAATTACAGAGGGACTAGGCAGGGATGTCCATTGTCTCCTTTACTTTTTGCACTAGCTGTGGAGCCTTTTGTACAGAGAATACAATGGATCCATCACAGGAATCAAAGTTGCAGGAACACATCAGAAAATAGCAGTATATGCAAGTGATGTAATATTTTTATCTAAAGCAAATATTTTCCTAAAATTAGCTTATAAAGAAATTTGGGACTTGGGGAAAGTATCTGGATTTCAAGAAAATAATGCCAGATCTGAAGTGACAGCTATAAATTTGCCAGACTCTGAAAAGTTCCTTCTCCAGAAAACGTTTGGTTACATATGGGCAACGTATTCTATAAGAGACCTGGGAATTCAAGTCTTAAAACAACCTCGAAGAGCTGTATGATTTAAATGTCAAACACTACTCCAGCACTCCAGATTTGTTCATTTGCTGAAGAAGTATGCAATTCCTTGGTTGTGAAGCATAGCAACAGTGAGAATGAATATTCTGCCAAGGATATCTTTATTTCAAAATCTTTCTGTAATTATCCTAGACAAAGCCCTAGCAGGAATGCAGAGGATGTTGTTAGAATTTATATGGAATCAGAAAAGACCAAGAAAGAGAGCCAATACTTTGTACAGTCCCATTAAATAGGGTGGACTGGCTGTTCAGAATATTCTATGGTACTATCAAGCCAGCCAGCTCAAAGCAGTAGTGAATTGGAGGTGCTCTAGCCCAGCAAAACACTGGGTCTGTATTGAACAAGAAAATTGTGGCAGTGTAAACATTGCTGGGCTATTATGGATTAATAAAGAATCAAATCTGCCAGAAATGTACACACATCTCTTAGCAAAGGCTACTCTATGGGTTTGGGATAGAACTAGAGATAAGATCAGTTCTTTTTCCTCATCAATGACACCAATTGCAAATAATCCAGATCTTAACTCAAATCGCAAACCAGAGAGCTTCAAAGATTGGGTGAGCCTTGGAATAAACACGGTTGGTAAACTATTCAGTAAAGAAACTTTTCTATCTTATTTAGAGATTAAAGATACCTTTAACTGGCCTGCTCTTCCCTGATACCAGTACTTTCAAGTCAGACACAGTTTATCAGCTTTCCAGAAAAACTGTTTAAAGCTAACTTTAATAGAAGCAAAGGCATCTAGTCAATTAGGGAACAAAAAATTGTAACTAATTTATTTCAATCTGTGCAGACAGATTTCCTAACAGAAAAGTGTCCCTATATGACATGCTTTGAAAATGTGGATAGACCAATCACGCCAAAGGAATGGGGTTTGATCTGGAAAAGAGGACCAGCAACCTCAGTCTGCAGCACAATAAAAGAAAATGTATTTAAAATACTGTTTTAGTGCTACTTCACACCAGCCAGGTTAAAAAATATAAATAGGCTGAACGAACTGGAATAAATGTTGGAGAAATTGTGGCGAGAATGGAGATTTTATGCATATATGATGGACATGTCCAGTCACTTGAGAGTGTTGGGATACAGTTGGTAGCTAAATATCACAACTTCTTGGATATTTATTGCCAAATGATCCTTTGATAATGCTCCTGGGGCTTCCTAATGGAAATGGTCTCTCACAAGGACATGAAGAATTAATCTCTCATCTGCTAGTAGCTGCTCAACTGTGGGTAGCCTTTCATGGGAAAAAGAAAAATAGCTCAACCATTGCAGAATGGTTCAAAAAATAGGAGGTTGTGGTTATGGAAAAATTCACACCAATTCTGTACCCAGTAAAATAAGCAGAAGACAGATACTTATATACTTGGTTATCTTTTCGTCAGTACTCAGATTGCATTCACCTGCGGAAAAAAATCCAGCACACCAATCCAGTTTTTTTGGATCTTAACATTTGATAGACATACCTGGTCTGTTAAATGTGTGTATAAAGAGTTCACTCAATTTAATAATATCACTAGAAATGTCATAGGTATTGTAATGATACTTACTCTGTACTATGGTAATACCCTGTTAAGTAGAAAGATCCGATGACTATATTCCTGTATGTCTCTTTAAACAAAAGTGAAGTCTTGTAATAATTTATTTCTGATATGTACTTGGCAAGGATTTGTAAACTGGTCAAAACTTCCTAAATACATAGTTTAAAAAAACAACTTAGCAGCAAACTTACTGCTTAATATTATTTTTTGTATTAATTTAATAGTGTTAGATTATAGTAAGTTTAAATCTTTCTATAGGCTGTCATAACTTTAAGTAGGTTTATTTTTAAAAAGCATCTGTATTTAAATAAAAAAATCAATTTAAATTTTAAAAAATCCCTGTTCTTTAAAATAATGGATTTTTATCCATCTTGCCTGTCTGTCGTCCATCTAGTTATGGATTTAGGATTTATCATTAAGTATTACATCTATGAAAATCAGTTGGACAGTGTGTACTATATGAATAAATCCTACTACGCTGTGTTAGGACCCCCAATTAGTAGACAGAGGAATAGGCTAGGATAAGCAATGGTTATCATTTCAGCAATATTTCCGGATGGCCATGCAGGAGGGCAATCTTTAGAAAAAGATCTGGGCTTTACTATTGAAAAAGTGCTTTCCTGGAGACAGATACACGGACCTTTTAGGCAGACCATTGAGTCTCCAAAGCAGCCTGCCATGAATTGCAGGAGAAGTTAAAATTAGAAGGGGTAGAGACTCTCTGACATAAAAGCTTTCTGCTACCAACCTTTAACCTTTATAATCAGAACATCCAGTAAATTCAAGCAAGATTCTGTATAGTCCTTGTCTGGACAAGAATAGATGCTTTATTTTATTTTTCTCCTACCTTTTTTAAATTAACACTTGTTCAAATGCTGTGCCTGTAATTAGGATTTGTCTGTTGCTTTGGGGCTTAGATCAGCAGCATGTATATTCTTGCCTGGGAAGATAGGGCCCTCTACGCTAGAGAGGGGAGGAAAGGAAAACGGGTGGGGTTAATCAGCCCAAAAGCACCTAAAAGTCTGAGAAGTGACTTGTGAATAGCTGTGGTCAGTACCCATGTAGGTGAGAGAGTCAGTAGTCAGGGGTTTCTGCTGTGAAATTGAACTCTCTCACCTTTGGATGCTGGGGCATGGTGGCCCATGGCTATATCATCTGAAAACTCTATAAATAAGCTAAAATAGTACTGTAGACTTTCCATTCATTACTCAGTGAAAATGGATAATGTACCAAATCATTATGCTCACAGTCTTTTGACATGAGTAGAGGTAGGAGTTAAATATCAAATCTCATAGCTTGTCAGGGACTTTTTTGACATGTAAAATAGGTGGTTGAGGATTGGGTTACCTTTAATATAGATATAGCATTACACAAGTAGTCCCATCATGTGTTTTTAATTTAATTGGAAATATCAGTGATTTTGGTTCTAGTGGTAGTCTGCAATAACTACTGTAGTTCATGCTTGAATTCTGCCTTCCATTTAAATCCTTCCCACTCCTTTTTCACTTGCTCATAACTTTCTCACACAGGTACCTTAGAATTTTTTTATTATTATTATTATTATTATTGGAAAGTTGAGGTAGAATTAGACTATTTGCATTACAGAAGATTGTCATCCAACTTTGTACGCTTAAGTAATTTACTTCACTATTATGATAAACCTATTATTTCTGTGTTTTGATAGCACCTAAAAATCCCTCTAAAAATCAGCCTCATTGTCCAAGACACTTAACAAACAGTCTCCGCCCCAGAGTACTTACAATGTACACAAAAGGCAGGATGCAACATGTGCTCCTCAAACTAGAAGCATCACACTGAGATTTTGTAGTCTGGAATGAGACTTAAACTGTTCAAGTTTAAAGAGAATATGTTAATGTAAACTTTGATCTAAAATCTGCTATTTTGCATATGTGTTTTATTTTTTCTATTTTTTATGAACACGTTTAAGTTTTTTCCATTTCAAGTTGAAGAAATTAAATGTAAAATCTAGCATGAGTTCAATCTTCAGATTGAAAATTTAGTACTCAGTCAAGGGGCCAGATTTTTAAAGGTAATTAGGTGCTTTTGAGTGACTACAAAGTGCCTTTTTGCATTTTTAGGCTCCTAAATATCTTTAGAAATATGTTCTAAGGTTTCTACTGCAACTTTAACTTGGTTGTGTTGCACATAAGTAGTATTCTAGTCCAGTTGTCCTTGTTGAAAGTAAACCGTAACATACTCTTTGTTAGTGCACCTTTAAGGCTGAGATTAACTTAATCCTAATTTATAAGGACACCTTGGGTTGATACAATGAAGTGATGAAATAAACTCTATATCTAATCATCATTTTTTTTTGTAAATGATATGTGAGGGAATTAGACGTAATTGTGGCTTGTGGAGATATTAATATGAGAACTATATATTGACTAAAGTCTGAGGTTATCCTATAATTTCAAATAGAAATGCATTTTGACAGTAGAGCTGGGGTGATCTAAATCAGGGGTTCTCAACCTTTTTCTTTCTGAGGCCCCAAAACATGCTATAAAAACTGCACGGCCCACCTGTGCCACAATAGCTGGTTTCCTGCATATAAAAGCCAGGGCCGGCATTGGGGATAGCAAGCAGGGCAATTGCTCGGGGCCCCGTGCCACAGGGGACACTGTGAAGCTAAGTTGCTCAGGCTTCTGCTTCAGCCCCTGATGGCAGGGCTCAGGGCCCCAGGCTTCAGCCCCATGCAGTGGGACCTCAGCTTTCTGCCCTGGGCACCAGCAAGTCTAATACTCGTCCTGCTGAACCCTGGCGGACCCTCTGAAACCTGCTCGTGGCCCCCCAGGAGTCCCCAGATGCCTGGTTGAGAACCACTGATCTAAGTTAGCTTTGGAATTGCTATATGACTCATTAAATCTGGTGTCCACAGCCTAACATTGTAGATAGTCATTTAATACAGCACTAATGCTCTGGCTTTTACTTTATTTTTATGGAATGTATTTGCAGGGATAACAGCTTGAACAGTTCTGGAAGTTTCTAGCTTTTATTTAATTCAGTTCTCTGTAACAGTTCAGAATTTCAGCTTCAAAATGTTTCCACGCCCTGCCGTATTTACTGAAAAGAGCCCAGTGTAAATCAGAATCTTAAAAATATTTGTCAGAAGCTAAAGTTTTCCATCTATCTAAGCAGGTAAAATACAATTGTATTAAAAACTAAAACATGCAGTATTTGAACTGAAGCTAAATTATATTTGATTATCTTCTCCCATTCCCACATTCCCCATTTTTGTGGATATCAAGAACATCCAAGATTGTTAGACATTTTAAAGAGTGTTTTGGAAGGGAGATATATCCTCATGCTTCAGGACATGAGCCACACTCTAACTAATGGGGGTGAGGGAGAAAGTCTGAGTGCACGTTATCCCATAATTGCCTACTGCAAGGTTTACTACACATTCCTCTGAAGCAGCTGGTACTGGTCACTGTTGGAGACAGGATTCTAAATGAGTAAGACCACTAGTATTGTCAGCATAGTAATTCCTCTCACTCCAAACTGAAAGCTAGATCCCTGAATATGGTATTTAAATATATGGTTGGCTTCATTTGCAGATAGTTGATTATACAACTTGTAGATAAGGTCCTGTAAAAAATGTGTGTAATTTAAATATTTTTATGGGGACTTGAGATTCTAATTATGTCTAAATTTTTCTTTTCCATACAGTTAACAAATACTTAAGCTCTGAAAATCCACTATTCTTTGAACTACGTGCCAGATACCTTATTGCCTGCGAACGCATCCCAGAGGCAATGGCTTTTATCAAATCTTGCATAAATCATCCAGAAATCAGTAAAGATTTGTATTTCCATCAAGCTTTTTTCACCTGTCTTTATATGTCTCCAGTAGAAGATCAGCTATTCCAGGAGGTACTGTGTCAGTGTACATTTTTATGCCTCTTGCAATATATTATACTCTTCTCCTGTATAGTCATCAAGAGAAACATATGAAACTTTTTATTCGTACTACAGCCAAATGTCAGCACAGCAGGTGACCTGATTGGTATCCATTTGAATTTATTTTCTGAGGGCTGAAGTCTGAACATACAACACCTAGTGATTTCATTGGTCATTTACATTTGCCTGAAGACACAATTTTCCCCAGATATTCTCTAAATAACAGATTCAGAGACATTTTGTAACAAAGTCGAATAGTTGTTTTAAAACAACGGGGCTATAGCAGAAGAGGTTAATTTTAGATTCCTTTCAGTTTAATTCTGCCTTGTCAAATTTCTTAAATGTCTAAAAAAGTGTTTTCTTTTCGTTTGTGCTGATATGTGAAATGGCACTACATAGTTTCTCCTTTTAGTATTGATCGTACATGTTACAAATGAGTGCATTTTGTGTCTAATTTGTCAAAATCAAGATAAAACTTTCAGGTGGGCTTCCAGGATATGTGCAACACAATGCCTAGAAAGAATAGGTTTTATATATACTGACCCCTAAATCCCATTGAAAACTTTACCCTAAATATCTGATAAAATCTAACAGGTAAACTTGTCTTAGGTTTCAGAGGGTAGCCGTGTTAGTCTGTATCAGCAAAAACAACGAGGAGTCCTTGTGGCACCTTAGAGACTAACAAATTTATTTGGGCATAAGACAATTTGTCTTAGATGATTATCTGCAGAAAAACACAAAACCTTTGCCAAAGAATCCCTGTCAGTAGCAATTCCCGGAAATATCAATGACTACTTTAGCATAGCAAGGTGTGATCAACTTTTTTCCCCCGCATTAGCAAACTTATCTAAACTGATTTTATTTTAATTGCATAGCACTTATTGAGGACTGATTGCAAGAGTGGAATTGAGATCATCTGCAACACTGAAAAAGAAGGGAAGACTACCTTAGCCTTACAGCTGTGTGAATCGTTCCTGGTCCCACAGCTCCAAAATGGGGACATGTATTGTATCTGGTAAATACTTTATTTCTGGTGAAGGAGCTTAGAAGATAAATGCTTATTGCCAAGATAGAAGTGGTGTGTGTTAACTTTAAGATGCAGCTAAACTTTAAAACTGCAGTTGTAACTGTTCTGACTTTTCCAGTATGCATGTTATGCATATCTAGCCTGTCTATGTAGTTGTACATGGAAGGCAGCCGTTCTGTACCCCTAATCGTTTTCATTGTAGTGGGTGCATGCTACATTCATTATACTTGATGATAGCTTCAAAGTAGCAGCAGAAGGGTGAGTGTCTAAACTAGAGACTTGCACTGCTGTCAATATCAGTAAATATAACCTACTTACAAATTTTCTGGCACCACAAGTATTTTGCTATCCAGCTTTTTAAATAGTCACACCAACATTATTGTAATTTACCTACAGCATCCCATGGATGTATGCTTTAATATCTAACAGAGGATCTGTAATCTTCTCTGAAAATCTGCTGTGTTTGAGAATCCTTTTTTGTTAATTCCAATTTAATTTATTCCCTTAGGCTATTGTGTTACAAATCCAAAGAACCTGCAGAATCACAAAGTTAAATGTATCCATTTAGATAAGATTCACATAATTAAAATAAATCTCCATGCATTCAGAGAAAAGATAGGGCTTGAGATTTTTTTGAAAACGTATTCTCTAGAATACATCAGAACAAGTATTGCTCCGTCCTCTGAGGTCTGAAAGGTGTCTACCAGAGAATAATCTGTTTTACTTTTGAAATTTCTTCTTAAACCAGGTAAAATTTGACAGACTTTTATTAAAAAGTACACTTAGTTTATCTGTGTTTAACATGTTGTTGAAGCAAGAAGATTCAGTTAGTTTTGCTGAATCCTACTGATCTGCTTTGTGAGGGATCAAGAGAAGGTTTAAAATCAGATTGAAAAATGGAAAATAAGTCTTCCAGGATCCTCAGATCCCAGTATTTGCCTGGTTTATCAAGGGAGATGAGAAAGACAAGAGAAGGTTTTGCCTTTTAAAGAGTTCACAAAGATTGTCTAATCTTTATTTTTTCTGGCTAAAGTTTGTGTTATATCTCATATGTAAAAGAGTTACTTCTTATGATGAAGCAAAAAAGTTGAATGAATTCTGAACCTGAAATTATTTTTTGGCATTCATATAAAGATACAAATGCAGATTTTTACCAACAATTCATGATTACAAATGAATAATTTTTGTCTACACTTTGGGTTTCAGACCTGTTTTTAACCATATGTTTCCTTTTCCTTAAGTTTTTTAAATGTTTTATACAATTGATCTTTGGGTTAGACACTGTACATAGTCCGTTGTAAAAACTATAACCAAAGATCTCCTCATCCTCACGTTCACTTCTGCATTCAGGGTCAGAGTTGTGAAATTCCAGTAAAGGTGCTTCATGCTTTATCACTTGTCTTCAGAATTGCAACACTTTTACCATTTTCTGGTGCTTTGGCGTCCTTAAGCAGAAGCAGCAAAAGCTTCTGAATTTTCTAAAGGTTCTGGGGCAAATAATTGTGTCCACAGCTAGAATAATTACTGTGCTGTTTATAAAATGCTTAGCTGTCTCACCTGCACACACTGCAGAATAACTCTTCAGACCTCAAAAGGTTAAGTCATCACGGGCAACATTTGTGAAGACATCTGAGAATCACGGTGCCATTATTAGAGGGCTGGAGACCATAAAGTTCAAGCTAAAGTACCCCAAGTCTCAGCTTTTCTCTGAGGCCACTGGAATGCCTAAGCTTGTGTCATGTGTAGGAAGAAACCATCTTGCCCCCAGTCAGGATCCAGGGCACTATGGATCTAGCAGAGAGGATTTGCCAGGGCCAACAAGTATCTGCAAGGATAATAATACTGACGTTGGGCTGATGGCCACATATATTGTCAGTATCTGTGGCACACCTCCACCTGAAGCAAGCTTGGTCTATCCTGAGATCTCTTAATGTGAACCACTCACTCACATACCCTCTCAGAGAAAGATGGCCTCTGAGCCACTCAGTCTCTAGGCTGCCATCAGTTTAATCTACAGTTAAGAAGGAACAAAGTCTGCTGATCCAAATTGTAGTTAATGCAGATGCGTCCTGCCTGAAATAACACCCACATATAGGTGTTTTACACAAAGCTGCACTTGGTCTCTAAAGGAACAACTGCACATAAATGTTTTGGAGGAGCAGTCTTTGACACACTAGAGGACTAAGTACCTTCAGAGCCCAAGAACATAAGACCAGCCCTACTGGGTCAGACCAAAGGTCCATCTAGCACAGTATCCTGTCTTCCGACAGTGGCCAATGCCAGGTGCCCCAGAGGGAATGAATAGTACAGGTAATCATGAAGTGATCCATCCCCGTCGTCCATTCCCAGCTTCTGACAAAAAGAGGCTAGGGAAACCATCCCTGCCCATCCTGGCTAATAGCCATTGATGGACCTATTCTCCATAAATTTATCTAGTTCTGTTTTTAACCCTGTGATAGTTTGGTATTCACAACATCCTCTGGCAAGGAGTTCCCCAAGTTGATTGTGTGTTGTCTGGAAAAAAATACTTATTTTTGTTTGTTTTAAACCTGTTGTCTGTTAATTTCATTTGGTGGCCCCTAGTTCTTGTGTTATGAGAAGGAGTAAATAACACTTTCTTATTTACTTTCTCCACACTACTCATGATTTTATAGACCTCTATCATATATCCCCCCTTCCCCCGTTGTCTCTTTTCCAAGCTGAAAAGTCCCAGTCTTATTAATCTCCCTTTATAGGGCAGCCGTTCTATACCCCTGATAGTTTTTGTTGCCCTTTTCTGAACCTTTTCCAATTCTAATATATCTTTTTTGAGATAGGGCGACCATATCTGCATGCAGTATTCAAGATGTGGGCATACCATGGGATTTATACAGAGGCAATATGATATTTTCTGTCTTATTATCTATCCCTTTCTTAATTATTCCCAACATTTTATTCGCTTTTTTGACTGCTGTTGCACATTGAATGGATGTTTTCAGAGAACTATCCACAATGACTCCAAGATCTCTTTCTTGAGTGGTAACAGCTGATTTAGACCCCATCATTTTATATGCATAGTTGGGATTGTTTTCCAATGTGCATTACTTTGCATTTATCAACATTGAATTTAATCTGCCATTTTGTTGCTCAGTCACCCAGTTCGGAGAGATCCTTTTGTAGCTCTTTGCAGCCTGCCTGGCACTTAACTATCTTGAGTAGTTTCGTATCATCATTTGCCACCTCACTGTTTACCCCTTTTTCCAGATCATTTATGAATATGTTAAATAGGACTGGGCCCAGTACAGACCCCTGGGAAACACCACTATTTACCTCTCTCCATTCTGAAAACTGACCATTTATTCCTACCCTTTGTTTCCTATCTTTTAACCAGTTACCAATCCACAAAAGAACCTTCCCTCTTATCCCATGACTGCTTACTTTGCTTAAGAGCCTTTGATGAGGGACCTTGTCAAAGGCTTTCTGAAAATCTAAATACCCTATATCCACTGGATCCCCCTGGTCCACATGCTTGTTAAACCCCTTAAAGAATTCTAGTAGATTGGTGAGGCATGATTTCACTTTACAAAAAGCATGTTGACTATTCCCCAACAAATTATGTTCATCTATGTGTCTGACAATTTTGTTCTTTACTATAGATTCAACCAGTTTGCTCGGTACTGAAGTCAGGCTTACTGGCCTGTAATTGCTGGGGTCTCTTCTGGAGCCCTTTTTAAAAAATTAGCATCACATTAGCTATCCTCCGGTCATTTGGTACAGAAGCTGATTTAAATTATAGGCTACAGATGACAATTAGTAGTCCTGCAATTTCATATTTGAGTTCCTTCAGAACTCTTGGGTGAATACCATCTGGTCCTGGTGACTTATTACTGTTTAGTTTATCAGTTTGTTCCAAAACCTCCTCTAATGACACCTCAATCTGGGACAGTTCCTCAGATTTGTCACCTAAAAACAGTCTCAGGTTTGGGAATCTCCCTCACATCCTCAACTGCAAAGAATTCATTTAGTTTCTCTGCAATGGTCTTATCCTTGAGTGCTCCTTTATCATCTCGATTATCCAGTGGCCCCACTGGTTGTTAAGCAGGCTTCCTGCTTCTGATGTACTTAAAAATGTGTTTGCTATTACTTTTTGAGTCTTTGGCTAGCTGTTCTTCAGATTTTTTTTGGCCTTTCTAATTATATTTTTTTACGCTTCATTTGCCAGAGTTTATGCTCCTTTCTATTTTCCTCATGAGGATTTAACTTCCACTTCTTAAAGGATGTTTTTTTACCTCTCACTGCTTCTTTTACTTTGTTGTTTAGCCACAGTGGCACTTCTTTGGTTCTCTTGCTATGTTCTGTAATTTGAGGTATACATTTAAGTTGAGCCTCTATTATGGTGTCTTTAAAAAGTTTCCGTGTAGCTTGCAGGGATTTTACTTTCGGCACTGTACCTTTTAATTTCTGTTTAACTAACTTCCTCATTTTTGTATAGTCCCCTTTTCTGAAATTAAATGCTACAGTGTTGGGCTGCTGTGGTGGTTTTCCTGCCACAGGGATGTTAAATTTAATTATATTATGGTCACTATTACCAAGCGGTCCAGCTATATTCACCTCTTGGTCCTGATCCTGTGCTCCACTTAAGACTAAATCAAGAATTGCCTCTCCTCTTGTGGGTTCCAGGACTATCTGCTCCAAGAAGCAGTCGTTTAAGGTGTCCAAGAAACTTTATGCATCCCTTCCTGAGGTGATATGTACCCAGTCAATATGGGGATAGTTGAAATCCCCCATTATTATTGAGTTTTTTATTTTAATAGCCTCTCTAATCTCCCTGAGCATTTCACAGTCACTATCACCGTTCTGGTCAGGTGGTCTGTAATATATCCCTACTGCTATATTCTTATTGTTCCAGCATGGAATTACTATCCATAGAGATGGTATGGTACAGTTTGGTTCATTTAAGATTTTTACTTCATTTGATTCTATGCTTTCTTTCACATATAGTGCCACTTCCCCACCAGCACAACTTGTTCTGTCCTTCCAATATATTTTGTACCCTGGTATTACTGTGTCCCATTGATTATCCTCATTCCACCAAGTTTCTGCATTGTCTGTTATAGCAATATCCTTATTTAGAGGCACTCTAGTTCACCCATCTTATTATTTAGACTTCTAGCATTGGTATAAAAGCACTTTAAAAACGTGTCACTTTTTAGCTGCTGGCCATTACATGATGTAATTGAATGGGACTTTTTTTCATTTGACTGTTTCTCATCAGATCCTTCCTGTATTTTATCATCTTCCAACCTCTCCTCCTTATTAGGACATAGGGCATCTCCATTTATAGATCCTACCCTAAGGGATGTCTGAACCATCTGGTCCTCTGCACCTGTCGCTTTCCCCCAGCCCTTAGTTTAAAAACTGCTCTACAACCTTTTTAAGTATAGCAAGGTAATCATGATTCAAACCGACAACCAGGATGTTGACCTAAGCAAACTTAAACAGGATCACACCTTCCAGATATGTGATTTGGTAGTTTCCAGACATCTGTCATGGTCACTTGCTTGGCATGAAAGAAACACAGTTGTTGATCTTTTTATCTGATCTGCTGTTGACCTTTGGCTCAATGGTACTTAGTTCGATATCTTTTGTGTAGGGTACACCAGAGGGATCTTTTCATAACCATTCAGAATGGACATCTGGTGTTATTACCAATACCTATGTGCAGGGATGTTTCTTCCATTTACTTGAAATAGGTCACATTTGCCTTTCCTCTTAACATCGGTACCAAAGGTCTTAGATCTAGGTCAAGAGAGACAAAGCCTCAACTGCTGTTTGCGGTGGCAAATACTGTTTTCAGCATTTGTTAAGGATGGTGATAACTGATCACGTCGGGCTGAATGTCTGGCCACATTGGTCAGAGAACCAGGGAAGCTCTGCACCATATCCTGTATTCACACTTCTTGTCAGTCTGGCCCCCGAGAGGATAGACGCTTGGAGTAAAACTTTCAAAAGCATCCAAGTGGCTTAAGAACCTAAGTCCCATTTTCAAAAGTTACTGAGCCACTTAGTCTAGATCCTGTTCACTTTCAGTTAGACATAAGTTCCTATGTGCCTAAATGACTTGAAAATGGGACTTAGGGTCCTGAGTCATTTGGATGCTTTTTAAAATTTTACCCTTGGTGTTTATAAATGTCAGGAGTTTTCCTGCTAATGAGTAGTCTACTTGGTGGACATAGGAATTTAAGGGGAAAAGTTTCAAGATCCTGTGCTAAAAGGCCCATATGAATACTTTTATATGCCCTGCACAAGCTGCTCAGCTTTCTTCTCTTGTCTGTTTAGGTTCTGAGCTTCTTCCCTTAATGTTTGTGAAAAGTTGAAATAGCTATTTGATTATACAGAAGATAATCCGTTTCTCTCTGTGCTTTCACAAGCTTTACAAGTGTCTTGATGTATTTGTGAGATATTCATGATCCTGGCAAAGCTGAGCATGAGTGGTTCATACATCTTGTTTAATCCTTAAGGCAGGAGATTTTTTTTTCCCTGTGAAATTTCTTGGAACAATATTTTTGTGCATAAAAATGGCTACCATCAGTTCAGGCTTTTTTGGCTGGCTTCATGGTATAGGTAGTTCCTAATACAAAGAGGCTGAAATGATTGATGGTCTTTTTTTAGCTTCGTACACTTACACAATGATAGGATATGTGATTACGCTGAGGAAAGCCCATTTTTAATTTTGTCCACTATCTGTGAGCTCAGATTTTACTTGGAACTTAATTTTCCTGGGGAAAATGACTTAAGTACTAAATAAGTGAGATTCAGGATCTAGTATCCGAACCAATTTATATTGTATTTTTAAATGTACCGTGGAGCTGTTGAAACACCCCAAATTCTCAAGTGATGTAGGTGTTCTATCATATTCAGTCAATCCTAGCAATGTTTTCCTCCGTTTAGTGAGGCTGTTCTTCACAAGCTTGATGTCAAAAAGCTTGCTAGACTTGCATCTGGCACAGATTAAAAAGTCAGCCAAACCTTTTGGTTTTTTTATACTAATTCACTAAGTTCTATGGGATTCACTAGAAAAAAATCCAAGTGGCCTGATCGCATCTCATGGTTAGTTTGGCAGGGCTGCAACCTGGTCATGACAAGGCTCATTTCATACAAGTGTGAGATTCAGCCAATCTTGGCTCTTTTTTTTAACCCATGAGATTTGGAAGGTGTGTGTAATTCTTTAAATTATTAACTAAGGGTGGTTGCTTAGGTTTGTTCTAGAGGTGTTAAAGAACCTCTTTCTGGGGTATAGGTCCCTTTATTTTATTTTTAGACTTCTTTCTTTTGAAAGGTATCTTATGTTGAATCCATCTGTCATGGAGTCACACTAGTGACTCCATAGTTAAAGTTGGAAGAAATTGCCTTTATTTCCTGTTGCCCATGAGCTCTACCAGTGTTCAACTGTGAAATACGTATCCCAGTGAAAACTCTGCCTACTATCCTGTAAATTGCAAATGTACCTGCTCATTAGAGGTTCACTGGGCTGTCCACCTGTATGGTATAGACCAGAGACCAAAGACCTCATTTCCTTCTACACAAGATTCCACTCCCCCTGCACCCAACTATGGGATGGATAACATCAAAGACTTGAAGCTGCATATAAAGGCAGGAGACGTTTTTCTATATTCATCTTGAAGATGCAGGCCAGAAATTTCCCCTACCATACATCCTCAACAGCTGGCCTGATATTGCCATATACCTGTTATAGGCTAAAAGGGCTAGTACAAAAGATAAGCTGGACAAGGTAATATTTTATTGGACCAACTTCTCTTGGTGAGAGAGACAAGCTTTTGAATGCTTGTCTCTCTCGCAACAGAAGTTGGTCCAATAAAAGATATTATCTCACCCACTTTCTCTCTCTAATATCCGGTGCCCAACATGGCTACAACAACACTGCATAGTACAGAAGAAATCACCGGTCAGAAAAGGACAGTATAGTAGTGATATAGACATGCACATGGAAAACATCAATATCTTCTAAATGGTAACCCATAGGCTTCCCCTAATAATGGAATAAATTAGAGAGCATGTCCCTACCATCCTTTCATTTTGTCACCCTCAGACATTTGTGCTCCTGAAAGCTTCCCCACCTTACAGTGAATGTAATTGAATCCCAGAATATACTGGCATGGCCATCCTGACAGTCATCTTCCCTATAATCTTGGGAAAGCAGGGGTAAATGCTATAAGCTTTCTGTTTTTGTTGTCCAGTTCTCTGTGATACTAAACTGGATCCATTAATCTTCTGTTGCATATTTTAGTGGGTCCATGATAGGGTATACCATAGATGCTTTAAAAATGACATTTTCCATCATGTAACTTCATGCATATATTTGTGGTTATAATTAGCTTTGCCCTTAACTGTCAAATATGATTATAGTTACAGAATTACTAGCATGCAAACAATATGCATAGTCAAGCTGCTTATAGAAACACATCTTGCTTAGGGCCAGCTCTGTTTCAACCATAGCTTAACAAAACTGTTTTGTTTTATATTTATAGGGACCTGATATTTATGTGGAGTAAACTGCAGCTTAAATCTAACCCTTCAAAACAAGTATTTGTTGATCAGTGCTACCAGCTTTTAAGGATAGCTACAAATGTCAGAGTAATTTTCCCTTTCATGAAAGTCATTAAGGATGAAGTAAGTGATATTTTTTTTTTTTTTGCATTACCAATTTGACTTAGTCATTGCTACCTCATTTTCTTGTGTGCAGCAAAGGGGGAAAGAAGGGATAGCTAGACAATATTAATTTCAAATTAAGTCAAGACCCAAAAAACTAGCTAAAAGAACTTCTGGGTACTTCATATGACCCTGAGTTCCCTTGTCCATTGTTGTGGTTCTACAAATGCACTTTTTCCTATTATTTAAATTGTTTTTCTCTCATATTTCTATAGGGTTGGGAGGAGCCCACATAAATAAAAGAGGAAATTGACACAACAGAAATTGCATCATTTACAATAAATAAATGCACAAAGTAAACAAACTAGAAAAAGAAAAATAACTTGGTTTCTAATTTACTGCTGTTCTCGTAATCTTAAGCGTTGTAATGATAGTAACATGCTTTCATGCAGAAATCTGATAAACTGTGTTTGTTCCTTTTGGAGTTCCTTCAGCAACAGCTATAATGGGATACTACAACACAGTACGTGTCAATAGATCAATACAAGTAACTTGTCTGTAGCACACGGAGAGGAGTTAAATGTCCAGTGATCTAAATGATCAAAGCATCTGTAGACTTACAAAAGAAAATGGGAATGAAAAAATTGTAGACTTATATTTCTCATCTAGAAGATGGGTTTGGCTGATTGCTTTAGTATTTTTGTATAAGATCATTTTGCAGTATTTTTGTTGGGTTTTCTTCATTTCAGCTGAGATTCAGTTGTCATTTTGATTAAATAGTATCTTCCATATAATTGCTTTCCGCTTGGATTAAATGTACCACCATTTATTGTTAATGGCTTTCACTGGGCCTCTCATACCTGTCCTGTGTCCGTTGGCATCCTAATTCCAGAAGAGCACATCTGCTAAAGCTTTTTGAAATACTTCCCCAAGCAAGCTGTATATATTTACCATACAGGAGGAGAATAGAGATTTTGAATTGTCTCAAGGCAGGTATTATCAGTTAAATCAGTAGTTGCTAAACTATCATCCATCAACTACAAGTGGGCCTTACAGCACTAGCTGGTGGTCTGCAAACACCTGTCTGTTTACATGGTGCTGTTTTCATAGTTTATATGAAAAGGAGCTAAAAGTACTCTAAATGCTTTTCTAATACTCCTTTGCAATGTAAGCAATTGCTGTTGTTGACAGAAGGATGTTACTTGTTTGCCGGTGGGAGAGCTGATGACCCATGCAGTCTCAAATGAGAGAAAGTGTGATCTGTGAGACAGCCTCTACTAAGATAAGGCCCACCCTATGTACATTTGAGACCCCTTGAATTAAGAAACTGACATGATTAATTGTAGCCTTGTTATTGGCAATATATCTGCTGAAGAATTGAACTGTTTAATGTAATGTTGTATTATTTACCTTTGGCCAAACAAGGTTCTAAGCAGAAGACATGGTAAACTTAGTTGGTTCTCTGCCTTTTTATCTGTAGCCAAGGTATAGATCTATTTCTTTTAACATGAACCTTGAGTTTGTATGATAGTGGCAGTGTCCTGAGGGATTATTAATTCTTTGGCATGGAATCGAGCCTGGATCCTGGAAAAAAGGAAGTACTACAAACTCCACGCGAAAGAGCTAATAGAGTAGACCAATATGCTAAAACACATTGTACTTCAGACACTCATTTGATGACATTTGGTACCAGGTTCAGCTTGTACTTGTCCTATATGCTTTCCCATGTCTCTCAGAAGTTTGTAATAAAGTACAACATTGCACATCCTAATGTGCCAAATAGCTCAAATTCCATATCAAATATCTGACTAACTTTACCGCTGACAGCAGATTTTATAGTAGTAGGAACGTATTAGGTCTTCCTGGCATTCTGAGACTTAGGTGCATGAAGAGTGTAATCATTTTTTTCACTTGAACCAAAGTAAACCTATGTTGTTAACGTTACAGTATAGTTATACACAAGTGAAACAAGTCTGTTAATGTTCACCATGTCTTGACTCTAAGTAAATAGTCCAAAAAATATTCCTGGTGGTTATGTTAATCTGGTACTGCTCTGTTAGTAAGATTTAACTAAACACTCAAGTGCTATTTAGATTTTTAAATGCCCCAAGAAATATGTGAATATGTATGTACTGGTTAATACATAGATATTGAAGATGTATGCAACATATAGCTATAATAAAAACTTGTTCCCAAATTTTTCCTTTATCAAAATATTTTATATCTCAGATAGGAGGCATTTTCAGAAACACATCTTAATTATAAATTTCAGTTAAGGGCCTAGCTTAAATTTCAAGTGATTAGTATTTTTAAGGGTGATAGCTCACCATTTCTGAAATGTCAGGCCATTATGATGTGTCAGTTTGGGCACCCAAAATCACTTATCACCTTTGAAAAGTTACACCCACGTTTGTAGCTTTCATTTTTTATGCAGTACAAGTTAAATGAGTCAAAATGGGGACAGATTTAGAGAGCCCAAGCTTCAGCAAACCTTGACCAAAACACTGCATTATATTCTTCTTTCCCTAGAGTCTGTGAAAGCATATTTAGAATACAGGCGAGTCTCATCTTACGCAGGGGTTCCGTTCCGCGGTTAGCGCGTAAAGCGAAAACCGCGTATAGTCAAAATTACATTGAGTTGAATGGTGGGCGGAATCGCCCGCACTACAGGTACAGTATTAAAATTGTTATTTTTCTTTTTTGTTTTTGTTTTTTGCCGACCGCGTAAAGCTGAAATCGCGCATGTTAAATGTGCGTAAGATGTGACAGACCTGTATGCTCAGTTATATTATGAAATATAGACCAATTAATCAGGATACGGATGGCAGAATAGTGTTTTGCACAATGGTCCTTTGCGTGCAGTTCTCTAAACTTAAACTAAAACATGCCCAAATGGTTATCCTGCTGTCTCTTTAACACAGAAAGTGTGCAGTGCAAAAGTATCGGAAGCTTTGTTGACAGCATTAGATATGCAGCCTGTAGTGCAAGCCAAATGTTATGCTCGGCATAGCTGTAGTTTATTTTATTGCTTTATTTATATATCATTTAATAAAATCTGCTTTTGGAGGACTTTGCAAATTTAAACATTTACATTAACAACTGAGATGCCTTCTGAATTCTACTTACCTTTGAAATATTTTAATACAAAGTTGTTATATGTTGAAATTCAAGTATTGTTTTAGAACTGAATTTTTGTTTGTTGCTCTTGCTTTATTTTGCATTCAAATGTGCCTCTGTCGCAAGCCAACAATAAAAGCAGGGCATGATGTATAATTAATCTTAATTTCTTTTCTGCAGGTTGGAGAAGATGGTTTGCAGATTTGTGTTGAAATATGTGGCTGTGCTCTGCAGTTGGACCTTCGTGATGATCCAATTATGAAATGTCTCATATATAAAACGATTGCTCATTTTTTGCCAAATGACTTGGAGATACTCAGAATTTGTGCGCTTTCTATCTTTTTTCTTGAGCGCACCTTAGAATCATATTACACTGTTGAACATCTATATAAATGTGCAGATGAAGAGTATAATGAGCACACTAGTTCTGTTCAGAACCGTGTACGTTTTGAGTTGCTTCCAATTTTGAAGAAAGGTTTGTTTTTTGATCCTGAGTTTTGGAATTTTTTGATGATCAAGCAGAATTGTTTATCACTGTTGGGGGATAAAGCATCTGTTGGCTTAGGTGAAAGTACACTGGAAAAATCTGTTGCTAATACAGAGAAGCCGATGGAACGTCAGGCTTTGAGTGAAGAAGTTGTCTCTTTAACAGATCTAAGTAATGGGGAGCTTGACCCCGAAGACCCCTCTGAAGACCAATCTAAAGGTCACGCCAGAAAGAACCATGTAGCTCTTGCAGCATCTAAAATAGATCATAATGTACCAAGACACCGTTGTGCGTTATGCAACAGGGAATTTCTTGGCGGTCACATTGTGAGGCATGCACAGGCTCACCAGAAAAAGGGCAGTTTTTCATGTGTAATATGCTGTCGGAAATTCAGGCAGAGAGGAATCATGCTGAAGCACTTAAGGAATCATGTCAAGAAAATACAAAGACAGCATCTTGCTGCTACCCATCATGATGATCAGGAAACCCCTGCTTTAAATGAAGTAAATTGCTCTGATGCATCCGTCTCTTTTGAAAATGGGAATTCTAACAGTTCTAAAGATAATGAATCAGAGGCTGCAATAGTTCCAAGTATTGATATGGAAGTACAAAACCACGACCAGGACTTGGATGTGGCTGAAAATCATGTAAGCCAACAGGATAATGTTATTGAAAATGGCAGTTGTGACAGCTGTGTAAATAATACTCCTGAACCTTTAACTACAGAGAGTTTGCCTGAGGGTGGCGGTAGCCCGAGTCAGGAGTCTCCTATACTTCATAAAGTAAATGGAACTTTGTGCTCTCAAAAGGATCTGGATGTTATGGATCAAGAAGGTAACTTCAAGTGCCCTGCCAACAGTTGCATTAGAGTGTTTAAAAAGATAAGATTTCTCAATAAACATGCAAGAAAAGCTCACCCAACTGATCTGAAGGTGCAGCAGCATATAATGAAGTGGAATAAAGGAAAATGTCGGTTCTGTCAGAGAAAGTTTGCAGATTCTCAGCATTTCATAGACCACCTGAAGCGACACGTATATCCAAATGTTTACTTTTGTTTACATTTTAACTGTAATCAGAGATTTAAGCTGTCCACTGAGCTTGCAGAGCATACGAAAAGTCACAGTGTTTTTAAGGCTCAGTGCAATTTTGCAGAGTGCTGCGAGCTTTTTGAAGAGCTTCCTTTGCTGTATGAACATGAGGCTCAGCATTATTTAAACAAAACAGAGTGTTCTGAAGTAAATGAAAAAAATTCGTCAGATACTCTATCAGAGTCACTTTGTGGTTTTCAAGAAAAAGATGCATCTAGTAGCGAAAAAGAAGCTGTAGATTTACCAGTTCCAACTTGGAAGGCAAGGAAAGACTCTACAGAACCAAAGACATATATCCAGAGTATTGAGAAGAAAGCATACAATGTAATTCAGAATGGGAGTGAAAATTCATCTGATGTTACTGCTACAGTTTTAAGCTTGATAGACCAAAAGATGCCTATAGTACAGCCAAAAACTGAAAACTGTAATGTTCGTGACCAACTGGTCAATGGGCACATTGAACTGGAGCAGACTTGTTCAGCTTCATCGGATGCAGCTTTGGACAGAGTGGCAGATGAAACAAGGACAGAAAATGGGTCAATACCAGTTTTACAGAACTGCAATGATATACCACAAAACAATACTGCTGCAGTCTCTCAGTCACCTTCCAAACCAAATCAGACAACCGAAAACACTTCATATGGCTTAATTGTGACAAAACCATATGTTAGACCGTTGCCTCCAAGTTACCTTGATGAACGATACATTAGCATGCCAAAACGTAGAAAAACTGTAACTGATAAAATAGATGCCCATTCTGAGCAAGATAAAGCTTGTAGCAAATCAGCAGAAAGATTTAGATGTGGGAACTGTCTGACCACCTACTGTAACTCAGAAGCACTTGAGGCTCACCTTGCACAAAAGAAATGTCAGACACTCTTTGGATTTGATTCAGATGATGAAAGTAAGTCTTACAATGCTTCTATATGCAGACGTTTAGAGATAGAAACTAAGAGAGAAATGGTCCTTGGAAACAGGCTTCAAGGCAGAACAGATTTAAAAAAAGACAAATAGAGCACATAACCAATTCCAGTGTACTCGAACCTGTACTAGATGTACTAGTATTGAGTGGTAATGACCTGAATAAAAAACAAGTATTTTAATAAACCGGAAGATAAACTCAGTCAAACTAAGTGTTTAGGAAAAGAAATGAGAGTTGAAAATCAGCAGACAGCTTTGATGAGAGCGCATTCAGACAAGACAGACTTGGGTAGTTTAATTTATGCATTTTCTACTTGCATGTTCAAAACTAGGCATGTTGACAGACTCAAGCAAAATTCCAATTTAAAGCACTATTTGCATGGGAACAAAATGAAACCTAACAAACTTAATCTGTTTTACAGGTGCCTGATTAAATGTTGTGGGAGGATGTATCAATTGAGGAGTGGTGTGAGAAAACACTACATGAAGAAGCATCAGTTTGCTGTTTCCCAGATGGCCTTAATCATAAAGCAGACTCAAATGACTAAAGAAAAATGTGACCTTGATAAAAGACAAAGCACATTTTCTAGATAGAACTCACAGAGGAATAGTAGGAGCTGTGCAGGTTTTGAGTCCAGAAAGGTTGCTACAAACTCCCCAAAGTACCAGTTACCCAGAAAGCCCCATGAATTCCCAGTGTATGATCAAAGAACAGCAGCAGAGTGTCTGGCATGAGCGCTTAAGAAAAATAAAACACTCAGCTGAGCAGGCAGAGAAGAGAAGTGGCTGTTGCCTTAGAGAAAGAAACACCACTGTAACCTGTGCCACTGGATTAAAAAGTTGTAATAAGAGAAGCCCTTCCTATCCATGCAAGTTGAAAGGGTGTCGCTCCACATTATTAAAAAGATTTAATTTAAAGAGACATTACATTTATTTTCAGCGTATGTATAAAAATCTGATAGAGGGAAACGGACATTCTTTTTTCAGCGTTTGTGTCTTTAACGAAAAATCACGGAGGTCATTTAATAAACTTGTGTTCAGAATCCAAAATGAAGAATGTAGAGAAAAGTCTGAGATGGACAGTGTGTACCAATGGCCAAAAAGTTAAAGTACAGCATATACAATGAAAATTGTATCAACAGTCTGATATTAGATGTGTCAGCTATACAAGACACAATTCAGGTGCACTTAAAAGCCCACTTAATATATGGCAAAACTACACATACTGACTTTTTGGAAATGTTAAATAAAAAGTCCATTACAGGCACAGAGATTTAACACAAGTAATATGTGTACAGCAGCTGCTGGTACTAACACGTACAGATTGAGGCTAAAAAATAAATGTATGTGCGGCATGAATAAAGATGAATTTGAGCTGGCATATAGCGCTAAAATAATATCCAAATATAAAGGTCCTTCAATTCTTAGTATGACTGATGGACAGAATTTAATAGAGACGCTTTTCTATGAAAAATGTGAGTTAAATGAAGATAGAACAACAGAAGACAAAGCAAAGAATGTCAGTTAGCAAAAATAGATCAGGAAAAAACTTCTATACCCACTCAGCATCCTGCAGTAATACAGCACTAAGTTTTGATTTACCAAGTAATGCTCTGTCATGTAAAGGAGGAATTCTGGGAAAATGTTAACAGGTCAACCTTAAAACACAATACAGCCAGCAGTAGCAGTCTCTCTGAAAAAAAGTGGTGGTCCTTATCAGAAACGAATGAAAGAGCTCAGCAATGTAAATCAAAGTGTTTAAGTACTTTGGCCAGCAAAAGATTGCTGGTAAAGTGACATCCAGAATTAGTCTGTAAGGATGGAAAGTTTCAATATGTCACCTGTATGTAACAGACCTAAAGAGACACAAAACAAAAAGGCATTCCTGAGTTTTACTAATGAGGGTATTCTGCTTCAAAAAATAAAAAATTCTTTGCCAAAAAATTATTTCTGCACACAATATATTAAAATTCTGCAAATTTTATTCGTGAAATAAATGTGGAGGCTCCTACGTGGCATTGGAGAGCACAGGCACTGGCTGCACGGAGGTGGTAGATCACTGTGCAGCTCCCCCTCCACCCCGCGCTACGGACTCGGCGATGAGGCTGCACCCACCCCTAACACAGCGCAAGGACAGGGCCTGCCCTAGAAACAGCCCAGAGTCCTGCCCGTCCATGCCAGGTGCACCAGGTGTGGGCAGGCAGACTCAGCAAGGCAGGATCCAAGTGTGGAGGGGCTTAGTGTGGGGGGGATCCAGGTTTGGGTTGAGAGATTTCTGTGTGGGGCGATTTGAGTGCGGGCAGCTCAGTGGGGGATCTGCATGCGGGAGAGATCTGGATGCATAGGGGCTTCTTGGGGGGGGTCTGGGTGCAACGGTAATGGGATTCTGCAGGGGGGTACAGGTAAAGGTGGTTGGGGCTCAGTGGAGGGGGGGTCTCAGTGTGGGGGGGAATAGAGCTCACCAGGGGGGTTTTGGTGGGGGATGCTTAGTGGGGGGGTCCAGATGCTGGGGGAGTGGAGCTCAGTGGGGTAGGGATCCAGGTACAGCTGGTTGGGGCTCGGTAGGGTGGGAATTCAGGTGTTGGTGGTTTGTCGAGGTTTTCCAGGTGCAGAGGGAGTGGGTTCTGGGTGGGTTGGAGGTGAGGCTCGGCGGGAGGGTCTGGGCATGAGGGGGTCTGGATGCAAAGGAGTTGTGCGGATTGGGGAGCAGCACCTCCTGCACAGTTAACCCTCCCCCCTGCAGCTGAGGAGCGATGGGCACAGGAAGCATGGAGGAGAGAGTTTTCAGAGCATCCTACAGCCAGGGGAGAAATTGGGGTGGGTCTGACACAGCCCCAGATGCCATGCAGGGGAAGAGGAAGTCCTGTCCTGTCCCCAGCCCAGCTGGGACTAGCAGCTGAACCTGGCACAGGGTAGGTGCCACCAGCTGGGTTTTCCCCAGTCCCAGCTCCTGCCCCCCCAGTGATTTACTTCTCTGCTAGCTGCCCTGGGCACCCGAAACATATTGTTAGGCAGGGTCTCCTGGTTGCTCTTGTTGCTTCCCTGTCAAATCATTTTTTCTGCAGGGAAGCAAATAAATCTGCAGGGGACATAAATTCTGCGCATGCAGAGAGGCGCAGAATTCCCCCAGGAGTAGAGTTTTCATCAAAGGAGAATATTGCAAGTGCTCAGATTTTCAACTGCAATGAAAAATTACCCACTAACAATGCTACCTTGTTTTGTAGATCATACAAACTGTATGTTTATTTCGGACCCTGCTTGGTGCTTGAAGCTAGAAGGTTGGGTACATTCAGAGAGCCAGAAGCTATCGTTGATTAAAAACAGTGGGCATGAGTCAAATTTTCACAGTAATCTAGGACAACACAGAAGGGCTTTCTCAGCTAAATTAGTTTGCTCGTTGAATGATTCATCACAATGTGTGTACAGTATAGTAAGGCAGTCAGCTTACTTACTCAACAGATTATGTAAGAATTGGTACTAGTTAAAAATATGGATACAGGATCTGTTCATTGTAGCAACAACTCACATTTGGAAATGCAGAAAGGTTTCATTGTAAAGTAGGCTGTTAAATATTTCTGGCACTTAAAACACTATAGTTGAAAAATGACTCTGCTAGTAATCCTCTGTAAAATCAAATAGATGTTCATATAACTTCTCCCTCCTTTTCCCCTCACTTAGGGAAAAAAAGAATGCTAACTCAGATTCTTACTACTTGAATCCTAGAAAATGGTTCTCTAACTTGGATTTGGCCAAAAGTAAAAGGGTATAAAATTATGATCACAGGTATGTGTGCATTACATTAATACCAATGTCTGGGGCGCTTCTAGAAAGATCTGCATGACATTTGAGGCACCAAAGAACACATTTTTTGTTTTATATTTACAAGATAAAGTGCATCATGTGTATAAAATTTATTAGCTTTTTAAATAAATGAAATTAAGGGAACAAGTCAGTCAAATGCATTTCCATACTTCCACTTATCTACTGTAAAGTTTTTACCCAACTAACTTTTAAGAACCTGGTTATCTTCTTTAGAATATTCCCAGGCTCCCCTTTGTATTTTAGCTTCAGTTTTAGTCTAGTTAAATTGCTTAAATACATCTGGAAAAAATAAAGGTTATTTTAGAGTATTAAGTTATAAAAACTTGAAAACTTGGTCAGTAGATATCAAAAAAATTATGTATTAAATCTTTAAGTACTTAATCTTTGATGCTTTTTTGCTGGTACTAAAGCGCCAAGTGTTGCTTCAAAAACATGATTGGGATTTGTATTTTCTTGGTTTAAAGTGTGTAGCTTATGTGCATCTATGTACATGCATATAACTGTGACCATAATTTTTCTACCTGTTAAACTCATTTTTTGTTTAAAGATGCTTGTGTTGCACACAACCGTCTGTTTATATCACATGTTCAGTATATATAATTTTGAAAAATCTAGTTTTTTATTTCACTTAGGTGAACACTTAAAGGAGTAAGTGGCAGGTAACATTTTGAAGTACAGATTTTAGTTCAAAAGACATGTAGTTGTCCCTTCTGTAAAATGTTACCTGTTGGCATACTCAGTTGAAGTATTAAGTAACTATAATTTGAAAATAATGTGTGGGATTATTATACACGCTTTATAGGATTCAGAGACATGTAAGACACCATCCTTAATTGAGTTGGCAATTTTTAGAGTTTAAAAAAGTTCCAAATCTAGGATTTGTTTTTTTTCCAAGACTAAGTGTCATATTGTGTAATTTAAAATACACTTACTCCAACATTGATGTATGGTTTTGATCCAGCAAAGAATGTGTGTAACTTTAAGCATGCAAATAGTCCCATTGAAGTTAATGGCAGTATTGATGTGCTTAAAGTTATTCATGCACCGAAGTGCTTTGCTGGATCAAGGTCTGTGTGCTTTTTGTGCAGATTATCATATTTTAATCATCTTCCTCCAAGTGGACTTAACTTGGTTTGACTTGGCGGTTAGTTTTCTAGAGCTCATCTGTTACTACTTGAACCCACTCCATTATAAAGGTCATGTAAATTCTAATTTTCAAAAGTTGCTGCTTGATAGGCACCCTCCACAAATAATTGTGCTAAGTAGGTTGAAAATGGTCATATCTGTGGGGAAAGGTTACTGGTACTTGGGTTATTTAGCCATATTCATTAAAAAAAAAACTATAAATTGTATAGTTTGGATAATTTATAACATTAAATTTGTGATTTTAATATCACAGTGAAGGTTCAGCTGTACTCATTTACTTTTATTGTTTAACATCAGTGGTATTGATGAAAGACTTAAAGGGGTAGTAGTGTTATTTTTTTTAATTTATTTGGTACTGTATAACACCTTTCTGACTAAATGCAGTGTATGCATTTTGGGACTCTGTTAATTTGTAAAAGCTATTAAAGGTTCAGCAAGAAAGGAAATTAGTGCTTCCTTGTTGAATGTTAAATTATTTTACTTTTCATTTATATAAGAGTACAAATTAAAACTGAGCCGTCAAACTGCAATAAATCAACAGTAGTGTTTCATTTTAAAAACCTTTTTGTACTGTACATAGATTTGTTCAATAAAACATTGTCTTTGTTGTTAATATAAAGTGAGCTTGTGATCTCTTCGGGAATGTGCCTGATAAAATTATTTGACCACAGTATCTACCATTACTTGGCACGCAGTATGATACTATATAGTATAGCATCCATACAAAACTAAATCAGCACTCCTCAATCTGTCTATGGCAGTGGTTCTAACTTTGGCTGGGGACCCCAAAGTGGGTTGTGACCCCCTTTGAATGGAGTCGTCAGGGCTGGTTTAGACTTGCTGGGGCCCAGGGCTGAACCCTGAACCACACTGCCCAGGGCCGAAGCCAAAGCCCGAGGGCCTCAGCCCTGGGTGGCTGGGCTCAGGTTGCAGGCCCCCTGCCTGGGGCTGAAGCCCTTGAGCTTCAGCTTTGCTCCCCGCCCAGAGCGGTGAAGCTCAGCCTTTGGTCCCCCTCCTGGGATCATGAAGTAATTTTTGTTAGGGGGTCGCGGTGCAATGAGGTTTGAGAACCCCCTGGTCTATGGGATGGTGCTTATATCAGCATAGCTTTGTGTCTCAGGGGTGTGAAAAATCTACACCCCTGAGAGGTAATTATGCTAACCTAACCCCCAGTGTAGACTTGCTAAATCAATGGAAGAATTCTTCTGTCGACCTCACTACAACCTCTTGGGGAGGCAGATTAACTCCAGCGCCCGGTAGTGAGTGTCTACATTGAAGCACTTATATATGCAAACACAAGACATGGATTAGAATATATTGTGCAAGTACAAACAAAACTTGTGGCATATAGAAGTGAAAAGTGGTGATAAGGAGAATGTGTTGCGGCTTTTAGTTTGGTTTTTACAAATCGTATACCTCTCAGATTACCTGTGTAATATCCTGCCTGAGTGCATAGAGTTGAATCAAAAGGTTGTTAAAGGAACCTAATAGGAAAGACAAAATAATGACACATGGATAAGAATCCTTGAGGAAAAACATGGGGAAAGGGTTTATTGGAGAGTGCCAATTATTTGGCTCCATCCAGAATAGAATGGTTTGGTTCTCCCATGGCTAAGCCTAGGATCAAAGGATCCAAAACCTTGAAGATTCCTTTGGGAAGTGTATGTGTGGTGGGTGGGGCAGGACTTGGCTGCTCAGTGAGTCAGTGAGAGCTGACGAGCATGCAGAGCATCACACACACGCATGCTTCTTCCAGTTAGATATGGACGTAGCTGGTCTAGATGAAACATATCAAAGTTTACAATGAAAGATTAAGGTTTAGGTAAAGGGAATCATGCATGTAGACGTTTGCTTTAACCTTTTGCTCTGCATGCTATGTTGTTTAGGTGAAGAAAGAATGCTTGGTTTTAAAGAAGCTGTTTTTTGTCATTTTAATCAACCACAGTCACAGGATTCTGAAGAAAAAAGCTTACAGGTGTCATACTCATTTGGGCCAGTCAGATTAACATAGTTGTGAAATGGGGGATGCGGCCAAGATATCCTGTGGTAGGGTTGCATAGTTGCATCTAGAGAGAGGTGCAGGAAGCCAAGTTTGTCACTAATGGTGTGCACTCGAGGAACAAAAACGGACTAAGGTGCAGCTTGCCTGTTAACTATGAATACTAAATGAGGGAGAGTGGGTCAGTATAGGGAAACCAGTAGGATAAGTGAATAAGATTTGACTTGTAGGTAGGGAAAGAATTATACACCAGAGAGAATGAATTCTGAGATATGAATAGTCTTGAAACTAAATCGGTTGCAATGAAAGGCTGTTTCAGCAGGTAAGGCTATTATCATAGACTTTAAGGTCAGAAGGGACCATTATGATCGTCTAGTCTGACCTGCCCAACGCAGGCCACAGAATCTCACCCACCTACTCCTGTATAAAATCTGTGTCTGAGCCATTGAAGTCCTCAAATCATGGTTTAAAGACTTTTAAGATGCAGAGAATCTTCCAGGAAGTGACGCATGCCCCACACTGCAGAGGAAGGCGAAAACCCCCCCAGGGCCTCTGCCAATCTGCCCTGGAGGAAAATTCCTTCCAGACTCCAAATATGGCGATCAGCTAAACCCTGAGCATGTGGGCAAGACTCACCAGCCAGATACCCAGGAAAGAATTCTCTGTAGTAACTCAGATCCCACCCCATCTAACATCCCATCACAAACCATTGGGCATATTTACCGCTAATAGTCAAAGACCAATTAATTGCCCAAATTAGGCTATCCAATTATACCGTCCCCTCCACAAACTTATTGAAAAGCCATGATCTGTTACCCACTGTGAAGAAAAGCCAGTTTTTAAAGAGCATTTGTAATGTACAGGCAAGTAAGAGATTGAGGAATTGGAGGCAAATGGGAGAATCTTTTAGAGTAGATCTTTCCCTTAATGCTGTGAAATAGGAAGGAAGTCAGTATAGATATCGGAGAATGGGAGGAGGGTATTTACATTCTCTGCACATGTACAAAGGAAGTTACTCAAACTCATGTCTTTCCAGAATTTGTCTGAAGACCAGAGGAAGGCCTGAATAACCAGTCTCAGAAGAGGGCTACTGAAGTGTTTCATATGGGCTATGTTCTGGAGACAGACATGCCCATGACCTATTCAGATGGCTGTATGGTAGAGTTTGGATGATTTTACTATAGGGAAAATAACTTGCTTTCATGGCTCCCTAATAGTCTGTGTTTAAATTTTCCCAGGATAAAGGTAGTCTTGCTGATTTTTGCTTATAGAGTTTATTCTAGGTTCTATCCCATTCTTTAAAACAAAGTAGTCTCTTGTGGTGGGAAAATGGATAAGTATTTAACTAACTTCATCTTACACTGCTACTGAACTATTCACGAGGATACAAAACTAGGAAAATGCAACTTGAAGCAGGCTTGGAAAACAAAAGCATCTGAAGAACAAACACTAAATTAGTAACACAGGTTAGCAAAGGAACTGAAATATTTCCTCTTGTGAAGTTCTAATCTCCAAATTATCTCACCCACTCCTTTGTCTACAAAAATGAAAATGATCTTGTGTGTTTGAATTTAATAAGGGTTGGACATTGTCAAATAATAGGCTCAAATGGAATTATTTAATCAGATTATTAATCAGATTAATTAGCACACTACAGAACACAGAAACAAGACCTACTTTACCCAGCACTGTAGATGGTGAAGAGAAGTTAGTTTGTTCCCTTCCTCTGTACCTGGTGGAATGCTGACAATATTCATTTCCCAAACTAACTTTCCAACCCTCTTTCGTTTTATAAGGCCTGAGACAAACTCCTTTTTTGAGGGGGAAAAATACTTTCCCAGGATTTAATTTCACCATGTGTACTGTTTTTCTAATTACTTAAGGAATTCCTTTTATGGTCCTCCATTTACCTGCTTGAGTAAAAAAGGGAATCTACAATCCAGTTATTACTAACAGCTGCGCCAACCAACAGTTAATGAGTTAAATATCTTTCAAGGGTCATATCCATTATAAAACCCATCTGTAATAACAAGTACTTCTCAATCACCCAGTTTTGTTTATAACCTACTTCTGTAGACACTTCTCATTAGGTTGAGGGGTCTCTTCCCTGCGCTCCCGGATTATATTAGTAAAATCAGAACAAAAAAGCTGAGTTAAAAGATTGCATTTCATTTTTGAGTTAATCTTCCTTTCACACATTAGATTCAGTTGAAGGACGAAACTTTAGTTTCAACATACATAGGGCAATAAATATATAGATGCACCCAATAAAAGGCTTTTGGTTAGCATATAAAAGAATTACAGGAGTTTAACATCAAAAAATAAGAATATGAACTACCTCTTGGCCATACAGTCAAATGCAGAGCTTCAACTATCCTTCTCTCCCTACGATGGAATTTGTGTAATATATTTCCTTGGTAACCCCATGTGGCTGGCATAAATTTGCATGCCAAATTTCCCATTTAATTTAACATCAGATTACTAGAGCTGTCAGATGTGGCAAAAGAGTTTGGGGGTTTCCTATTTTCATAGATTCAAAGGACCTCTGTAATGATTTAGTCTGATCGGTATAACACAGGTTACAGAACTTCTCCTAAATAATTCCTAGAGCAGATCTTTTAGAAAAGCATCCAATCTTGATTTAAAAGTTGCCAGTGATGGAGAATCCACCATGACCATGGTAAAGTATTCCAGTGGTTAATTATTCTAACTTTTCAAAATGTATGCCTTATTTCCAGTTTGAATTTGTCCAGCCATTGGATCATGTTACACATTTCTCTGCTAGACTGATGAGTCCCTTCTCAAATATTGTTTCCCATATAGACAGGCTGTAATCAGATAACCCCTTAACCTTCACTTTGTTAAGCTAAATAAATTGAGCTGCTTGAGACTAACACTATAAGGCATGTTCTCTAATCCTGATTCAAATACTTAAATTCCAGGTTGTAGGGGGCAAATGTGAGATCTGAGTCAAGGAAGGAGGTGAAGGTGCTAGGGTTTTGGATGAGTGGAACTCTTAACAATTAGTAAAGTATCGAAGATATTGAGAAAGTTATGATAATGTTAAATGCATCCTTGATCTGAAAGAGGATGTAGGAGGCTGCGTAGGTAGATAGAAGACCATGAATGGCTTTGAGAAGACTAGATTTCATGTTGTGAAAAGAGCAAAAGCTAGGTTTGATACAATGAAGGAGGTTGTTTTTGAAAATGTGTTCTATATTGCCTATTAACACTGATACTGGAAAAATGGGTAATAGAATGTCAGGAGAGTCTGGCTGCTTTAAAAATAGGTCAATTTAAAAATGAACATGAAAAAGGGGTTAAATCTGGAAGTTACGTTTGGCACAGTAACAAAGTAGTGTATCTTGTTGAGCTTTAATATAGTACATAGTTGCAGATGATATACAATGTTACAACAAATAATGTATTAATATAAACAATGTGGATTGATATATGTATGACAAATTTTGTTGGGACACTTCATATAGAATAACAAAATGGTAAAGAGGAGGTTAATGTAAATCCCATTATGATTTAAATGTGTTCCCATGTAATGTACTAAAATTATGCACTTACGCCATTCGTTGTAGTCACTGATGGTGCCCACTGTATAATGCTTACTCTACCAGGTGACTGTAAAATTGACGTGATCAACATTTGTTTAGTTTCAGTAACTTCCAGATCAAATTTGCTTAGTTTTCAAATAAAAAGCTGTTTCCAAATTGCAAGGTCTGCACTATAACTGGCATCCGAGTCAAATTGTGCAACCTTATTGATGTCACTGGGGATGTACACATGAAACAGCAGTATTTGTTCCTACATTTGGAACTATATTCATTCTCATGCAACAGTATTATTAAGTACAATGTTAGTCGATATTTGAGTAAGCTTTGCAGTGTCAACAGGAGTAAATGACAAATTGACCATTTAAGTAGATATGACTGAATAAGAACAGGAATTATCTGTTTAATAAGAGTGCCATTTGTAGTTACTCTTCAGAGCACAAGTGCACTTCAAGGTTTCAACACAGCTTCTGCAATACACCCTTGTTTTTACAGGTTAATAATTTTCCTTAGCTTTCACCTTTGGACATGTTGTTTTGCATTCTTGGTCATTAGCCAAAGGCATTTTTAATGTAAAGTTTGAGCAGTCTTTATAGGCAATTTTGAGTTTGGGAAAGTGTGTGTGGGGGGGAATCCTTTTCATGCTGTAAAAATTTTAACCAGTTGTTTTAAGAGGGCTACAGCAGAAACAGCAGAGGTTAGTGAATAGGTATTGACATAGTCCTGCTAAGGAATACTGCCCTTGCTTGATTTTTTTTTTAAAAATCAGCCTTTTAAATATCAATAAGCACTAGAAAAGTCACTTCTGAACATGAGCATGCTGAATGGCCATCTAAAAACTTAAAGAAGCTTTTCCTACTTTGTGTCACCAATGCACATTAGTTCCTGTCTGAGATTGGGCAAGGATGGAAGCTGGAGCAGTATGCATGCGGAAAATGAGTATCTTATGAATGCACTGCATTATCTTCTCCGCCAAAAAGTGCCTTTATCAGAACAAGAAAATTATGAGTGTGGAAAGACCAAAAATCACTTGATTTTATGGGGTCTTAATTTTTTTTGCTGAATTCTACAATATTCAGAATGTCTTCATTTTTTAAAGTTAGATGTAAGTGCCCACACCCAGCTGGAAACATTCAAATGCGAACATTGAGCATTTATATAGTTTAAAGAAAATTACTGTACAGAACCATCCCTTAATGCAACCTTAAGACTGTACAATTAATTTTAACTGTATGGAAGTGCAAAAATGAAGGTCTCAACAGCAATCATCTCATTTGCATATAAGTAATGTTTTCTATTCCTGCCTTTCCAGTTGAATCTGTAGCTTAATTTTTGTTGTGAAATGTATATGATAATACATGTGCTCAAAGTGGATGAGTTAATGCTGCTTTTATACACTGTGAACCCTAATGCTGCTTTATGCTGCTCTGACAGTGTAAAAGACTCTTAAAGTAGGTATAGATTTAAACAAAAATTGGGCACAGTATATAGAAAACAACTTGTGCAATCAGAGAAATGTAGGACTGAAAAGGACATCAGTAGGTCATCTAGTCCAATCCCTTGCACTGAGGCAGGATCTAGATCATTCCTGATATATTTGTCTAACCTGCTCTTAAAATCCTCCAATGACGGAGATTCCACAACCTCCAGTGCTCAACAATTCTTAGTTTTTCCTGATGTCTGACCTTGTCATAAATATAAAGGGAAGGCTAACAACCCTTATGTATGCAGTAACATAAAATCCCTCCTGGCTAGAGGTACAGAATCCCCTTACCAGTAAGGGGTCAATCACTTCAATTAACCTAGTTGGCACCTGACCAGAAGGATCAATGGGAAAATAAGATACTTTCAAATCTGGGGGGTGGGGGAGATTTTGTTTGTGCTCTCTTTGTTTGTTCCCTCTCGAACAAAGAGAGAGACCAGGGCAGGAAAAAACATCTCCTAAAAACAGACCTGAAATGAGCATCTAAGATTACAAAAATTGTAAGTAAAGCAAGGAAATGTGTTAGATTATCTTTTGTTTTAGCTTATGAATTTTCCCTGTGCTAAAAGGTAATTTCATTCCTGTTTTTTAACTGGGAAGCAGAGTCAGAGGGGAATCCTCTGTGTTTTAAATCTTTTTATCTACCCTGTAAAGTTACCTTCCATCCTGATTTTGCAGGTGTGATTCATTTACTTTTTTTTTAATAAAATTCTTCTAAGAACCTGATTAATTTTCAATGTCCTAAAAACCAGGGATTTGGTCTGTGCTCACATTGTAACCAATTGGTTAGTATATTATTCTTAAGCCTCCCCAGGAAAGGGGGTGAAGGGGCTTGGGGGAATATTTTGGCGGATAGGGCTCCAAGTGGCCCCTCCCTGAATGTTTGTTTAAATCACTTGGTGGTGGCAGCAATACCATGCAAGGACAAGGAAAGGAATTTGTGCCTTGGGGAAGTTTTTAACCTAAGTTGGTGGAATATAAGCTTAGGGGGTCTTTCATGCAGGTCCCCACATCTGTACCCCAGAGTTCAGATTGGGGAGGGAACCCTGACAGACCTAAATCTCCCTTTCTGCAATTTAAGCCCACTACTACTTGTCCTGACCTTTGAGGATAAGGAGAACAATTTATCACCCTCCTCTTTATAACAACCTTTTATGTATCAAGACTATTATCGTGTCCTCCCTTAGTCTTCTCTTCTCCAGACTAAACAAACCCAATTTTTTTTTCAATCTTTCCTCGTAGGTCATGTTGTTGTTTAGACCTTTAATTATTTTTGTTTCTCTTCTCTGGACTTTCTCTAGTTTGTCCACCTCTTTCCCAAAGTGTGGTGTCCAGAACTGGATGCAGTACTCCAATTGAAGCCTTATCAGTGTTGAGTGGAGTGGAAGAATTACTTCTCTTGTCTTGCTTACAACACTCCTGCTGACACATCCCAGAATGATGTTTCCTCTTTTTGCAACAGAATTACACTGTTGACTCATTTAGTTTGAGATCCACCATAACTGCTAGATCCTTTTCTGCAATACTCCTTTCTAGGCAGTCATTTCCCATTTTCTAGATGTGCAATTGATTGTTCCTTCCTAAGTGGAGTACTTTGCATTTGTCCTCACTGAATTTCATCCTATTCAGACCATTTCTCCAGTTTTGCCAGATCATTTTGAATTCTAATCCTGTTCCCCAAAGCACCTGCAAACCATCCTAGCTCAGTATTAAATAAAACTTAATGGAAGGTTACAAAGTCTTCAGGGTAGGCGATGCCTTTTATTATCACATTATTAATATTTTTAATATTTATTTAAGATTTAGCATTTCTGTGCATTAGAATTTTCAATCTGATTTCTTCCTGTTGCTTTTAACCTAGAGAGGTTTAAGGTGGAAGATTCCCTTGTCTAGACTCAGAACTAAGGGCTAGTCTATGTTCAGCATTATAGTGGTACAAACACAATCTGTTTAGAAATGAATGCAGTTAAATCAATATAGCCCTTAGTGTGTATAAAGGTTCTTATCTTTCCATACCTTATTCATGTAAATATAAGCACCATTATATTGATATTACTGTGTTCATGTAAGGGGGTTGTACTGCTTTAATTACCTGTTTATAAACTGATAGATTTAGTACTGCTATCGCTATGTCTAGACTACATCTAGAAGTCAGAAGACTTAGGATTTATTTCTAATAGCTGTCAAGAAAAGTATCAAGACATTTCAGAGCACTTCAATAAGGTCACTTTGATATTTCTGAAACTATTTTTTGAAATTTCCAGTTTGTGGGAGATAATTTATAATATAAAAATCTGAATGAAATGCTTTGACATTGTTGAAACAAAATGTTTTCAAATTTCATTTGATAGGAAATTTAACTTTTTGTTCTGATTTGGGATGAAGGGAAATTTTAAAATGTCATTTCCAGTGGAACGGAAATCCTGAGTTTGGAGTAGCTCTAGTGATGATACTTGTGAAGCACATTGAAACATAGGTGAAATGCATGTTGTTTTTTCATATTATGTCAACTGTCTTCAGTTAAGGCTTGGTAGTTAACCCTTTTGCAGCATTCTTCCCTTTAAAGAAAAAAGGTAAGTTAAAATCAAAAATATAGGCAGCACTGAGTTGAGAAATCAAGCACACACAAGTTAACTGTTAAATCACAATGTTAACTTACCACAGAACAATATTTTGTATTTGTTTTCCTTGTTAAATATCAATCTTAATTTATTCACAGATAAATTTAGATAAGGCTGGAAAAAGATATTTAGAAATAGAACACTGAGAATACTGTAGTTATTTTAAAGCAAAAAAAAAATTTTTTTTTCAGGAAATTCATGGTCCAAATTCAGCTAACTGTGGTACTTGAGTCAGAACATGTGGGTGTTTAAGACTGCATATTTTAGTGAGTAAATGAGACTCCTCATCAAATCATAGAATGTAGGCTAAGAAATGGTACTTCTCTCTCCATTTATCAGTATAATCCAGAAGTGGTGAGCTTCTGATGCTAATGGGCAATAGGATTGGAAGACCCAAGTATGTCTGAGTTGGCTCACAAATATGTGGAAGGGGAGGTGGTAGGTATTTTATCTACTGTAATAAGAGGTAATGTTGGACCAACTGGAGCCAAAAATAATGTCACTCTGGTATTGATCCTGATAAAGAACTGGCACTGCGATTAGTTATCTTCATTGTATTTTCAGTTTGGTAGTTCAGGGTTTGTATGGGAAGCTTAGATCACTTATGGTCATTTGGTGATTGGCTGTTGGGGATAGGTAGATTGATGGCAGATAGGTAGAGGATAAAACATTAACATAAGGACAGTCAGTTGTAAATCCTGTCCTCACAGTAGTAGCAGGAGCCCAACAGGAGGCTACCACTGAAGCAAAGAACCAAGATCTGGCTGCAAGGTTTTCCCCTCACCATTTGATGTAAGAATGGCCATTGGGTCAGATCAATGGTCCATCTAGCCCAGTATCCTGTCTTCCAATAGTGGCCAATGGCAAGTGCTTCAAAGGGAATCAACAGAACAGGGCAATTATCAAATGATCCATCCCATGTCGTCCAGTCCCAGCATCATTTACTTTGATTAGGCTGCAACATAGGGGAACAGAGTGGGAACAGCAGAGGTTGGACAAAGCTGGCAAATCCCTGTGCACATCCCAATTACCCAATGCAGGAAGACTTTGATTCTCCTGATCCCACAGGAAGAGGAAAGTAGTTGGCAGCCTCCTCAATCTCCAAGTCATTGACCTATCTCCTCATATGGTAGCTATTGGTGAAGACAGCTACTGCTATCCAAAAAGGGGTAGAAAGGGGCTTAGGTCCAGAGGGAAGAGAGAGCACAGAGAAACAGGTAACTTGACAGGGAGGGAGTGTGGCTTATAGCAGACATCTTAAGTAAGAGGAATGGTTTATGGACAGGTGTGAACAGATCTACCTTACACAGAGAGGGATGTTGATCTGCTGGTATGAACACAGGACTGGGAATCAGGAGTTCGAGTTCTTATTCGGCCTCTGACAGATTCCCTCTGTGGCCTAGGGCCACACCTTAACCTCTCTGTCAGTTTTGCCTTCAGGCTTCAACAATGCCTACTTCACAAGGCTTTGAAGAGTAGTTAATGTATGTGGTTTGAACATGGGAGGAGCTATACAGATTATATTATGTTCTTACACAAAGTTTGGCTGTGCAATCTTAATTACTAATTTCCAAGTTACCAATTGCTTGTTTTTTATAATAACTTTATTCGGTACAGTTTGTAGTGGAAATTCTCAGCTCTACATCCGTGCAACTTCTACTGAGAATTTCTTAGTTTTTTTTTAGAAAGTAATTAAAAACATTTATGGAAACTGCATAGACTGACTTCTCAACGTATTTTGCTAGAATTGTAAAAGGTTGTGTAAATCAATGTTTTTCAAAGTTCAGGTTGCGACCCAGTACTGGGTCGTGGCATGTAAGGCACTGGGTGGCCTTGCTCAGCACCCAGGGACCCTAGCCAGGACAGGTGGGAAGCCTGCCTCTGCACCCTGGCTGTGCTGCTGACCGGGAGCCGCCAAAGGTAAGTCCATGCCCCAATCACCTGCCCCCCCCCAGTCCCGGAACCCCTCATCCCTGGCCCCACCCCAGAGCCTGCACCCCCAGCCCTGAGCCTCCCCAAACCTGGAGCCCCTCCTGCACCCCAAAGCCCTCATCCCTGGCCTCATCCCAGAGCCCTGACCCCCTCCCACACCCCAAACCTCTCATCCTCAGCTCTGTTGGGTCACAGGCATCAAGAATTTTCTTCAACTGGGTCACCAGGAAAAAAATTTTAAAACCACTGGTGTAAATAATCACTGAAATGTAAGACAATACAGTCACTGAAACACACATCGACTGTGACAGAGTTTGTAACTTTTTAACATGAGTATTTAAGCCAGTGCCAGAATACTTTACAAACTCTATTAGCACACTGTCAAAACTTAAAAACCTTATAAAACCTTCCATTATCTGACAGGGTGGTCAATGCTCAAAATACTTAGACTCAAATTTTGTGCCAGACATCATGAGAACTAGATCTCATACATGACTAATGAATAAAACTCATTTTAAATTTCTGACCTCTTTGTTTTACAAAACAGTTAAGTACACTTCACTTGATGTAAAGTCCCATCACTCAATACCTCATCTAGATAACTCCAAAATTACTTACAAAATTCTCTTGGTAGAGCCCACACATGTGAAGTTCAAGGTAGAAAGGATTTTTTTTTAGTAAGTAAAGTAGCAGGAGATTGCCAAATTTAGCTGGAAAGAGAGTAAAAGCCTTAGCTATAGAATTATAACCATATGTCTATAATTTAACCTGTACTATGCAACATAGTTCATGTGCAATATTAACAAGTTATAACCATAAAAACATCAATTTATAGAATTTCTTTACTCAAACCTGATTTTTTTTTAAACCATCTTGTATATAATTCTTGTTTGGTGTCAAGGGCTGGTCATAAGAATATAAACACACAATTCAATCTACAAATGTTCTCCAAAGTATCTGAAGAGAAACATGCACTAATAAACTAGGTTAAATAGTGTAGAGTTGCAATTCATTCTTTAGCAGGAAGAACGTTTCAACCTAAACTATAGAAGATTGAGTGCTCTTCCCATAATGACCAGATAATCAGTTTATTCATAGAGCTATATTTCCATTTTGGTTCTGTCATGGATGACTGCACTATCTGGTTAGAACCACTGTTCCTGCTTTTGGCGCATACCACCCAACTTCTGTAATAGTCAAAAGGCATCCTCCTCAGATACATAGTACTTTGCAACTCATCCAATGATCGCTAATTGTTTTCATAAATTAACCCATTTGGTAGCGTGGCATACTGAGGTACACGAATGTGACTTAGTGAAAATGAGAGAAAGGAAGATAGTGACATTTTGTATACAATGGAAAGGGCAACATGGATGTCTGAGAGGCAAAAAAGAAGGTAATTGAAGTAATTAAATAGGAGCTGATGTAGTTACTTTAAAGGGAGCTTCTCCCCCAAATTAACAGAGTCCCAAAATGCATACACAGCATTTAGTCAGAAAGGTGTTATACAGTACCAAATAAATTAAAAAAAATAACACTACTACCCCTTTAAGTCTTTCATCAATACCACTGATGTTAAACAATAAAAGTAAATGAGTACAGCTGAACCTTCACTGTGATATTAAAATCACAAATTTAATGTTATAAATTATCCAAACTATACAATTTATAGGTTTTTTTTTTTAAATGAATATGGCTTCTCCCCTTGGCATAGTTAATCCATCTCCCTGAGAGGCGGTAGCTATGTTGATGGGAGAAGCTCTCCTGGTGACAGGGCTTGCTATGGGGGGGAGGTTAGGCTTCTTCACACCCTTGGACAACATCATTATAGCCCTGTGGGTCTGAAGTGTAGACCTGCCCTTTGCCCTTGAACCTCTGATCTCTGCGCAGAGAGAGCGGCTGAGTTGATTGCCCTGGTGGTGGATCACCCTGACCGTGGGGCAGAAGCTGCCCTGGGCTGAGATCAGGTTGGGGTATCCCCGACCCCTATGAAAGCACCAACACCCCGCCCCCGCCGGCTCCTTCCCCGCAGCAGCGGTCGAGCGACCTCCAGGGACGGGGCTTAGGAAGGGGGCGGAACTATAGTGCCGGGAGGTGCCTGTTGCCGGCCGGGCCACGTTAGCTGCTGCGCCCAGGCGGCCCATGAGGGGCTGTTTACAGCCACGCACGCAGGTTGTAGACGCTTCGTCTCTTCCGCTAGCTGGTTGTCAGGGTTGCGCGAGCCGGGGAGCGCGAGGGCTGGCGACGGCCCGGCGCCGGCTGCCGCTGGGCGGACGATGGGGCTGAGCGAGCGGGAGCGGGCCGGGTGTCGGGTCCTGCTGGAGCAGATGGAGACGGACGAGCTGTTGGCGCTGACGGACACGATCACCAACCGCCTGGTGCTGCCGCAGAGCCGACAAGGTGGGTGGGGCCGGGGCCCCGCTGTGCGGGAAGGGGCGGGCCCTAGCGCTAGCCCCGCCCCTTGTCTCCAGCTGGGCCCCGCCTTCCTCTGGGGCTGGGGGTTCTGCGGCTCATTGTCCGCCGGGGCTGCCCGGGTCTCCGGCCGGAGCCGCGAACGCCCGGCCCCGCCCAGCCCATGTCACCGCGGCTCCCCTGGGGGTTTGGCTTCAAGGCCCGGCCTTGTCACGGGCTCCTGCCGCTGCTCAGCTCTCGCCTCACCCATCTCTTGCTTGTGTGCGTGCCGGACAGGGGGCCTGGTCCGCGGCCCGGGCTCCTAGGCGCGGCCGCAATACAAGTAACGAGCTGTTAGCTGTATCCCAAGCACTGCTCCCCTCTCCCCCAGTCGGCCCTATGCGAGGCCCCGGCTGCCCTGCCTTGTTCTACAAGAGCAGCCCCTAAAGTGTCTTGTGCTTCGGCTAGTCAGCTGCCCTCTTCTTTAACAAGTGGGAAGAGCATGTGGGAGCAAGGGCAGGGACGAGGATGAAACCTTTGTGATCTCTTATGCATGTGGTGTTACCCAGCTGTTGACTTCACGCAGTTCATTTAGTAATCACATCACTCAGATGCCTGTGCTTTTCAAACATGATGCAGTATTTAAATAGGAAACCCGGGAGATAAATGGACTCTCTAGATTTTTTTTTTTCATTTTATAAGTATATTTCTGATATTTTCAACGAAAATAATCATTCATAATTCCTTGATTAGGTAAATGCCATAGCTGTTTTCATAGCCCAAAAATTACACCATGTATGAGCCCTTGAGACTTCATTTGATTGTATCCCTGTTTAGAGCCTCTTTCCTCCATGGATCTTTCTGTGCCTTAAGCTTGTTTTTTATCAGTGTATTGTGGTGGTATCCAAACAGCATCAGTACTCCATTATGCTAGGCTCTGCACAAGCAGGAGACATGTTCATACCCAAATCAGCTTTCAATAAGTAAAATCATGGATTGCTCTCCTCTGAGAGGCATTCAGACTTCTGAACAAATTACCAAGATAGTCAACACTTACCGTCCTCTATGTTTGACAATGGTTGGAGTTAAAAGCCTTTTCATCCTTTATCAAATAGTATGTGTCTCATGTAAGTTCTATGTCCTTTAAAAAAAGTGGGGAGGTGGGGGGAGAGGGTAAGGAGCAGGTGTGCATTACAGCTAACTGAAATACCAGTTAATGCTGCTGCTGGCATGAGTAACTTCTGCTCTCAGTTGTTGAAAGAAACATGCACAGTCAGGTGGTAAATAAGTTACTAGCCCATAGGGCAAAGTATCTCTCATTTGTCCATCTTCCACCCCTTTTTGTGGACTCATTTTGATTTATGTGACTGTTTTGCTTTGCTTTAACTTAAGGATTTTTGTACTATTTGTAGAATACAATAAGGATAAGTAAAGTTTGCTTTAACTAAACAGTCGTTTCTTAAATATAAGGTGTTCTAAGTCAAACACTAAAGTGCTTGATGCGTAACATCAGCCGAAATTAGAATGGGCTACTTTGACTTCTTTAAAGGGCAAATTTGAGCTTGTGATGCCTCAAATTTTCTGTACTGTTTATTTTTCAAATATTCTTTAATAATCTTTCCTAACTGAGCAATAAACCCCTGAAAAATAAAGGTTTCCAATAGTAATGTGCTTTCTGTCCGAAAAATTATGTATTAAAAATGGCACCTTCCTACATTGTACAATGCATCCCCCTGAAATCCTTTTGAGTAAAAAAATATTTTGTTTAATCCAAAATGAATTTTTTTTTAGGTTTTCTTTTTGGTGAGGAAAGTTTTAAAAAAAATCAGGTTAGGTTTGAACTCATTTTTTGGGGATCTTCAATTCAGCCCCCAAACAAACTGTTCAGCCAGTTAGGTCTGTTTCAAGCATCAGTTTCTGTTAGGCAATTGAGGCAACAGATCAATTTCAGGCTTTTGCATATGGCCTGCTGAATGCCTTTCAACCATATTTGCATGAGTTTGTTACTGATCATCACTGAGGAAAATGTTCAAGTTGAAATTTTTACTTTAGTTAGAAAATCAACAGATTGGTTTTCTAATGAGAGAAGCAGTTGCTTACTTAACTTTCTTTATTTCCAGAAGCCATCCATGCAATTTTAGTTTACAGTCAAAGTGTAGAAGAACTCTTGAAACGAAGAAAAGTCTATCGAGAAATAATTTTTAAATACCTGGCAAAAGAAGGAGTTGTGGTGCCACCTTGTTCTGAAAAACACCAGCTCATTCATCATGCAAAGCAATACTGGAGTGGGCAGCTGACAGATCGTGTTGCAGAGTCAGAGGATATTAATCCAAATAAACAGGTGAGTTTTATGTTCTGAAAGGCCTAAGAATATTGCCTGTGTGGAACAGCTGTTGCTTGTAAGTTCATTGACTTTTTTTTCTCAGCCAAACTGAGATGGTTGTGTTTTCCTGTGTTTGTAGTGGAACTGAATTTTTTCTTGATTTAAAAGCTTCACTTAATAAAAAAAATTATCCTCTCATTGAATCTCATATCTGGAAATTCTGTAACTATCTTGATAGATAAAATGCCCTTTGTTTGTTGGTGTCTGAGTACGTAATTAACGTGTTGTGCCTTCCTCACAACAACTGACTTTGAATTGCAATGAGTGGAATCAGTAGGTCACAAATTAAGACAAAATAGTACATCAGAGTCTGGATAATTCTAAAGATGGACATGTGACTGCCACAGAGTTAACGGACATGGGACGCTCCATAAGCTTCAAGGTCACAAATGTTCTGAGAAGTGTTCTGAAAGTTTAGTCTCAATTGTTGGGAAAATAAACTATGCTCCCCTCTCTCTCTCTTATTTATTTATTTATTAATTAAGCTGCCCTTCTCCGACTTTGCCAAGCAACAATAGCACCAAAACAGCACTGCTGCCCTTAGTTTTTAACTAACAGGTTACATGACAAATCATTTGGTTAGATGCTCCAATAGCTGTTAACTTTTTGCAAGCCATGTTCCTTTCCATTCCTGGTATCTAAGGAAAGTGGAGAGTGAAATACACGATGGAGGTTGAAAAATTGTAACTCTTCTGAAACTTTAGGACTGGCAGCAGTGCTACCCCTGCTACTGAACAGGTCTCTTTCTAACCTCTGCTTAATATGATGTGACTAGATTTGCCTCATTATCAACAAGTTTGTGGGTGATCTGAACTTCCTCCTCATTGTATTTTGCAAAATATATTTTTTTGTTTGGTTGGTTTTTTTTAGTTTATCATTCTTCTTGGATCTAAAGTTTCTAACTCGAGGTGGCCATGATTACTATTAAGTAGTTATGTGACTCAAAGACATAATGGTCACCAACCTGTCAAAGAGCTCTGTAGCTACTGATGTGAAAACAACTTGCAATATTTAAGAAAGTGAAGGATAGATGACTGGAAATTAGATACACTAAAAGTAAAGTGAGTTAAATACTCATTCCGAGAAGTGCAGAAAGAATGGGAAATTCAGCTGTGCTTTATGGTCAGGCTTCTCCTTCCACTTATCCTTTGCGGCAGGAGTGGGGGTGAGAAGTCATGGCATCATAAATCTGGAGTATATATTTAATCTAAAATATGAAATTCAAACACAGAAGTTATTACCCGAATTTGATTCCAGAAGTTAATGATCATGACCTTAGCAGAAGCTTAGTTGAACTTGCTTCTGGCTTGACCTACTTTTAAGGAATGCTGTTAATTGACCAGTACCAGGAGATGTAGATATGTGTTGTTGGTATCTCACTCAACAAATGCAGACAGAAAAATGAGCAAATCATCCTATAGATCTAATTACTGTTTGGAACGTGGGGCTTGGCATTACTAGGCTAGAACTTATTGGAAAATTAAGGATCTTTTTGTCACAAAGTTTCAGTCATAAAATATTCAGTTAAGAAACCAGCCAGTATTGTAAGAGAAAGCAAAGGATATGTCCCTAAGAACAAAGTTGGTTCGAGAGGTGCGCCTACCTGGGAGACAAATGGATAACTGTCTAGTCCTCCTTTATACAGATCCCTGACTTGCATGAATTCACTCTCCCTTTATCTGGGAAAGTATTTTTCCTCTAGATGACAGAAAACTTCCTTTTCTGAATCCCAGTATCAGCCAAAGGTATCTTTAAAAGTAACCTGCCAGTCTGTACTTAAAATATAACAACTTATTTCCCAAATATTTAAGTCTTCATATTTCTTCCTCCTCTGCACACGGTAACACACACAGCCACAAAACACTTCAAGATTCTAATTTTCATTGTCCCCCAATAGCTTTCTTAACAGTTGCTATTCTTGGTTTCATTTTATTAAATTTATTGCAATTTATCCCTATTCTATCCTCAATGAGATCTTCCCCTTGCTACTGGCTACGTATAACAACTTAGTTTCTGCTTTCATCCCCATCATTCTCAGCTGCATTTGCAGGACAGACTGCAGCCTCGCCGGGCTGTTTCAAGGAAATAGCCCTTCAGGTTAGTATTGGTTTGGTCCCTTTATTTCTAATATTTAGCAGTTCCTCCTCTGTAGATCTTAGAAATGCTTTGCAAAGGCAGGTAAGTTTAATTTCCCACCTGTAAAAACAGGGAAACCAGGGATACAGAAGTTAAGTGACTTGCCCAAGATACACAGTGAATTAGTGGAGAACCTAGTATTAACACTGTCCTCTGCTCTTTCTGTTGGACCATGCTGCCTTGAGATTTTTAAACAAATTAAATTTAGTTTGTGTGAGGAGCTGTGGTGCTCTCTTCAGACTATTCTTTGTATTCTTTCATGCTGCCAGTGTTTGTTTTGGGTTACTATTTTAAAATATTTTTTCCAGTAGACTTAGTGCTGATGAAAGAGTGCAGTAATGATACCCTTGGAGACTATGATTTGGACACCTCTCTATTAGAAACATGGTGAAGATCAGACTCCCTTCACATAGTTGACCAGACAGCTTTCCGGTGGTATTGACTTTCTGTCACTAACAAAACCGATCTAGGTTCAAGTAGGTAATCTAGAAGTGAAAAGTTTTATATCCCAATAATCCTCTGATCTACCCAGTTCTTCCTGGGTTACTGATTTTCTTTTTGTTAGCCTCTTCTACTGCCTTGGGTTGAAATATCAGGTAGGTTCTGAGATACTCCAGCAGCTTCAAATGTTGCATCAAGGACACACACAAAATGACTGATACTGATCAGGATTGGTTGTGTCCATCTGGTCATTTGAGGGTCCAAAGCATAAAGGCAGCTTGCTAGTATCTGTCAAAGACAAATACAATAAAGGGAGACATTAAGGGTAGAGGTAATTACTGTGGCCACCTTTAGTATTAGAAGTACTACCATTGCTCCCAAGTAAATGGAGATATTTATTGAAGATATGTTTTGTAAGCCATTTGGCTCTGTATTTTATCTTCGTTTGACAAGGCATTGCCATAATCTTAGGTTTTAAGTGTAAATCTTAGCTAGAATTTTCTTGTACAGACAACTCCTTTTTACACAGCAAGTCTAAATCATACTCTTTAGAAACAGTGTGAAAAATCTTGGCCCCATTGAAGTAAGTGGTAGAACTGCCATTGACTTAAATTGAGCTAGGATTTCATCCAGAGTTGTTGAGCTTATTACTCAAACCAACTTTTAAGTACCTTTCTCATTTCTCTTAAAAGTAACTACTTCAAGTACTGTATTTCTAAAGTGACTATTAAAGAGATTTCTGGGCACCAACTATGGACAAGCATGCAGAATCTTCATTATTTAAGAAGAGAGGTTTAGGTTTGACTTCCTTGCTTTATTCTTTCTCAAGCATTCTGTCTGGAAAACTCAGGAATGTGCAAAATAGAAAATAAAATTTTAGCACAGCAAATCTTTTGAGGTGTATTAAAGACTTGTGTATAGTAAGTAGCAAGCTTCTGTATTAAAGGCTGCTAAAATCTTCTAAGAAAAATAAGTGCATTTTTTTTCTTTGATTACAGAACTATGAACAGAAACAAAAACAACAGGAAGAGAATGATTGGCACAGACTAGGAAGAGAATTCTGTCAGTGGTTCTTTGAACTTCTCAACTCTCAGCATCCTTTGGGGAGACAATCCAAAGAACAGTGGGGACCACAGCATTTCTGGGAGGATGTCAAACTGAAATTTTGTTACAACACGTTAGAAAAAAACATGGAAGAATATGTTGGTGCAGAATTGGTGAGCCTCCGTTTACTCTCATTGGTGAAAGAGGAGTATCTCTTACTGAACCCCAACTTGGGTGCTGGTGGACTGAAGTGTGTAATTTCTCCACATGGGTTAGTAGTGGTGGCGGTAGCTGGCACAGTACATAGAGGCAACATTTGCTTGGGCATCTTTGAACAAATCTTTGGACTCATCCGCTGTCCAGTTAGCGAGAATACCTGGAAAATAAAATTAGTGAACCTTAAAATAGTTGGAGAAAATGCTCTGGAGCCTGGGACACAAGTGCAAAAGCCTTCCATAAAATATGAATCGAATGAACTGCGAGAGCTATATGATGGGAAAGAACTCAGCTTGGTTGAACCTCAAATTCTGAGCAATGTGCGTACAGAATTGGGAGAATAACAATTGTTTGAAGAACAATACAGCAGTTGTGCATTCTTGAATGTTTAAATGACTTCAGACTTGTGGTGATGTCTGTTTCTTTAGTCAGGTTTGCTAAGTTGATGACGTGCCAAAGTACTGAGTGAAATACACTTAAAGAGTCCCACTGCTTTTGGGTACCCGTCTTCCATACTAACATGTAATTGAAAAAGTTGCTTCAGGACTTAGAACTGCACAACACATGTTTAGAAATGAAATAACTTTATTTTTCTTTCTATTTGATGTGTTCTTCACATCACATAAGTTCACGGGGACTTACAATAGCATATGGAGCTTCTCCCGAGGCCACTAGTTAAAGTTGGACCCCAATTGTGTTGGAAAGTCGTTGCCTTCAGGTGGCCGCTTAAAAATGCATTAGGATTCTTGGTCTAATTTCTTAATGGGCCAATAACCCCCACAAAACTGGCAGTCTTGTTGGCAGTTTCAGGGGAGAAGTCAAGTACTGAGTGCATGAAGAGAATTTTCCTCTTTGTCCTAAAATTGATTCCTTCACTAAAAAATAGAGAGAACTTAATAAGATGATGTGGGGAAGCTAGCCCTGCTGCTGACAATGCTTTTCCTGTTCTGAATTAATAGTTAATAGTTTCCAGTGTTGTCATTTATTTTTCATTTTCCAGTAGCATTTACCTCACTTCTGCAATAAAAAACAACACCCCGCTTCCAAAGTTAAATGGTTGCCATTGCATCCATTTCTTGCACTGACTCTCTGGGGGATCAAAGGGTTAACATTAGAATTTAGTCAATTTAAGCTTCATATAAAGCCAAATGCTTTGATAGGGTATTTGTTTTGTATACAACTTACAGGAGAGTTTAATGTAATAGCTTACATGTGGTGGTTCCTGTACGTTCTCTCAAAATCAAGAAGTGTATCCAGTTACTGCAGACTTATTAAACTGGATATGTCAGGTTTTTAAAACACGGAAGCTGGAACAAGAAGTAGATTTTCCAGATAAGCTTGCTCTTCCATTGCCACAAGTAATAGCAATTCAGAGGTTAAAGGGAATTCAGGTAACTTCAATAACTACACTTCTCTGTTTTCTTAATGTGTTTAAAAGTAACACAAAAGATTACGTAAAATCTTTTCTGTTTACTTCGAGTATTTGACAGTTGTTTGTCTAGTCAATTTCATTATTTCTCCAATAATTATTTCCTATTTGTGTGGTCTGTCACACAACGTGGGAGAGAAGTTTGCACTTTAAAGAAATGTTTAAATGTGGTTAAAACTAGTAAAAAGTAGCAGGAAGACACGAGGCAGGTGTGGCGCCTAGAAAACAGCTCTTGAACTCACTTTTGTGAAGCAACTGATTTCTAGTTGTCCCTTTAACAACAACAAGATTTGTTTAAAAAGAATGTGATTATATACCGAGTGAAGGACAGTGTTTGAAACGTTGTTTCCTAGTGAACTGTTGAGATGAGGGCTTTCTCAGCTACTGATTTCTAATTAAGAAAAAGTAGCTTTCATTCTTAAATTCCTTTGAAGCACTTCCCTTTCCTTGCGTGCGTGTAATCTGCTAGTTTCAAGTTATTGGTAGTCATGCATACCTATCAAAGGGGAGGGAGTGGGGGAAGTCTCTACATACTCGTGATTTTGACATTTGGAGTGCAGAGGAGGAAATAACTGTGAAAACCAAAGACTAAAAACAGTACCTCTTTTGATTATGTAGAGATGCTACCTCTCTGAATATTAAAGCAAATTTCTTGTCTCCGGTAGAAGTGTACTGTACTTTCCCTTCTTGCTAAAATTCATGGTGTTTCTAAACATGCACTAACTAATAATATGAACATGACTTTATGAACATTACATTCAAAATGTAACTAGTTGTCCTTGCTAAATTAAAATTATGCTAGTGTTTATGCTTTATGTACTCACTTTACTCACATCTACAGAAAGTGCACAAACAAACAAACAACTTCAGAAGAGAGGAATACAGCCAAATGGAACTTCTATATTTCATTCGTGTTTTACAATTAAGTTTAACTAGCATGTACAGAACTCTCTTCAATTACATAACATTATAAGCATTTTGTGCTCCCCTTCTGGTGTTTAAGACTTTTCCCAAGAAAAGGGAATGGGGAAAGCAGAGAGCAACACCACCATACAAACTTGAGGGGGGAGTGGTTAGGGTTACCATACGTCCGTTTTTTCGGCAATCAAATCCCCATCCGGGGGGAATTGCCAAAAAGCCGAACATGTCCGGGAAAATACCGTCCGGGCACTTCCCCTCCCGCAGCTGCTCTGCTCCGTCCCTAACTCTTCGGCTCTGTTTAAGAGCCGAGCTGCCCGAGCGCTC